>NW_021938789.1:16835132-16964396 GCF_001715985.3 Manacus vitellinus | reverse complement strand
CGCTCCCGCGTCCCGCTCGGGCGGGCTGCGAGTGCCCTCCGCGATCACAGGACTCTTAGTGTCGCGACAGCCCCGGCCTGTGGATTGAGTAGTTGTGGCCACGAGTTGCGGGATAAAATAGAAAGAAAAGACTGTAATGAGCTGTACAAACTCGAGGCTGGCGACTCCTCCGAAGTTGATTTTTTTATTCCAGAATTGGATGTCTCTTAAGATAGAAGTGCATTAAAGAATTGTTTCTACTTCAGCCTCTCTCGTGAGTTTAAACTTGGCTTAGCGTTTGGGTTTTAGAAGTTAAGTTGACTGTCACCCTTGAGAACTCCAAAGAGCCCTCGCACACAGACGGTCAGCAGAAGTTAGCTCAAAATTACATTTTTTTTGTTTATGTCTAACCCCAGCTGTTATGGTACTAATAATGTATAAGTGAAACTGAATTTGTTGCCTGTGTAGTCTGAAGTGCTTTTTTGTGCATTGTCTGTGCTTCTCAAACACTTATGTTAAAAATTGATGCTCATTTTTATCTGGTGGTTAAGTGTACCAGCTTGTTTCAGAGTAAACTTTAAACTTAATAGAAAGAGTTAAGATGGCCATACCTACTAGCAAAAAATTAGATAATAACTGTTTCTAGTTTTTACTTTTTTCTGTGCTTTTTGTACATCTATATATTTCTTGGTGCAGGCCAGGTTGGACAGAAAGGTTTGAGGTATCTACCACCTGCTGTTTGTTTTCTGAAAGCAAGAGGAATGGAAGGCTTATCATCCAGTCCATCCTTCTCTTTGGGAGAGTGGAAAGAAATAAGTACCACTAGGCATCTTGAATTTCAGATGTGTTGACTGGTAGCTAGTACTGCCTGAGGCTCTAATTCTTTTTTGGTTTTTAGGTTTTGTGTGCAGAGGCAAGAGCAGGAGAGGAGCTGTGGATTTTTCTTCTCTTCTTGATCATTACTCTTTTTTTTTTTTAACAGATAAAAAAATAATTTGTCCTTTGGTGGTTGTTACTTCAGAATATTACTGCATGTTTCTACATGTTGGGATTACGCAGTTTGCCTACTACTGGCATTTTGAAGAGAGTGTTAACAGCTGTTTTAGTAAACCAAAGGTTGTGTATTCATAGGCTTATATTGACTTTCTACAAGTGTTTATACTCAGGATTGCTCTATTGAGCTTGAAGGCAGTTACGCTGGAGGACTGTTAGTATGTGATGTGCCTTTGTAGGGTTTAATAATGATAGCAGCAGTTTAGTCTGGTATATCTAGATGAATAGAATCAACTTCTGCAAGCTAAAAGTTGACAAGAATAGCAAGAAATGTGAAAGAATTTTGTTCTTCCTCTGAGCTTGACACACGGCTTCCTGTCAATGTGTCTGCTGTATCACAAGACCACAGTATATCTCTTTACATAAGAGATATACTGGTTTTGGTTAAAATTGATTTTTAACTCCTGTAAACTAGTGAGGGTTGTTAGCTTGTGTAAATGCATTGATATAATGTGCTTGGTAGCATTGATTTAATGCTGCTCACTAGATGCTGATTGCACTTGTAAATTTATCTGTGATATGCAATAGTTTTAAGTATCTGATGTGTCCAGGAAGGATTGTACTTATTTTTTTAACAGCTAAACTGGTGAAGTGTGCTTTATTAAATGCACATGGTGGCTGTTTGCAGTGTGTGTTTTATTTGAAAATTGAAATTTGAGGAAAAGTTTTCCAACAGAAGTGGAAATGCAAAGCATCAATTCTCTGTGTTTTTGCAGTAGGAGCTATGTGCTGCTCAAGTAGTCATCGAAGCATTACACCATATGCACTGCAATTTTAGCACTGGTAAATAGTGAATGTGAGCTTTTTGTTTCTGTATATGTTTGTGCAGCATTGTCAACCACATATTGTGCCTCACAAAGAATGGACTGAATCTCTGTTACTTCCCTTAATATTTCAGTTTTTCCCTTTCTGAACAGGACAGAACTTCTCTAGTTATTCTTAATTTATTTTTTTTCTCATTGAATTCTGAATAGTATCAGATGCCTTCATGGTGTGACTGTTTGGACTGGCCGGATGACCGACAAGATGATTTATTAGGTTTGGTCTTCCCTTTTAGTTCCTAACAAGCTCTATGTGGCAGTGTAGAAATTGCAATGCTTTAGTTGAGAGTTATGTGAATTATACAGTAATGCTTTTAGCTGTAGTTTGTTTGCTGTGAAAAGGAGCTGTCCTTTCATAGCAGGTATCTCCTCTCTGAACCCCCACCTCCAGGGTTTCAGAGAAGACTGCCTAAAACTTTTTGCAGACAATTCACTGGAAGTGTCTTGATAGGGTGTGTAATTCAGAAAAAATTGGGGTTAGTAAAGAACTTGTCAGGGCAGAGACTTGCCTTTCAGAGTAGAACGCTCTCCTTCCAGACCCACTGCAAAATTTGCCCTCAGTCATAATTATTGTAATGACTTCAGTGAACCAAAGACTGTCTCTAATGTAAGGACGTGTAGCAAGCCTGAGGTACTATGAAAAACTTGCTGGCTTGTGGTCGTGAGCACAGTGTTGGGTAGCAAGGATGCTGCAGGTGGGTCCTCCCTGAGACTTGCTGTGTATGTCTTAATACCAGCATTCACAAAGTAGGTGCAGTTGGAATGTGCTCTAAAGAAACGTGGTTGATCCTTCTGCTCCTTTTCTTGAGATACTGCTTTTGACAAATCTAATGAAGGTTTTGAAGTCTGTTCTTAACAGCAATTCTTAATCAACCTTGCTTAACCTCTAAGGCAGTTGGCAGTGCTGTTATTAGTTGTCAGTATGTTCTTTCATCATGTGGCTTCCTTTTTGTCACCATGTTTCCTGCTTATTTCACTTATGGTTGTAGGTTCTGATTACTACAAGGAAGCTAGAAGTTGAGCGGAATTCACGAACTTGTTGAATGTTCTTCTTCGATGATAGGTGGTTTTCCTTTGTTACTGAGTTTATGCATATTCCCTGAAGTACAATTTCCTTGAACAATAGACAAAGCAAGTGGTAGGCAATAGGTTTTCTTCACTTAAGAGTTTTTTCTTCTAGAAAATAAGTATTTTTCAACCTGTTGTCTTTACTGACTTTTCTAGTTTGTCTGCTCTCTTCTGTAGCTACCACCTTACTAATAAGGCAGAGAAGCCCAAATGTTTCCTGAATATTTTTGTATGTGTGTGTTTTGGGCAGTGGTATATTTTGACTTGTGATTGAAATTCCTTGTTATTTCATCTGCTTAGTTTTGCAAAAGCAATTTGACTGTAGTATTCACAACAGATAAATACTGTTTAAATCGGATAACTTGTAAAAAGTGTATTTAATTTGAAGTTGCATCAAACTGTTCTTATTCAATTTATTATTGGTAAAATAACTAAAAACCTGTATTAAATAAGTACATGATTACCATCAGAGTAAATGAATTGCCTAGACGATTTCACTGCTAAGCACTTGAATTAAAAATCTAAAAAATGAAATTCAACTTTGATAGTAGAAACCTCTACTGCAGCTCTAGTTAGGGGGTGGTTTAGTATATCTCCGAATAGCTGATTTAGAACTTTCTTCTTGTAAGAAAATATCTACCACGCCTAAAATACCAAGAAATATAAGCTGGTATTTAATTAATTTCACTAAAACTCAAATTAAGTTTTTAAAAATAAAGTTAGTTCTCTTAAATTCCTGACAGTGAGGTATTTAGTGTGTATTTACGAAATTGAGCTAATAAACAGGGGGTTTTTATTTTTATGTCTGAACTTAAAGGTAATTTAAAATGAAAAAAGGTTTTATTTTAAATGATACTTAAAATGAATGCTATAAATCAAAGAACACATCCAGATTGAGCATCCTGACCTAGTGAAGGTGTCCCAGCTAATGGCAGGGGAGTTTGGACTACATAGTCTTTAAGGTCCTTTCCAATCCAAATCATTCCATGATCTATCCGCCTTAGATGTCTGACCTGGAGGTAAGAAGTCTCACTAGAGTTTAATGGAGTTTAGAATATACTTCCTTTAGAGCCAGGAGAGGATGAAGCACTAAATATGATCATCAGATGCCTTTTCCTTGCAGGGGAGCTGGGCTTACAGGCTGCCTGACCATTCCTGCCTGTGGCGTTGCCAGCTTCATCAGTGCTTTGATGATGCCCTTCTAACAGTGTGTAGGTCTGCATGGTGAATTGAACTAGAGGTGATCCAGGTATGGAAGAAAGAAAAAGAAAAAAAAATCGCCAGAAAACCGCAAAAAAAAAAAAAAAAGAATCAAAACCCACCCATGGAAGCCATATCCTGTCTAATTATTTTGAACCTTAAGTGACTGCTCTTTTCCTGCAGATGTGAGGACTGGCACGTTAGTGGTGAGGAGGGAGAGAAACGCAGAAACTGATGTTGCTACCGAGGCATGTTTTCCAGCTATGCTTAGCTGAGATGTTTGAGCAGATCATGTGCCATATCTGAATATTTCATTTGTCTTGTACTTAAATAGGTTGTACATGATCATATTTAATTTCTTTAAATATTAATTAATGTTAAGACCAACAATAGTTTGTTTCTGTACACTGTGAGATTGATAGCTATGTTTTATTTTCATGCCTGAGAGAGGAAATATGGTCCTGTAACTCCTTGAACTTCATGGAGAAGAAAATAGCGAATATATATATGTACTTATTTTTAGCAGGTAGATTGCTAGAAAAATCAAATTCATAAAATGTAAACAAAGCTCTTTAAAAGGCATGCCATAAGATATAAAGGACATGGGCATAATGAGCAAAATCCAGAGAACCGAATAGGATTCTTTATCAGTAGAGCAGAGAGAAGATTACATCATTGTTTGTGGGCCACTTTCTGTAAGTTAAACAATACAAAAACAAGTGGGATGTGCTTGAAGTAATCAGCTGGATGTAGATTATGCTTAGATTTAGTATAGAAGAGTTAGAAAAATACAGTGTATTATTTTAATGATTCATTGTATGTTGCTTACATAAGATCTAAACAGTTTTGATCTTTGTTATTAAAAGGATTTATTTTTCAAGAATCTGAGTAGGTTTTCAAGCAAGATAAGATTAGCATTAAATATTTCTAGAAATTTCTCGTGTGCTCTTTGAAAAGTTCGAGAATTGTCTATATTAATAAAAATTTAGAGCTTCGGGATAACTGTGGCTCATATTGGAGAGGTCCAAGTGATTGTGCCAAGTATGAAGTCTTTTGAAGTACATGCACTTAAAACCAAGGGAAGAATAATTCTGCACCTCAGTGCAAGCAGAGTCTGCGATTGTGGTAGTAGGTACTAAAGGATGAGTTGTTCTGACCCTCCATTTGCATTGAAAAAGACAATAGGTGTGGAGGGTGAGCTGTTACCTTTGCAGGATCTTTAGCCACGCTTGGCAGGTAAATTGTCTAGGTTAATCCCACTTTTTGACAGCAGGATGAAGTAGAATGACCTCTCTAAGGTGCTCCCACCTCTCTTTTCTGTGAGCTCATAAAACCTCGAGGGAGAAAGGTTTGTTACATAGTATTACCTTTGCTCCCAGCCTTCAAGACATTGTAGTCTTGGCATATTTTTGGGGTCAGACATTATTTTACTAATATGGAGGGAATATGGTATTTAACTAGGATGTTAGTAATATGCCTAGGCCATGTAAAAATTACAATTTAATGAAGGATGAAATATCTTTTCATTAATGTGCTAACTTTTTTCTCCTAAGTTCTGTTTCCTAAAGGTGCTATAAAATTTTCTTGAACAGTTGCTAAAGTGGACGAATGCTGCCTTTGTGTCAGAGTAACACTGATTAGAATAAGTGTAAAAGTCTTGTCTGAGGTTGACTGTCTTTATATTTTACTTCCTAGGTAAAGGATAAGTAAGGACAGCCAATATTCAACTTCAATACCTAGCATATATTCATTTTTAAGCCACAAGAGCACATGACATCTGAATTAGTAGCATAAGTGCAATTCATTATTTACATTTTTAAGCACCACTTTAAATGTGCTGAATATTGCTCCTAAATATTTTCATTTAGATTACATCTTCAAGTAATTTTGATGTGTAGACTGGTATACAATGACTGGTGTATAAAAATGCCAGGACGGCAAAACACGGAAGCAGATTAATTCCTTTATGAATTGACTTGAGTCAAGGAAGATTGCTATGGCTTGAACTTGTCATTAAAACCGTTGAGTAGCAGTGTGAATTGTGAGGATGATGTAGTCTGATAATAAGCATAGTGTGCCTCTGGGGAAAGGGAATGGGGATCATACAATGAATGATATAGCTATGACTTGGGACATAAAATATATTACTCATTTAGATAGGCAAGGTGTGGCTTTGCATAATGTCTAAGGTTTTTTAGGGCAGGCTGTGTAGGGTATTTGATAATGAGAGCTGAGTGCTTTGCTCTGCTTGTAAGCACCAAATATTTGGTGCACCAAATATTTGATTCAGCTGGTTAGTTTCTTCTAGGATATTTTGGTTTGCCTTTGGTGAATTTTTACATCTCTGAACAAAAAATGAATGGCATCAAGCAGTTTATGGACTTTGTATAAATGATGTGGTTTTACAGAACTGCTATTGATTTAATGTTTTACTAGTAATAAGCAAAATGCCTTGCAAGGTTATTTGTTTCTTGTTGAATTTTACTGGGAGAGTTGGATTTTAAGGTATCTAAAGGCAACGAAAGAAAAGGCATGTACGCTTATGTATATAAACTGGTATGGTGAAGTATCCATGTTAATTTAATGTGTTTTTAAAGGAAAGAAAGATTAGGTATGTTTTCCTGCCTAGTTCAAAAACTCTGTAAATCTTAACCCAGTTAGCTGACTAATCTGTGCTACAGAGTATTCGGTTGATAAATTATGAGTTTTTCAACATTATTCTGTCAGGAAAAAAAGTGCCAATATAGGCACAGTTCTCCTTTTAACTTGCATATATTGCATCTATTCTTTTAGTATTTGTCTAGATTGTCATCACCTGTTGACTGCAGATGAGATTGTAGCTGATATGGTTTTTTTATTGGTGTTTTATGTGTCTACAAGCAGTTGTACTAAATCATAAAACAGATTATGTAGGAAGAAAAAGAAACAGAAAACAAAGAAACTCAAACCATGGTTCTTAACATGCAAGCATTTACATGTGTTATATATTAGGTAGGCTGGGAATCTCAAACCGAGTGGTTTCTAATAGTTTGCTCTTTCAGAGGATGGCGATGGTGTATGTTTTCAGTGGCTGTGTCAAGCTGATGAGGTTTCAGGTTGATGATTTAAAAATAATTATGTAGAACTTTAGTATTTTTTAATAGAGTCATAAAATGCTAAGGGTTGGAAGGGACCTTAAAGATCATCTAGTCCCAACCCCTCCTGCCATGATTTTTAAAATTTATTTGTGTATAACGACCATAAAAGTGGGCAAATGCTGAAACAGGTTGCCCAGAAATATGGAACACTCGTCATTCAGATGGAGCTTACCTGAGCAACCTGATCTAATCAGTGCTGCTTTTAGCAGCATTTGGACTGGTGAACTTCAGAGGTCCCTGCTACTGTAAATATTCTATACTTCTGGTAGTTCAAAAATCCCAGTTTATAATGTGGAATATACAACTGTGAAATTCAGAGCTTAATTGAAGCAAAAATGCTTAATTATGAATATACAGTTAGTATGTGACTGTGCTGTAACTTAAATTCTTTGCACATAAAAATAATTCTCTTTCACATCCTGTTTCAATTTTAAATATAAAATGGTTTCCAAATCTCAGACAAGCAAAGAATGAGCTCACCTTATGCAGTTGAGTAGAGGGTAAATGTTCTTTCTTTTGGGAAATCCCACTGTTAAGAAAAAAATTAAGGTTGTATCTCTCACACCTGATACTTTTTCTTTGCAAGGGTCAATACTAGATCCTGTATTTACTCACATATTAGGGAAGGATCCACATTTTGTTGTCAGTTTTTTATGAACTTAGGACTGGAGGAATGGTATGGCATTTTCCTTGCTGATGTGAACTAGGAACAATGGTAGTGTTATTCTTCTGTGAGATATGCAAGCCCTCTATTTGAGATTACAAGCCTCTCAGGCTAGAATACTGTTGGTTCTTCACTGTTACAGAAAACACACAATATTTCTTTAATGTATGTTAGACATTTGCAATTGCTTGTTGAAGAGGGACTTTCTACTGCTGCAGGTGTAAGTTCTCAGCCAGTAGTGTATGTGTTGTCCACGTCATCACAGAAGGTACATGGCATAGACACTGTGGGGATTTGGACGTGCTTGTAATTTTCTAAATGCTTTCAAATGATTTACAGTCTATAGTGATAACTGTTTATTTGTTTACATAGATGGAGAGGCTCCCCAGGTTTTGTCAATCCATGATTTACAGACAACTACTTTGACAACTAAAACTGATGGCAATGATGGCAAGACTGAACACCTAGAGTATATTGCCTTTGCTTTGGTTCCTGTTTTCTTCATCATGGGCCTTTTGGGGATCCTTATCTGCCATGTCCTTAAGAAAAAAGGTTATCGTTGTACAACGGAGGCTGAAGAAGTAGAAGAAGAAAAACTTGATGAAAAAATAGGTAATCAAGTCTAATAAACAAGTTCCTATTTCTGTACATTGCTACTGCTATGAAATAATTTATTGTGAGATTTCTGTCATTTCACTGTCTATATTTGACATCAAAGCAATATTAAGAAAAATATCTTTATTACTGTATGCCAGTTGGGTTTTGATCTTTGCCAATCAAAACTAGCAGTGTTCCAATTTCCCATGCAAGTCCTTTAACATCAGTTAAGAGCTTACAGAGGGATTAAATTATCAGTATATTTGTTTGCAACTCCACAGTGCAGTTGGAGTCACCAGATAACATTTTGCATTCTACATGCTGTTTACAACAAAGTATTAGTTTACATAGTTCTATATGAGGAGTAGCAAAAGGCTGCCATTTAAAGCCTAAAATCTTAGTTTTATGTTTAGCAATCTTAATTTGCACCTCTTGTGCTGTCATGGTCGTCTCCCCTTCTCCTTATAAAACCAAGCCTTTGGACTGAATGACTGCATTCTGTTTTAATGGAATGTCTACTTCTTGTAATTTTTTCTTAAAGATACCTTTATTTTTGTCCTAATGTTTGTTTGTACCCTCGTTTTTATGGTTCCTTGTTCTCATCTGTTCTTACTTGGGGAAAATAAAAGGGCATTATCACTTGGGAAGGGATATAGTAACCCAGTATAACATTTGGCTAAGTAAAAACAAGAGCCAAGTCACTTGTAAATACTCTGGGCCTCTTCCTTTCTTTCAATTAATTTCTTTCAGTAGGTTCATAATGAATGTAAATTACAGTGGCTCTGTGGTGAGGGTAGAGCCATGTGGTGCAGTAATGATGTGTTGCTGTGTTCTTAAGCATTTACTGCCTGGGGCATGTGAGGAGTGAGTGGAACTGTCTGGTCTGTCAGTTCACCTGAGTGTTAACAGCAAGGGAAGCCATAGAGTAGTGAAAGGGGGACATCACCTACATCTCAGTTTTGGGAAGTAGCTGTTTCTAAGTTACATTGCAGAGTTGCAGGTGTTAAGATGAAGCATGGGTACAGAGATTTACTCATTTACTGTGCATTGAAAAATTTAGGGTCTTGCCTGTCAAACTTACCTCAATCCTTTAATTTTTAATAAAGCTTTATAACAATTATTAGGGAAGGGCAGAGTTGTGCCTCTTGGCTGTTCTGGTTGTCCCACTGATCTTTTTCAGCCTTCGGAAGTTATTCTGTGGAAACTTTCAGTACTGTTAATGGGTGCTTTCTATTCCAAAAGTTTTCAGATTTTTTTTTTCATTAAAGTAATCAGTTGTTATGTCCTTGTAGATGTGGTGAAAAACTTAAATTGAATTCTTGTCATATTAGAAGCCAGTAATACCTGTTTTAAAATAGTGACTTGAGACAGTTAAATGATCTGTTTTGTTTTGTTTTTTTCTCCCTAATATTAGGATTAGAAATACTGCTCTTTTTTTGTCTCCTACTTAGTAGCTACAGAAGGAGTTTTGGCATATGCTTGTGAAAATACTGCATTTATTTAATTCTTAGCTGAATTTCTTAGAGCTGATGTATAGATCGTAAACTTGTGTTCGTATTTTTTCCTGAATAAGGACTGAAAAGTCTTATTAAGCTTTTCCTCCATTGTGACAATAGATCTTGTCTTTCTGTTTTTTAATGTAGTTTCTTCTGGTGTGTTTGGTTTTGTTGTGGCTTTTTTAAAATTTTGTTTTAAAATAATTCAGTTCTTTATTCAGAAGCCCAAGATACTGACAACATATTTATTTCTTTGCACAGAAATGAATGAAACTATACATGAGAATAGTGACACTGTGGGACAAATAGTTAACTACATCATGAAAAATGAAGGTATAGTATTGGGACATTGAAGTTATCAGCCTTTGTGATGGTATTCTGTAACAAATATGTTTTTTTCAGATAATCTGAAGTGTGTGTTTTCATTTAATAAGTGATTCGTTCATGCTTAGCTCTTCGAAATTGCCTTCACAAGGCAAAACTTCAAGCAGAATAGGGAAGTTTTTCGCTTACCCCAGAATTTTTTTGTATGGTAAGATAAGGTCATGCATTCCCTCATACTTTAACTGTTTGGGTATTTGATTTTTTTTTTTCTTTGCTTCAACCTTTTGCTTTGTTTGTGAAGTAAAAGCTCAAAGTTGCTTTCTCAGTGTCAGTGTTTAAAGCCTGTGGAAACTTCTATGTTTTGACTAGATTAAACTTTTTGTCTTGAAGTGATTTTTGCAGCTCTTGTCTGATGAAAGGTTTGTGCATAAGTAAGACAATAGCGTGTACTAACACTAATGGCATCTTCATGCTCTGTGTGTGCAAAGTAAAGGATAAAGATATGACTGAACAAATAAAATCATAGTTAAGCACCCCATGGAATACTTGGTTAGTTCAGAATGTATTTGCCCAATAGAAGAAACTTTTAGGAGACTGGATGTTTTTATAGTACAAGAAGCTTTAGCCTTTTAATTTTGTATAAATCAGAGTTCTAAGCATTGAACTGGCTTTGAGTTACTTCTGACTGAAGACTAGTCCTCTGGAAAAGTGGTATTTTTGGGTCTGTGTGTGGGGCTTTTGGGGTTTTGTTGTTTGTGAGGTTTTTTGTTTGTTTGTTTAATTTTTTAAATATTTTTTTTAACTGTTAGAGCTTTGAGCTTGTGTATTTTTCTTTGAGGTTGGGATTAGGTAATTTGTGTGTGTTTGAGAATATGTGAGCAATTGATAGTGCTTGGGTGATAATTAATTTGCATTTTGTAGGGCTCACTTAAACTGGTGTTCTTAATCTGAAGTTGCTTTAAACATGTGAGGTGATTCAGAGATCTTGTTTGAGAGTTCTGTGCAGACAGCTACGTTATATGGCTTGTATTGGGGTGGAGCTTTGAACTGTAATTTTAGTAGCTTATGTTAAGAAATTCCTGTAGCATTAACATTTCTTTCCTGTAATTTTCTCTTATGCCTTTTTGGAGATGTACATAACGCAGTCATCTTTCTTTTAGATGAAATTTCTCTGAGGAACTTAAATTTTACTTTTTCTTTTTTCTGAAGTTAGAGCTGTTCACTTTTGAAGAGTTCTGTTTATTCTCATTGCAGCAAATGCTGATGTGTTAAAGGCCATGGTAGCAGATAGCAGTGTCTTTGAACCTGAAAGGTAATTACTTGTCATTTTAATGCATGTTTCCTGAGGCAACTAAAAACATACCCTTCCAAAAGATTTTGTTTCACAAACACTTTTAAGACTGCATTGCTTGCTTGAGCTACCAGCTAAGAGGATAGTACTTAGATTTTCTCTGGTGTCTGACTCCCTAAATTTTAGTATATGCCCTAGATTGGTGACTGGCACTTCTGGGTATGTGTGCGAGGTGTGCGATACGGTTTTGCTGCTTGTTGAGCTAAAGATTACTGGTTTGCTTCAGAGTGAAGTTACTTAGAAGGTGGCTTAGACCAAAGCTACTCTGACTTGAAGAGGCAGCACTTATTTAATTTGTGTGGATGTCAACTTAAAATAGACATCTCATTCTGTGTCTCCTGGTTTACTTTTTACTTTGTAATTGTGGGAATATACATTGGCTGACCTATCTCTTACATTTTTTCACTGCACTCCTATTTAGATAATTATGTAGAGAAAGTAGTTCAGCCTTACAGATGCATCTTATGTGTAAGAGTACTTGTATCTGTACATAAGTACCTTTAACTACATCTACTACTACTTTAAATCCTCTTCATTTGTAACCCTGTGTTCATATTCAAGGCAGAGAAGATGGAAGTTCAAGTAGTGTTGTGTCACCTATAAAAGAAGTGGGAGTATATAGTTTTAGCAAAACAAAGTTGAGTATGCAAGCATTAGTCACCTGTTCTAATGGTGAGAATCTTGGTTATTGAAGAAAAAAAAAATTGAACTTATAAAAGGATTCCTTCTCAAATATAAGAATTATTTTTAAGCTTCTGTGGTGCAGTAGGAATATTTGTTTGAATATTTTGGTTAGGCATGTTTGATGTTATTTTGGGAGTTTTTGACTATAGTTTCAGTGGTGAATTAAAATATGAAAAGTATAAGGGGGAGGGAAAAATTGTTTGGTCTTACAGAATTTGACAGATACTCCTAAAGCTTTTGTAATCAAGTGCAAATCCACAGTGTACCTAACTTCAGTACACTATAAAATAATTTCTAATTATAGAATAATAATGGCTGAGTAAAATCTGCACTTCTGCCACTTGAAGCCATTAGTTCCTGCCTTTGCTTCTGATACTGAACAGATTTTATTTTTCTTAATAGCATTTTCTTGTTTATTTGAAGACCATTGAATGTCTGCTGTCAATATTTTTATTTGGAAAATAAGCATCCAAGTAACTCCAGTCTTCTACAGCATGTTTTACTTCTTTAATTTGTTCTTTCTGTTCTCCTTTGGAGTCTCTTCAGTTTGTTAGTATTTTTCTTGAAATAACATTCCTAAACCTGCCTAGTAGTATCAGCTGTGTCATGATTAATGCTGAGTAATGTAACTTTAGGTTCACAGGTTATACTCCTGTTATTTCCATTGTGAAGTTTGTCCTTAAGCAAGACCATGTTCATGATTCATGTTCAACTCATGATTATCTTTTTCTGGAGTGATCATCTGTTCAGTTGCTTTTTCATCTGGGTTTGTGTGAAGGTTTTCTGCTAAAACACTGAAAATGTTGTTGTCCTTACTGCAACTCATCCAGTATTTTTAGTAAGATTTCTGTACATGTGAGTGTCTTTCACACTCTCCTCTGACCATTGTAATTTCTTATCTTGTCCTCTACAGTTGCTGTGGGTGATCTAAAGTCTGTGGGTACTTTAGCTATTCTTCTATTCTATTACCCAGTGAACTATTTAAAGCACTGAATATCATGAGGACCAGAATAACCACACTCTGTATGTCTTTCCAGTTTCATAGTAACTACTGATACATAACTTTCTGTATGTCTTTTTAGTTTGGTTTTTTTTTTTTTTACAAGGTGTGCTACCTTACTCTACAGTTACTTCACCTTTCATGAGCTCTGGTTTGCTTTATGAGAATGTGTTGCATGACAGTGTCAAAATGGATGCTGAAGTTCAAAAAAGTACATCTGGTTTCAATCTGTGCTGTTTTTCTGGTTTAGAATAAAATTATATTTATTTGATTAGATATTCTCAAATGCCTTTTGGTGGTTGTATTGCTTTTTCTTTCTTTCTGGGTACTCAAATTTTATTTTTTCCCCTGAAACTAAATGATAAGTTCATTTCTTTTTGTCATAGACATTTTAGTTTTGCCTTTTTTCATTGTGGGACTATGCTTTTCTTCTGGGAGTTCTTTGAGATACTGTAACAATTCTGAAATACTTTCCATAGTTCTCCAAGTGTGAATGTAATCAGCCTATTGGATGTCTTCATCAGTATAAGTTCATGTAACTTGTTCTTTTCTATTTTAGGCTGGTTTTTTTTCTCTTCATTTCCTTGCCTTTTGTGTTAGTTACTGTAATCACATGACTGCTGATGAATTAATTTCTGGAAGTGATTTTGACTGCAAAAATATGGTATCAGAGGGAATCTTAAACCACACATTCTCACAAATAAATGATCCTTGAAAAAACTAGCTATTCACTAAACCTAACTGAAGGTTATATCTTATCTTTTTTTTTATTTTTTAAGAAACTGGATTTATAGTAAACATTACATTTCCTTTATACATTTTCTTATAGCCCTTTATCTCCTACCTCTCCTGAGAGTCCAATGAGTCCAGGGACTCCTTTGTCACCCGGTGCTGTTCCGTTCAAGCACAACTGCAAAGCCCATCACTTCCATACTGTTGGAGGAGTGGTAGAAAAGGATGTTTGTACTCGTTGTAGTCACAAACGATGGCATCTTATAAAGCCAGCTCACAAATCTAAAGAGAACAGAAGAAGTCGTATTGGAGAAGTTACAGTCCTTTCTGTGGGAAGGTAAGCCTTAGATCATTTTGCTGTATACTTTTCTTAGGAATGCTACAGCGGCCAGTGTTGGATCAGATATCCATTGATTCAACTCTGTTTATAGCATCAGTGATTTTTTTTTTTCATACCCCTGTTAGTATTAGACTGAAATTATTTCTGGAAGAAATAAATGTGATATTTTTAAGAACTGTGTAAGAAGATGGAGATTTACTGTGGGTATAAATCCAGTGCTATTGCTCAATTGGTACAGGCTAAAAAGAAACGAGGATTGCACACATAATAAATTCCTCTGTTTCTGAAATTGATATTTCTCAAGAAAGTGTGAGCTATAGAAGCCACTTCATTCTCCTTGTTATTTTTAATTTCTAACTTCTGCTGTAGTTCTGTTTGAAAATTACTGTTCTAAGAAGTAGGATGCAATCTGTGGATTCTGCTTTAAAACAAAATTTCCTGAGAAAGTGAGATTCAGCAGTAATGAGTATTAGAAAGACATGTAGGTAATAATAGGAAGGAAGATTGCTCTGAAGTGAAGCAGGGTCTGTGTGGGTGTCTGCTCTGATGTCTAGTTCTTGAGACCTGGAAATTTGTTCCTTCTCATACAACCGGTTCTGAGAATGACCTAACTAATCTCTGGGGAAATAAAACTCAATCTTTCTTTTGTTTCCTTAAGATTTCGAGTCACAAAAGTGGAGCACAAATCAAATTCCAAAGAACGGAAGAGCTTGATGTCTGTTACTGGCGTGGAGAGTGTCAATGGTGACATGCCTGCCACGCCTGTGAAACAAGAAGTGAGCGAAGCACCTGCCACGCCAGTGAAACAGGAAATGCAGGAGAGGAGAAGCTCAGAGAGGAGAAGCTCAGAGTAAACTGCAGGTATCAAATATTTGGAACTCGTATTGAAAGCATTATGTTGTGAAATACGTGAAGTAATCAGTAAAGTTGAAAATGTATCAGTTCTGTTTGAAAACTCAGCTTTCAATTACAAAACTCTCTGCACAAGTCTGCAAAATTTATATTTGATCGCTCAGTTAATGATAACTTGGTAAAAGCTTATTTACCCACCAAGTTCTTACCTAATTGTTTTTTTCAACCTTTTAATTAGAGTAGATGTTGAAATAAAAACTTCTTTGTGGAGGCGACATCACTAGTGCACGAAATAAAACATTTGCATATTAATTTTTGGCAATAAACAATGGCTCAGATTTAGTAGCAATGTGCTTATTACTCAAACAAGTGCTACTGACAGTTGTATCACTCAGATAACTACGGTGCTTCTTCCCTGTGCTTGCTGCTTTGTACTGTGTGATTATTTGAGATGATTGCTTATTGGATACTCCTCTGATAGATCAGTGGAGCTTTGACTAATAACAATGGAGACATGAAACTGCCTGTATCACAGGGATCTAACTGAGCCAGGTGGTTGGGGTTTTCTTGTGAGTCATTAAACTTCAGTGAATTGCTCAAGGTACCCTATTAAGCATGTCAAAAACATGTCTGGCATGGTTTTGGAATGCAACCCGGACTGTGTTGGTTTTTTTAACTGTTCAGAGTGTTGGGGGAAAAAAACCCTGTAAGTTAATAAGTTTTGCTTCTAATTGATGACACACTGATTGATAATATGAAGGGGAAAAGTGATTTTATACCACTGTGATTCAAATTCAGACTTGACCCTTAACGAAGAAAGGTTCTAGGGTGGCATAATAAAGGTATTGGACTTGAAGATAGTGAACAAAGTGCACAGTGTTCTGTATGCTGAGAGACAGGATAAAATTATGTTGTGTCAGCTCTGTCCAGTTTCAAGCTCTTGGTAACTTCAAATAGGAGAGGGAAATGCACAAGAGAAAATTGGGCCTGTTTACATATGTAACAAGACTCAAACCCCCTCGAGTATCTTGAGATTAAAGTAGAGAGCTGGTACACGATGGGGTTACTTCTTCCAACATTTGCTGGCAGCATGGGTTTGACTGTTAGACTAATCAGAGTGTATTTGCCTGGCTGCTGTGTCACATCGGTTTTTTGAACCATTGCTATAGAGGAAGAAAGACTTGGAGTTGTGGTATACTTCCAAATATTTAAAAGTTGTGGAGGGTAATGAAATAAATTGTTTCATTTGCTCAGTGGCTAAGAAGATAATAATAGGCTAAATTGCAAGGAGGTGGAGTTCAGGTTTCAAAACTTAAAAAGTTGGAATAAGCTGTTGCATCTTTATTGCTGGACATTTGTAAGACCAGACTGGACAAATGCTTTTCAATATCAGTGTTTTGATTTTTGTTCTGTAACAAATTTTTGCAAGTCATAGCTGCCTAGTGGCTGCTGTTTCATTGTTTCTGTGTAATCTGAGAAGAATCTACAGATGTCAGTGAAAGGCAAACTTTACTCTTAGTTTCTCATTCAGAATTATGTCCTTGTGCTCAGGTTTTTTTTTAATGTTGGTGTGGTTTCTTTTTTATTTCTTCCCTTTTTAAAAATCAGTATTACCTAAATGCAGTAGAAGATAACCTCTTCCTTCACTGGCTGCATTGGCATTTCTGTGCCCAGCTAATTGTTTTATTGCTCCTATGACTATTGTTATTTCTTTTCTAGATGTCTCATGGTAACATCATCAGATTGTTTATAATACAATGTTTTTTATTGAAGGAGGGCTAGTTATCTTCTCTTTAAACATAAGAAATAGAAAGGAAGGGGCATATATGAAAAATTTCAGTGCATTTTGATTGAAAAAAAATGTTTTGAAATCACTCTAAAAATGTTTTGTAGTCCAGTTTTCTTTCTATTTTGTTCTTTCCTCTCCTAAATAAGAAAGCTTTTTCTTGTAATTACCTAAAAGTTCTACCATTACTATTTTAATCTAAAAATAAGTTGTTCTCTAGAGAGATACGATAGTAAAGCTATAAAAAAATTGTCCATCTATGGCAGCTTTTTATTGTAGAACCTCCCTTAGGATTAAAGTTTTGCCCCTTCTGAAAACAAATGTTCTAATAGCAGAGAAATGGCTCCGCAGAATCTTTTAATGGTCTCTCCAGTCCAATAGAGCTATTTTGTAAATCAGCTGGGAAATTAGCCAGGCCTTTTTGATGTGTACTACAAAAAATAAACATCTTGCTTGAAAGGCTTTGATACTGTTTACTAGCACGGTTCCAGATCAGTTTTTGTCCACTGTCATGAAAATCTGTACACATGTAAACAGGTACTAGTTAGACCTTTACTTAAACTACTTATTTCAGACTTCCAATAAATTATTGTAGCTTAATTTATTGAAACTGAACAGATAAGCAGCATTTAAGACTTTTGTGCCTCCAGTCAATAAATGTCTGATTAAAAGCTTATAGTTCTGGGAAATTTGGCTCAAATTTTCAGATACAGAGGAAGAAGGCAAACACAGATGTGTGTTTAACTGCTGCCAGAAAAGGTTTGTTCTGTCATTCGGAGGCAGTAGATTTGTGCTTTGTGGCTGACTTTAACCTCTGTTACTGAGAGTTCCTGCATGAGATGGAACTCCTGAGTTGGGCAGTCCCTCAGTGATGTAGTATGATGATGAGGTTGCTTGTGTTCACTGTTCTCAAGTTCAGGGCTTTTTTCCCCTAAACTGACATGTTCTGAAGTGACCTTTGTAGTGTTTCAACTTATCCTGTGCATTGCTGGCTGCATCATTTGAAGTTGTAGCATGTCTTCTCCGTGTCTCCAAGGTCCATGTTCTCAGCAGGCTCCATTTCATCAGTAAAGTTTATTTAAAATATACGTAGTAGCACATAAAAGAAGTAGTAGATACACAGCTGATAACTGAAGTCAAAACTTTTGAGTTGACCTCTTGCACATCCATTTTAAGTACTGGGTAAACAAGCACTGGTACGCTGAAGCTGTGTAACATTTTCCATTCCTAGGGCTTTGCACTGTGGTGTGATTTGTCAGTTTGTCCATGTGTTTGTCTGTTCTTTTCAAGAAAACCAGCTGAATTTTTAGTTTGTCTTTAGGATTTCACATGCTAAATGTGGAATGCACCGCAACCACTTCATGCGATTGTGGCTTTTTTTTTTTTCCACTTCAGAACAACTGCTAGGTTTTTAATTGGTGTGTTCATCCTAAAACTAATTTTGCTATTTAGGTTTATTTTTAGAATTGTTTTCTTCTCTTACAGGTGGAACTTTTAGAAGAAGCTTGTCTGTGAGCACTTTGGAGAAAACTGAAAACTCCCAGGAGATGCATACTATTTAAGGAAATGTATTTATGGCTCCTGCAGCATTTTACAGGTTCTGTGATGGCATTCATGCAAGGTTGAACACTTAATGGGTTTTGACCAGTAAAATCAGTAAGATTTAGACACTTAAATACTGTTGAGCTGTGTGGACATCATACCAAGTGGCTTCATCTTGGAAAGAAAGCAGTTTTTGGACAGGAAAGGTAAAAGCCTTATGAAGTCTTTAATTTTTTTTGTACTTAGACAAACATTTCTAGTGAGCTCAATATTAAAAGGAATACAATGACCCTGTGGATAAACTGCGTTCACCCCAGTGGTCCATCTGGATTTTTCTTCTTCTGTTCTGCCCACTCCAGAACTGACAAGTGTTTGCTGAGGATAAAAGCCAGGCTTTGAAGGATGAAAATATTCTTTTAATCTAACTGCTAGAAGCCAAGTAAAACATACAAGGAAATAATTATGTCAGCCAAATCTGCATCTGTGCCTTTAGTACATAAGCCCTCAAGCTCTGTGAAGGGTATTTCACAGCAGAGTGGTTCAGCTATATGCAGATGTTAAATTAAATTGTTGTTTTCCCCCACCCCTTACTTTCCCCTTACTACTTAATATAGGCATATTTTCCTATGCAGTTAGATGAGCTCTTGGGAAGATTACTTTCTTCAAGGCCTTTTGTTCTCCCATTTTCTTGTAACTACTCACTTGTATTTGAAGAATACCTAATAGTTTTGCTTTTTTTTTTTTTTTTTTTTTTTTTACCCACAGGTTCCTTATTAAGCTAAGGCAGCATATTTCAACCCTTAGATAAGGATATGGAATATTTGGCGTGAAAAAATTTATGGCATATATACTAAATTGCTTCAGAGTGGCTTTGTTGGACTGAGGGTAGCTGTTTTCATTGGCACCAAAAACTTAAGCCAGTGTCACTCCCTTCATATTTTAAGTGTGACTTACTGCTAAAAATACCATGGTATTTTGATGTTAATTATTTGTATCTACTTATGATCTCTGCTTTGTCCTATTACTTGTTTTGGGGAGACAAATCTCTGTAATACTTAGCAAACTTTTCTATGTAATAGAAACTGAAAAATAACATTTGTTCTGAGTGCCTAAGAATGTAAGCTCTAATGTAATGCATTTTAGTAGAGATTGCACTATATTCTGAGAACTGTAACTTAATCTGCTTTATGAACTCAATGAAAATCAGCGTATGTTTTTGAAATTGATTTATTTTAAATACCTTCAATCTTTTTAATCCAAGTGCTCTAAACTGTTTCTCCTTCATATCTGAGAATTGTGTTCTTCATCAATTCATACAGTGTTAACAGTCAGTGTGTACAAAATTAATCTTGCTTGTGTATTAGATTCTCTTGTGTCTTCTCAGGAAACATTAAGTTTTTTCACTCTTGGTGAAAGCATATGCTGCTGATGGTCTTCCTTTTACTTGTATCCCCAAGATATTGATTGGGCCTATTCAACGATGCTATATTTGCCAAAAACCCACACCACTGCCCACCAAAACTTTGAAAATAATGTGTGTTTGTTTGTGTGTTTTGGTTTTGGTTTTTTTTTTTTTAATTGATGTTTTTAGAGATAATCGTCTGTCCTTGAGAACCCAAAATAATTGTTTGGCTAGGACCAGAACCCGAGTGTTCAGCATCCCTGCTCCCCTTAATTTAAACTTGGCTTATGAAATCTCTTCAGTATTTAAGTACAACATAAACACCAAGCTCACCTTATAGGCATACGTTAAACTTCACTTGATTATTAGTGTGAAGAACTAATATTTCTAGAAGATGTAATTAGTATTGATTATAGTAGTTAGTTTTCAGTTTCCAAGAGATTGATAGCTATGAGTATAAAATGTTGCTGGGAAAAGGGAATATTGGGCAAAACCAAGCAGTTTCAAATAATTTTCAGAAAGGATTTACACAATTACAGACTGTTCCAAAAACTTTTTTAAAAAAAGGGTGATTTATTTTGATACTGTATTTTGATACATGATGGGTTAGTACTGCAAATAAATTTGTCAAAAGGATGGAAGAAAGTTTAAATAGAAATATGTATTTTTTTACTTATTATAAAAGTAGTTTCTATTTTGATTCCATTGAAAATATGTAGAATAAAGGGAATGGGAAGATGTTGGATATGTAAAACACTTACCTGTATAAAATGGTTAACTAAGGTATTATCAGATCTGATATGTTCAAGAATTGAATTTATGCATTGCTTCTTGAGTAAGAGAGGATTTAGAAACTGTGCCTATTTCACTGCCTTTAACACTACAGTGCTATTTTATAGGGGTATGGATATTGCTATATTAGTTTTTACCTTTCTTAAATTTGCATATCAAATGTATTTTAACAAAATAGTTTATATACAACTTTTATACTACCAAGCAGTAAATAAAAAAATATTGATTCTTAAGCTTGCTCGTGACTTCCTTAAGCCTGCATCCACTGCGTGGAATTTAACACAATCTTAATGTACAATGCAATCTCTTTGCATCTTAAGTTTTTGTTTATGGAGGTAGTAAGGTTAGGTGATTGTGTGATGTACTTCAGAGCAGTTTTATTTTCTTCAGAAAGGACAAATATTACTTTAGTTCCATGTTTTATATGGAAAAGAAGGAAATCTATGCTTTAATCCAAGCTGGTATCTAATCAGATTAAAAGTATCAAGACTTTTAACTTTTTACTATATTTGAGATTAAGTTTTTAAAAAATATGCAACATTATTCTCAATTCTATTTGTAAGGTAGGGAATGAAAAATCACAAATGGCAGCAAGCTCTTGCAGTTGTTTCCTCTCAGCCTGTGTCTTTCTGTGCTTAATTTGTTACATTATGTTCTCACAGATGACCGATCTGTAAATGGCATTAAAAATGGGTTTTACTGTATGAATAGTGAAGGAGACTTGAAGCAAGTTGTTATGGCTATCTCAGATGTAATTATCGGTGTACCATCCTGTTTGCAGGTTTGGGTTTTCTTAATTTTTTTCATTATTCCTACCTGTATCACATAGGGTCTGTTTTCAACTCTGGAAATTCAACACACTTTGATTCTCCTTTTCAGGGATTTTTTTTTTCTGTTCCTTTTTTTCCTACATAAGAATTCTGTATAGTACACATTTTTTATTAGATATGTACATATACTGAAATACAAAAGGATTGCTGTTATTAAAGTTTGAGAAATTCTGTTATAACTGGACTGAAACAGAGAAGTCCTCAAAAGAAACACGAAGAATTTTTTTCCAGATGGATTTTGGGGTTTTTACATGGATAATACTTCTGTTATTTTCCCCCAGTAGAGACATTTTATATTTTTAGTAAAACTATTCCAAAATTCAGGATTCTCCCTCATGCTGCAGTAGGAAAACAGTCCAGGGAGCTACTTCTATGTTTAATAAAATCTGATTTTACTGGTGAAGAACACAGAGCCCATGTGCAATGCGTTTTTGAAACGTGGTAAGGATTAAAGCATTTCTCTTGCTTCTGAATCTCTTTGTAGAACAACCTCATTGGACAAGCATAGTGTACCTGGTTTCTCCTTGCCATTTTATTTCTGAACTATTTCCCAGTTTGTTTTTTTTTTTTTTGACAAAATCAGTACCATATATGGTCCCTGTACTCACAAGTGTGTCGTGTGTCGCTTGGTGAAAGATAGTGTTACTTCAACCAGCTGGTGTTGTTTTGGGGGAATGCTAAAGCAAAAGTGTTTGTCTGTGTCCTTCAAGTCTGCAGATGGTTTTTACAGCTATGCAGTGTTTGTAGGAATGAACTTGGGCTCCAGTATTCCTGAAGAGTGTGTGTGTACAACTTAGTGGGGAGCATTTTGAGCCTACCAGAGAGATGAGGCTGCTTGTAGGGCTGTGTAGCAGAACCAAACTGAAAGGCACAGAACAGGGAAATGGGCACTAAGTGTGATAAGAAACAACAGGAGAAAAGAGCATCAATAAATTTCTTTTCTACTTGTTTGTTTCTCCCCCCCCCCAAATGAATTGAGCTTGTACAAAATCATGTGGGTTAAAAAGTGCCTTTTAATGAGATTATTCCTTTCTGGATGAGAGGAGGACATGGTTTGGTAGTGCTGAAAGTGTCTACTGGGTCGGAATGTGAGACTCTCTCTTCTGAGGAATTAAGTTTCCTGGATGTTTAGTGGTTATTGAGTACTCCCACCTGTGCCCCAAATGTAGTCTGAACTGTAAATCAAATTGTATCTATTAATTTAGGGTTTCTGTGCACTTTAGACCTGTTCTTTCCTTTTCCCTGCTAAGTGTGTAATGCTACTGCTAATGAGTAAACAAGAAAACAGAGTGGTTAAGCCTTGGTTATCTAATATTAATGAACAGTATGTAAGACTTGGACAGATAAAGATGGATTTAGATTTAACTTTTTTCTCAGTGTTGTGTGAACTCCTGTATTTTGGGATTTTGAGGGAAGTTTGCAGTTAGGCTTGAAGTACTGGCAGATGCTGGATATGATTTCCACTTCTTTGATTTTCTGTATCCTTGTTGATTTTTTTTTTTAATTTTAAGTTTCTAAAGGTTATTTTTCCTCTCTAGAGGTAGGGGACATGCACTAAGATGCTGCTGGTTTGTTTACTCGAACCATAATTTGATTGTACCTCTTGTTCTGGACACTTTCGTCTCCCCTGTCTGCACCACCTGATACAGGGCTGGCTGATGGTGGAGCTACCACTGCACAGAGCTGCAAGGCAACCTGTCAGCCTTGGAGCTGCCTTCCTGGCAGGTTAAAGTCATCTGGTGAGGCAAAACTAATTAAAGGATATGTATGTCTGGAGCGAGTCAAGGAAAAGGAAGCCAAACAGTTTGGGAAAGCAGGAGTCTGTTCTGCTAACTTTTGGAGAAAAGGAGGTAGGAGAGATGCCAGGCCCATAGTGCTGGAAGCAAGAAGATGGCAGAAGCCTCTGAATAGTGGCAAGGTCTGAGAACTCTCTGCCATGACAGTAAAGCAGCCTCTAAATTATCTGTGACTGGGGGAAAAGAGTGGGTTGGTGGTATACTTGCTAGTAAGTTTAGGTAAGAGACACCAAGTCCCCTGTGATGTGGACAGGCCTTTGTCCGAAGCCAGTTCTGTGGGTAGTGCTTGGCTGTCTGTTTCTGGATGTGCAGTCAGACTTTGGCTCTGTGTAAATCTTAGCAGGGTAGGCCTTGTTGTATTGCAACTGAAATACCTCTTAAATTATATCTGTGCAACCTCTAGTGCTGCAGAGATGTGATGGCATCAAGTGGAGCTGCAACGTAGCTGCCTTACACAAAGGAGAATATATTGGCAAATGCATTTTTCTACCAATGTAACCCCTCAGTTTTATATGTGTAAACCCTCTGATCACCCCTTCCCTTGTTAGCTGTTCTTTCCTTGCCACTTTTCAGTCAGTCATCCCAGTCCTGTTTCTTCTGGGCTGCAGTTGTTAGGTGTGCAGCAGTGGCAGGCAGGAGGCACACGTGCTGGTGTGGCACAGTTGTGTTGCTGGTCTTGAAATGGTGGTCGTGGGGAATAGAGAGCATTGGCTTCAGTAAACTTTTCATAGCTGTCAGCATGCAGCAGAAAAGCAACAACAAAACAACTAACAAACCTAGCTGGTACCTGCTGGCACTGATGGCAGAGGGGCTGCTTCGGAGAGGAGGCAGGAACCGGGATTATGAAAGATACACAGTTAAATACCCAGGTAATGTGGTTTGATTTTCATGCTGAATAAGATACTATTTTGAAATTATCAGATGAAAATAGTATTTAATTACTGGTCTTCAATATTTTGATTTACAGTCAAAATAATTATAAAAAGCAGCAGTTAGGAGAACCTTAAATTAAAATACTCATAATATTTCCCAAATCTTATTTTCCAAGGATTCTACATACCTGTGTGTGTATGCACATACACATATATGCATAGAAAGCAAGACAGGAATGCCTTGTTTTCTGTCAGATGCAAGCAGATTTTGTGTAGAGCAACTGAATTATATATTTGCTGGCAGCAGAGGGAGCTATGAAGCTTTTATTGATAATTCAAAAAAGTTGTAGTGTGTCAGTGTAAAAAAAATTAAACAAAAAATTTGAAAAAGCCCTAATTTATGGGAAGTCTGAGATGCTTCATGGGGCAGGGGCAGAGCTGTGGCTAGCCAGGACCCGGCAGCTTGGCCCCTCTCCTGCCCTGCATTGGCCTGGAAGTAGCTGCTGCAGTTGTTAAAAGGAACAATGTAAACTTCTCCCTGAGCCAAATTTTTAATCAAAGCAATGAGGAAGAACAGGATCTGTGTGTCAGATATCAAAACAATAGCAGCATGTGTCACCTGGTAATTAACACTCAGGCATGAATCTGGAAAAGTAATTCTCACTCAGGGTGGAGTATGCATATTCTTTTGTAAGGCTTTTGATAATTTATCTTGATTTTGATTAATGCTGAATCTTTAGTACGGTTGGTTTTTTGCAGATACTAATTGGGTGAGTTTTGTACGCAACTGTGCGTAAACAGCAGATTAATGAGTAAAAGGTAACCAAAATGAGACTGGTATTGTCCTGGCAAAGTGTGCTGTATACTTTTTAGATTAACCCCTGTGTCACTTTTACCTACCAACCTGAAATTTGTGGCATTAAAAATCTGTAATATTCCATCTATGCTACAATTGATTCTGGAGAAACTTGTACCAGTTCTGGCCACAGCAAAATCTCTTTGTGTAGCGCATCTTGTATTGAAAATAAAGAGATTTGCATAGATTTTTTTTCTGAAGATTGTATGGAAAAACTAATCGGAGGAATGTCCCGAAATGATTTAATCTGTTGTCTCTGGAAGAGGATCTCAAGTAAGAACCAAAGAAAAGTAATGCTTTATTTAGATGCCAGCCTTTAGAATGTGAGATGGAAACAATCTAGGTTATTCATTCTTGGCCAGATCCCTACAGTTTGTCTTAAATACTTAAACAGAATTTTAATCTCATTCATATATTCATTTTGCTCTGTAGTCATCTTCCCTTTGTCACTTACCTTCCTTTCATTCTGTGCAAGTCTAGGTAAATTACTTGGTACAGTTCCAAGTGTTAAGAGCAGAGGGGGGATAGGACATGTGATCATAAATTATTGAAAATCTGACCATGCTTGCAGTTAAGGTATATAGCTGAGGGTGTTACCGTGTTCCTTTCTGCTTCTGCACCCTCATAATAATCAAACTAATCTCTAGCTCAGAATAAACAGAAGGAAACTCAATGAGCAAATTAATTCGATTGACTGACTTCACACAGTTTTATTTGTTGAGTTGGTTGAGTACTTAACTTGTCTGCAACCTGACAAAATATTGGGATGCTGTATTTCCTGAAAGACTTGATGTTTATCTATTTTGCTAAAGAATAAAAAAAGGTTTTTCAGTTGTTTTCAGTTGTTAATGTACAGTAATTGAATTATAAATTAAAGCAAAAACATGTTAAATCCTGTTTATAATAGTTTCAGTAAAGATTCAGAGCAAGGAATGATGTAACCTCCATAGTTTTGATCACAGTGATTGTGAGATGAATGCTTGAGATCTGTACTTCAGCAGTTGGATTAAAAACAAAATCAAGACAAGCAGTGTCTTTCCTGTGTCATAGAGTGAATCCTGTTCTCTAAATTGAGTTGTACAAGAAAATATTTCTTTTCTCTGACTAAAGGAGGAAGAATTAGGGAGTGGGGGAGTAACTACATGTAATAAAGTTCTAATGTGAAATTGGATTTAACAATAAAACTTTGGTATTTAACAATAAAACACTTAAAAAGTCATTACTGCTTATGTTAAGGCATAAAGTTGCTATAATCGATTTCAACTTTTATTACAGAGTCCAAGAGACCCTTTTAGTTTCTTCCAAAATGTCAACAGCTCATTGTTTGAAATGGAAAAAACCAAAGCAGGTGGGACACAGTTTGCAGAAGTGGTCACTAGTAGTATCATTTGTAGGGACAGGCAGTATTTCCTGTTTTCTATTCTGAATTCAACTAATTCAACTCAAGGAAATTCAACTAATTCAACTCAAGGATTGTCTGATCTGAAATTTAGAAAATAATTGTGAAGGTTCAAAATGAAGGAAAACTTAAAAACAAACCTCCCTGAGATGCAAAGTAAAATTGTTAATGGAGGCAGGATCCTAAGACTAATGTCTCTAGCAGTATATGTGAATGGATGAAATTTGAAAAGCCTGGCCAGGAAACAAGCTGAGGAGGTGCTGGTTTGATTTCATAGTGGTACAGGAAAAAAAAAAGTCTCAGCCTAGAATATTTGATATTGGAAAGACCAATAAAAAAGTCTTAATCTGCTTCTAATAATTACTCTTAAACATTTTGTGATACCTGTGTTCGAAAACCTAGATGGACACAATGTCTGAAAGGAAATTTTATCAACAGAATTTTTTAGAAATAAATTAGTTTTTAATGTAGAATGACTTTGGTAAATTTACTTCCTTGTGTATTTAGCATATAAAAGAAGTTTTCATACAATTAATTTTGAAGTGATGCTCTTGTGCAACTTAGATGAATTCCATTTTCATCTACATGCAAGGAGAGATACTGCAATTCAAGAAAAATAATCTATTAAGATTAATTATTTCAATGTAATTAAAATGTACAATATAGGCATTTGAATAAATATTTGAAACACTATATACACAGACCTTAATAAATGTTGAGATATTCTATTCTCATTTAGAAAAATGAGATACATTGGCAAGAATTAATCTTTTGGAAAATTAAATCGCATTTAGGAAATTGAAACTACAAATACAGCATAAGGTCAAGATTAACCTTTTTTTTTATTTCTAAATCAATGTTTCTTGTTTCACCCTTCAAACGATGATTAAAAAATGGTATTTTACTTAATAAAATCTGAAGTATCTTTTAGAAAATAACAGACTTTCTATTTCTGGATTTTAATTTTTAATGGGAAGTCGCCACGGCAACGCTTGCCCAACCAATTGCCTTTGTTCTTTAAAAAGGAAGGAAAAAAAACATCTTTGTGGCACGTATCTATTTCCAGGTTCCTGCTTTCTTGTTAGAATTTTGTTTGCTGAACTGAAGAATACTGCAGTATCAAATTTTGGGTTCTTCTCTTGCTGTGTTTTCCCTAGGAAATAACTTTCTTGAGTTGGGTGGATTGGTCTGTCATTCACTCCTGTTGTCATATGTGGCATCTCTGCAGTGATGTGAAACTTTTTTTGATAATTCAGAGTTGACCTCCCGATAAATGAGAAGGTGCTAAACTTAATCTTACTCAATGTCTCTTTGCTTATATATGAAAGATTACAAATTCCCTTTAAGCTGTGTTACGAGCTTTGGAGAATAACAAGTAAAACATGAGCTTCCAAGGTGCAAAATCTCATAGAAATACCAGATCTCATAATAGTTTCCCATCATATTGCCTGTTCTTTATTGCTACATGTGTCTTCACACTCACCCATATAGAATTACATCAAGTATAGAAACATTAAAAATAGATACTGGCCAATCAGCTTGCTCATTAATTCCTTTTGTATCAAAGGAAGACTGAAACATTTAAGCTCTTCTTCATAAGTGAGCCCTCTGAATATAAGAAACATAATTGATTGGTAACTGAAGTTAGCGTTTGGATGTCTTACAAAGCTGTGGAGTTTTTGAGGGAAGTCTTAAAATACAGTTTACTCTTGCTTCTAGTAATTTTTTTCCCTGTAACTTCCTCTGTTTTCTCAAGATACTAAATTTTACTCTTACAACTGCCTGAGCAAAATGGATTCTCTAAGCTGGCATTGTTTGCATTTCTTTGCATCAATATCTGATGGAATTGAATGAGATTTGGTTCTCATATAATTACTTAAAATCTTTTTTTATGCAGGAAATTGTGTGTGGCATTTAAAAATTTATTTCTGAAATAATTGATTCTTTCACATTTATTATGAAAATTATTCTACAGTCTGAAAAAATGGCTAGGAGCTCCTGACGCTGCTGTGACATGATAGAATTGAAAGGATATAACACATAAGTATAAAATCCATATAATTTTTTTTCTAATTTAAAAACTGCACTAGGCTTTTTTAGATAGCGGATAAGAGAAGTCTGAGTGTTGGTGTTACCTCATAGGTTTGTTTTATGGAAGCTTTCCATGTGATGCAGGTTTCAGGTATGCATATGCCTAATTTTTTTTTCTTTTTTTTTAAGAGAAGCATTGACCGGTTATTTCCAATGCAGCAAATATGCTTGTTCTACGCTGGGTTTTGCCTCATATGTTTATGACAATGAGAACTTGGGCTGCAAGGATTGTGATGTCTGTGGCTCAGCTGCTCTCTTGCAGAGGGTTTCAGCCTGGTGGCCTGTGATTGCAGGCAGGTATCCTTGGAAGGGTTGCCTGGTTTGGATTGTCTGGGCTGGGTCTGACCAGGGACTCTCCTGTAATATGTTTTAATCTTGAGGAGCAAGGTGAGAAACTTGCTGTGATTTGCATTTGAAGTTCAGGTTGGAGCTCAGGTTAGAAAAATTTGATTGAGTGGATATTGAAAGATTGGGTAAGTGTTGTGGGTGTTTGTTGCATTTCTTTTTTTAACTTTTTTTAATGTAATTTTTTTTCGTGGTTTGTGCCATGGTGTAGCAGGGGCTGGTGGCTCCTTGGGGCTGGGATGTGGGGAGCAGTGGAGGCTCCCCAGGGACAGCAGGCCTGGATGCCATAGCCAGAGTCTGTCCTGCCACCCCAACCAGGGTGTGGGGCAGCTGCAGGCAGCAGGGCAACCCCATCCCAGGCATCTCTGGCAGGGCCTGTGGCCAGGCTGGGCAGGGCTGCGGGGAGCTGGGGCAGGGTCTGGCCCCCATGGGACTGACATGGAACCCTGGGCAGGGCAGGGAGAGCCCTGGGTTGGTGGGCAGGGACAGTCAGGCCTGGGAATACCCTCAGGGCCCTCACGGTACAGACAGACATATGGGATGTCCTGTCATAATCACAACTAGTAATACACAATGTGCCAGTAGTTCACTGGCATTTGATATTGTAGTAATCTTTGAAAGGCAAATGTGTACATAAAACTTGTATCCATTTATGAAAATGCTTAGAAGGATCTGTTAAATTAGGAAAGCGGTAGAGAAATCAACAGTACTGCAGTACTTTAAGAACATATAAAGCTTTTTTATTTTACAGATACAATATTGTGACTCTTGTCCATAGCTGAATATAGTTCTCTTGAAGCTGAGACTTTAGGTTGTTTTAATTGCTCCTAGGGTTATCGTTAATGTTTTGAGAAATTGAAATACCGACTTAGTCTTGCACTTGAAAACAATTTGCATTTAAATGAAATAACTTAAATATCTACACATTACTGAAAACCCACCTCCTAATATTCTGATCCTTATGTATGTTAATGGTTAGACTAGGATTCAGCGTATACTGTAGTCAAATACATAGTTGGTGCTTTTTGTGTATCTAATGAGGGCTATATCTTATAGTACTTCTTTAATGTAATTTTTGTATTCAGAAAATGCATAAAGTACAAAAGCCACCAGATTATTTTTTATATGATTAAAAAATTTATTTGGAGTTTATAACAGAAACTTGATAACCATAAAATTTCAGTATAAAATGTCAAGCACTTTCTATTTCAACCATATTTTTGCTGAATTGGCAGCACTGAATTGATCTCTATCTCCTTTTTTCCCCACAAGGAATGCAGCCCCTCCAGGAATGCAGCTATTTTCAGGGCTTATGCTTAGTTCAACTTGGAAGCTTGATCCTTTTTTCTGCTGTAAGTTTCAGGACTACAGCAGAGCCATGGAGGAGTCCACATTGGCCCTTGTTGTTTGTACATAAACAAAACACATCTTGCTGGGGATATTTGAAACATAAACTGTTTGAAAACTGTATTGCTAAGACAACTGATGTGTGCCTGGAAGATTTAGTGGAGTTGAGAGGTTTCAGGATGTAGTTCTACTACAGTTTTAATCTATCCAAACTGGTAGGGACTGAATTTTCATCCCTCTCCAACACCTCTGATATTGTGTGTACAATTCCTATGTGAACTGTTTCAGCTCATAAAACCAACAGAAAGTTACCTATTCACTTGGATTTGGCTAGACTTCTGCAGTTTTAAGGAACTGAAGCAGCAACATGAAGTTGAGGGGAGATGTAAGGGGAGAGATGAGGTTATCGTCCTAATGCCTGCTGCACATGCACGGGCTTAGATTTAATCAATAATGGAACCATAACCACAGTGAAGTCCAAGCAAAGCTACCGTCTTGATTTCACACTTCCGTAGATCATAGAACTTTGGCTCATTTATATATTTTTTTTGTGCTGCTGATGAAAATCTGTGGTTTCTAACTTCATGGCTTCAATTGTTGTTTTAAATAATGGAAATTTTCTGAACCTGGAGCCTCCAGTGTGCGTAGACCCTCATGAGGGTCAAAACCAAAGGAAACATTTGCATGAGTCCAGGTGAGGTGGGTATACAGCGGAATATTCTGTGTGGAAGAAATGATGCTTTGCCCTCCTGGTTGGCTCCACAGAGAAGAGTATTACCATTAGCCAAGGGAGCATTTTTGTACCTCGGGCAGTGGAAATTAAAAGGCTGTATAAAACAGCTGAAGAGACAGAGGTTTAAGTACCAACTCCTTTTATATATGCTGTTCATAACAGCTCTCCATGTGTGCTGTACATGTGTTCATATAGATCCAGAAATAAAATCTGGATCTTACCTACTGTATTAGGATAAAACCTTCATCTAGTACTCGTCATCATCTTCCAGGTCTTCCCCTGCAGTTGCAGCTTCCAGTGCAGCCAGAGCTGCTGCGACTTCTGCATCTTCCTCCTCAGTTTCTCTGTTGATGTCTTTATGGTTGGGGTGTGGGAGTGCCTGTGTGACTTTGGTAACAGCCACTGCAGTGACACCACCAGTAATGCCCTCACTCAAATTTGCAGAGTCAGTTTCAAAAGGTTCAGCACTGCTCTCCTTCACAGGCAAAGATGGGGTTACACAAAGGTCCTGGTTCTCTATTGCTGAAGGACCAGTGTTTTGACCTGAATGTGCACAGTGGACTGAAAAGCTGTCTTTTTCAACACAGTTCCCAGTTTGATTGCCATTTTGAGGGTAGTCAATATCTGGCAGTTGTATGGCATTGTTTTGTGTCCCCAGTATTGAGTTTCCTTTGAGAAAGATGCTGTCTTGTGCAGACTGGGAGTCCGAAATACTGTTAGACACATCGCAGGCTGCTTTCCTCTGACTTCCTGTCTCTAGGTCAGGTTCTTGTCCAGACCTGTTTGATATGGTGTAAAAGTCTCTGTTGCTGGTTGAAGAAGCCTCTGACTGGCTGCAGGTTCCCTTTTCACTGGCTTCTTTTGTCAGGTTTCTGTTGGGATTGAGTGTGGAGTGCCCTTCAGCACAGGAGTTGCCACCATTGACTGCAACATCAAGCTTTGCAGCACACTTCACAAGGCTGTCCTCTTGAAAATTGTTGCCTCCATGATTCCAGAGAGTTTCTTTTGTACTATTTAATGGATTTTTATTTTCTGTCCTACTTAACTCATTCTTCTGAAGTTCATTTTTGTGTTCTTCATTTTCACTGTTCTCTTTGAATTTGAATTTATTGCTACCTTGTTCATTGTGTTTATAGTTGTCTACTTCATGGATGTGTCCCGGTGATTGTACTTCTTCTGGATCAAAAATATAGCTGGAGTAAGGAAAAATTGTAGAGGAAATATTACTTATGATATTAATCAATATAATGAGTAAGAAAGATTAAGTTTCATTTTTAACTTGAAGGTATTGAGGAACTAGAGTCACTAAACTTTACCTCAGGTCCTGAGAATGAGCTAAACCGAATGCAAATGCTGAACTGTGCTGTCAGCTGCTGTCTCCTGGGACTGATCATAACTAGCCCCTGTAGTGAGATTCACCAGGAACATAAGCAGGATGTTGGAGAACTGTGTGCTGGCTGTTGCTTGTTTCCAGCTTTATTTTTTGTTTCCTCTGGGGAGTTCATTAGCCAATGAGTAGTCATTGCATGGATTGTTAATTAGTATGTCCTCATGTAGTAGCTAAAATATCTGTTTTTTGCTGCTGTTCTTCCTTCAAGTCTTTTGTCCTTTTCTCTTTTTTTTTTCCCCTTCTGATTTATTTTCTTCCTCTTGCTCTACATTTTCCTTGACTTATCTCTTTCAGGGCCTCTCTCTTTTCTTTATCTCCCCTCTTTCTCTCATAGCACCATTTCCCCACCCCACTTCCTTACCTGTTCTACAGAAGTGACCAAGGGAAGGAGTAGCCCCCAAGTGGGGATGAAATGTGGTCTTTATCAAACTAGCGAAGCTTCCTCTCTAGGGAGACTTTTATATGGGAATAATTCCCACAACTAACTACATTTAAAAGCTATGATGGAAGCAAGGAACTATAGTTCATTTTCATTGCTTAGGAGAGAGGGAGATCTGACAAAGTCTGTGCTCCTTGTTCTACCGAATTGAGGGAAGCTCATGCTACCTAAATGAGAAATAGCTTTACTAAAGAAGAGTTTTCAATGTCACACAATTTACTTTGTGGGACAGGAATTATAAAAAGGGACCATAATTACAGTAAACAAAAAGGACATTTGGAGGGAATCAGTATGCCTATGCTTGAAGATACTGTAAACTTTGAGAAAACTCCAACCTTTTAAATAGACTAATTTAAGCAACAGGTGTAGAGGAGCACAGTGACATGGTTTCATGCTTTTCTTTTATTCAGTCTAAGCAACTCTTGTTCTATTGTACCTTTGAATCATTTTGCAGCACCTGCACCCCATCTGGATTTTCTTTAATCTGAAAAGAGAGAGGGAAGGCAAGGGAGAGAGGGAGTGAGTGAAGCATTATGAAATTAATGTATGAGCAATTGCATTGAAAATTATGCTCATGTTTAGAAGGTTTTTATTAGCTAAAAAGAAAGATGTCTATGCAAGAATGGATGTGGTACAGTTCAAGATCTTTCCAGGTTCCTATCTTGCATTGACAATGACCTTTAACTGGGGAAATATCTGGGGAAGAATTTAACAATTCTGAGATAGTGGTGTTCTCCCAGAATTATTTCCTAAGCAATTTTATGATTTGGAGAATTCTAAGTCAGCGCAGTGGGTGTGGGGGTTCTTGTTGGTGTTTTGGTTTTTTTTTGTTTGTTTGCTTTTTGTGAGTTTGTTTTTTTTTGATTGGTTGGTTCCTTTTCTTTTCCAGTATTTTTTTCATTTGGCAGCTATTGGTGAAATTCTCTTCCATTTGTCCAGTTGTTTTCTGAAACAGTAAACTGCTAGCATCTACCACATCCTTTACTCAGTTGTTTCACAGACCAACCTTGCCTGTGTGAAGAATCACCTGCTTTTGTTTGACTTGAACCTGGTTCTTACTAGCAGTATTTGGTGCCTTCTAGTTCTTCTTCACATGATCTGACCATCATGTCCTATTGTCACTATAGAACAGGTCCTGTACTGCCCCTTCAGTTCAGATACACAGTCTAAAGAATCCTTATCTATTTAAATGTTAGCCATAGTGATATAATTTCATGTCTATAAATTGTCCTTGTGTTCTCTAAGTCTTTTGCATTTCATCATCCTTTCCAAATGATTCATGGGAACCACAAATGCAGATTTCTCAAGGTGTTTGGAACCACAGATTTATTCTTTCCTAATACCTCCTTGTCTCCATTCACTTCTGTGACAGCTACTGAGCGTTTTTGTGGAACTATCTCTTAGTGAGGCACAGACAAATTCCTGGGATTGGCATTTTATTATATGCAATGTGTTGCACCTGCATTTTACTACAGTAAATTCCAGAGTTTGACTAGAACTAGCAGACTGTTTTGCTAGATATCTGTATATTGCATGCACTGTGTGTATGTCATTGCCTGACTCAGTGAGATGCTAAGAACTATCTATTATACGCTTCTTATGCCAATGTCTTTTATTATGGGAAGAAATGTTTTGCTAGTATGGACCCTTGAGAACTTTTCTGTTCTAAACCTAAATTGAAGTCCTAGATCAGAATATGCAAAAATCCTAAAGTCCCCAGTACTCTTTGTGGGTTGGGGCTATCTTATATCAAATTAATCAAGTCAAGACAGATTGTTTAATATGTTTTGTCCATCAATGTTCAGGCTCTTTCTTTTTCTCTCGAGATGCTCTACAACCTTGCATACTTTTGCCATTGCCTAAGGACAGCTGCTCACTTCCCATCAAACTGAAACTGATGATGCAAGATCAGGATGTTTTCTGGAGTCATTTATTCACAAAACATTCAAGGAAAGTAGTATTGATTTATTCTTGCCAGGCATGGCCTGATCTGCACACCAGTGACTATGCTAGCAGAAATGTAAATCAAAACTCTCCTTTTTTTTCATCCCCCTAAAATCTGACTGCCTCTTTGCACTGAACTAAATACCTGATGTAGGCCTCTCATTCCTGCAGCCTCTAAGGGCCTACAGTCATTCAGCAGCAGGTTTTAGCTAGGGTAGAACTGCTCCTATACTTTTTGTCTTTGTCTGCATGTGAACTGTTCTGGAGAAGAAATTTCTATCAGGAGTAGCCAACTTGATGTAGCTCAGTGCTTATTGGGATGGCTTGTAAGCCAACTGCTTTGCTTCCTCTGTCTTGGTCCTGCTTCTCTCCTTGAAATGCAGTCTCCCTTCCACATCTCTGCTAATCTTGTACTGTGTTCTCATCCCTCAACACCACCAAAGCAGGAATTCTGATATAGCATTTTTCATCTGAAGAGGATGCAATAACTGGCGAGATGATTGAGTGTACTTACCCTCCTTATGTGCAGTTGCTCTACATTACAAAGGTGTTTGGACAGGTTTGACTAGATATGGGGCTTATTTAGGCTGGCTGGTATAGCCATCTATTCCAGCCAAAGGGGAATTCTTAATAAAATTTGCTTTGATCGTGTTAAAAGCTGGATTAGCTGTAGCTCTTCTTTAGGTTAAGGCTGGTTTGAAGCTAATACAGTTGAGCTAAGCCCTGTGTGGAAACTTGTTCTGGTTTGATTGACATCTTGAGTTTTAGCTTAAACCTGCTTATAAACTGAAAGAAATAAAAACTGCATGAAGTTGGCCAGCTGTTGATAGACTCAAGCTTCAGGTCTCAGTGGCTGGCAGGTTACCATGTGTTAGATAAGTCCCTGTGTGATCTCTGTTCACGGGAAAGACAATGTAACTTGGCTTATTTTAAGCCTCTTTCTCTAGTCTCTACCAAGCCCTATCCTTCCTGTGGGCTAAGAGTATGCAAATATTATCGTGATTTACAGAGATGAAATAACTTCAATTGCTGTCAGTTGCTGTGTGAACCCACTGAAATGCCCTTGTCTTGGCTTTAAAGTTTATAGGTTTGTATGGTGACCAGTACAATAGATGTTGCTTCTAGCTGAGAGTGGGCACTTCAAGTCAGGCTGCTTCTGTTTAAACTTTTATCTGACAGATTTCCTACTCAGGACTTTTATTTATAAATTCTGTGGGTTTTTTGTTTTTTTTTTAAGCACAAAATCTTGCTGTAGGTTTTAAGCATTGAGAAGTGCTAATTGCTGGCCTTTATTCTGTTGTAGAGACACTTGTAATATAAAGCAATTATGCATTGATATTACTATTTTAGTTTCCATAGAAAGCACTTTCCTTTTTTTTTTTTTTTTTTTTAATACAGCTACTGTGGGAAATGTCTCTGCAGCTATCGCATTAAGCTTTTCCTCTGATTAGATACAACTGGATCTGCCCTCTGGCATGAATAAACTATTACATATGGAAAATAATGTATATTGTATTATCTTATAAATTATTTCACATCCCTGAAATAGGAATATGGTTTTACAATGTCACTGTCTGAACACTGGCTTGTTTTTTTTCCCCTTGCCCTTTTCTTTCATTTATAATAATCTTTCAAATCAAGCTGGAAAATAATTCTGGGAAACAGTTGCTTTTATAGGATGAAAAGGCATGCTTTAGTCCTACTTACCTTGTTTTAGGTACCTAGCTCTAAAGACTTGTGTATTGTGTGATGTTCATAGTTCCATTAATGGAAAACTACTGTCTGGAACAGTTTGAATCAAGCATGTGCTACAGACTTGAAACAAAAGAGGATTAGAGACTTCACGCAATGGATAATGGTATGTTAACTGATACTGAGTTTAGAAACATTGCATCCTTGTAAGATGTTTATTCTGTTAGATAAGATGTGCTGCTAAATTGATTAGATAGTTTCAGATAAACATGATGTGGAATGTTCCCTTGAAGAACACTCTGTGGGCTAGTTCCACCCCCCCCCCCCAAAAAAAAAGAAAAAGGCTGCCTGTCTAAAGTGGCAGTAAAATGCTTGGACTTAACATTTAGATTCTCAGAATTCAGATCAAAACTGCCATTAATCCTAGACAACTTTGTGTATGTTTTCCCCAGCCACTCTAGCAACCATTTGCAAAAGATAGTCTAGATATAATGTCCTTGCAATGTATTAGATGAGTGTTCACAGAGACCAAGAAGACCTGATGTTATGAAAGACTTTCTTCCTTTGAAGGAATATGATACAGAAGAGCAACCATTTTAAAAAGAGTTGGATAAAATTGTACTATGGAGGGAAACAGTAATTGGTCTTAATTTGAGTAGAGCAGGATATGAATCCTATCAGTAAAACAAATGCTAAAAAGGGGGAGGTTGTTAAATACATTTATGGTGGCACCTGCGAAGAGAATAATCTTTTCTTTAAAGTGTGAGACCATGGTGAAGATAACAAGAATAATGTCTGACTCCAAAACAGCAACCTTGCATTTCAAGCCACAATGTGCTTTAAGAGAAGTCTGCCTTGCTTTATCAGATTTGAGAAACACAAGGTATCTGATTTTCAATCATGTAATAACATAGCTTGTATTGTCTATTTAAACTGTGGCTGTGTAATGAGTAAAGGCAAATTAGATAATGTCATTAAAATGGTAGAAAAAATATTTTTGAGACATAAAAATGGTTTGGCACCTTTTTCAATATTCTTGGCAGTTTACATGGAAACAGAAAAAGGTCAGTATTATTTTTGCTCATGGTGTATTTTTAATTCTATCTTGATTTTTATTTTTAGATTCTTTTTAAACACCTCCAGTAGCAGAGGCAGAAAGCTGAGGGAAGAGCATATTAAAATAGCTTTTTCTAGTAGATCTCAAACTGATAAACTCTGACTTTGGGTCATTCTTTTTAAGCCAGTTGGGTTTTTTTAGTTTGTTTGGTGTTTTCCTACCACACCCTGATGCTTCTGTTTTTGCTTAGCTTTTCCCTCTCCTCCATCCTTTCTAGATTACCAAGTAAGGAGTTTTTTCCTACATGTATATTATCTGGACTGCTGAACCTGAATGATGTATCCCCCAGGGGCCTGAGGCACCTCTTTCTGATGACTTTTTCCACCTTTCAGACTTGATCCTGCCAGTGTCTTCCCCATCAGTTTGCTGTGTTTTGCAGTAATTTTAAAATTGCTCAGTGAAACCCTTGCATTTTAAGGTTACTGACTGTAGCTACCAATCTCTTTGCAGTGGATAGAAACCCTTGCTCATGAAGATTAAGTCTGGCTGCTTCACTAGTAACACAAACACAATTTACTTGGTATTTTTTTTGTTAATGAGGTCTTACCTAGATGCCAAATGCTAACCAGCCAGGAGACATATGCACAGAAGCAAATGTGGGAAGAGAGTGTGTTTGCAGGGAAATATGTGGAGAAGAAATATAAAGAATGTGGGGTGGGAATAACCTTAGAGAGCTCTAGCACTTCTCCTAATGGGAGGTGCATTTTGCCTTCTGTGCTAAGTAGGCATTCACACCTCTCAGAAAATTTCAGATGCTGTCATCAGCATATACCAAGGTGCAAGAAAGGGTCAGACGTGCCTAGGTTGTAGGGAAGTGCAGTGTCCCTGCTAATAGCAGGGAGTTGGACTAAATGACCTTTAAAGGTCCCTTCTAACCCAAAGGATTCTGTGAATCTATGTGTTACTGAGGTGTGGAGGCAGAGAAATAATTGATCTGAATCGCAGATAATAACACCACCAATAAAAGCCTTTTTTTTTTTTCTTTCTGACAACAGAACATTTATGAAAACCAATTCCTTTTCTCAAAAACTCCAAATAAGTTTTACTGATGTACCTGAAAGTTGCAGCTCATTTGGGCTGTAACAGTTGCATTTTAGCGTGTAGGTGGGAACTGAAAAAACTGTGAAAATTCAAGTGGTTGTCTGATCCTTTTTGTTGAGTCTCTGGTGTCTGTGACAACTCATGTCTTAGAGTGCTTGTTATGGGAGCAAAATTTTGATAACAAATCTGTGCTTATACCTGCATTCAGACCAGTACTTAAAGCTGGGCTGAAATCTATCTACTTTCATTTTTCCTGACTGAATCTTAATCTGTAAATTTATTTTAAATGTGCTTCACAGAAAAGCTGAATTGACATATAAAATCTAAAATATGTGAACTAACCTGAGGAAATACTGTAATATGCTCCCTTATAGGAAGGGGATCCCACTTCATGGGCCATTTTCATGTGTCTGTTTTTCTCTAGCTGAATTGACTTCAGTCTTTTTGTTCACACTTTCTTAAAATGGAGCACTGAGGTGTTGTTTCTGTGCTTCAGCCGTCTTGCGGTCCAGCCCTAGTGAGATACCTGGCTGTGCCATCCTGCTGACAAAATATGACCTGTGGATGGACTTTGAGCCACCCTGCGCTCCTTGCTATCTGTGCTGCTCTGCAAGAAAAGGGAACTCTGCAAGTGCTTTTTCTGGTGCAGCTTAGTTTACTCTCCTGTTTTGAGAGAGACAAGGTCTATATTTGGGAATAAGAAGTGTCAGAGTGTCTGCCAGAAAGAGCCTTATGCTATCCTGCTGGCACAAGGTTATTGCCAAGGTTATTGTTGCTTGTCCTATTTTCGTTTATTTCACAAAGCTGAGGAGCTGCACAGGTCTACGAGGCACTTTTATTCTCCACTGAGGCCTTATTTGCCCACTGAGCAGTTTGCATGCCTTTCTAGTACAGCTAACGGTGAAGATAAGAGAAGCTGACACAGAGGGACTCATGAAAAACTTATAAAACTTCTTCAGCCACTGTCTAACTAGCTGACTTATGGCAGTCAGCTTTGGATGTTTGATTCCCACTGCCACCCTCTGGGGTTTTTTTCCCTTTTCAAATTGGATCCCCTGTGTTTCACAGATAAATGTGATTGTTGCTTGAATGCAAATAATCCTTACACTATCATCAGTTGTTAACACTGATTATGTTTTTTTTTTTTTTAATTCTTTGTTCTCTTTTTCCCTGGCCAGACTGAATCAAGCACATGGATATGTTGTTCAAGGCAGTGGCCTGACTCTGTGTTTTCAGGACTCAAGTGTCAAACTTCTGGGTGATATTACACACTGTGTACAGACAATGGCTGGGAGGAATTTGATGTGTTCTGTATGCTATTCAAGGTATGACGGTTGAGGTTGGTTTTGTGTGTAGGGAATTAAGGACGTAATTTAGGCTTCTTTCCAGTGAAGCCTAAACTAATCACTGAAACTGATTTAGACTTGTAGTTTTTTCAAGGGACAAAAGAGGTTTTAATCAGGGCAGGTATCAAAAACTGGAGGTTCTCAGTCATCAGAAGCATGGGAAATATGTAGAACTCACATATTTATGGCCTCATAAATTTTGATGCTTTGTATTCTGACATAGAGTAGTTCTTTCATTACTGGGGAACTAGGTCTGATATCACAAAATGTTTTTGCTTCATCAAGGTAATACATGGAAGGATAGCTGAGTCCTTAAATGACAAAGGAATGTCACTAGTCATAGCATGGAGAGAAGCAAACCAAGTGACACTTAAACAGAATTGTTTCTAATTAGCTGAATCCCATACTTTTCAGGAGATTAAAGAGCAAAGTAATTAAAGATTGAGAGGGTTGGAACACCTCTTCTCTGAAAACAGGCTAGGAAAGCTGGGGTAGTTCAGTCTGGAGAAGAGAAGGCTCTGGGGAGACCTTGTTGTGGTTTTCCATTACTTAAAGGGGGCTTATAAAAATGAAAGAGAACAACTTTTTACATGGGTAGATAGTGATAGGACAAGGGAAACTGGTTTTAAACTGAAAGAGGAGAAATTTATATGAGATGTTAGGAAGAAATTCTTTACCCAAAGGGTAGTGAGGCACAGGAACAGGTTGCCCAGGGAAGTTGTGGATATCCCATACCTAGAGGTGTTCAAGGCCAGGTTGGATGGGACCCTGAGCAACCTGGTCTAGTGGGTGCCATCCCTGCCCTTGGCAGGAGAATGGGAACTAGATGGTCTTTAAGGTCCCTTTCAACCCAAGCCGTTCTATGATTCTATGAATATCAAATACCCAAATAAACAAGCACTATGCTTGCCTGATGAACCATCAGTACAGCATCAGCTAATTACCAAACTATGGCCTACTCACCACTCAGCCAGTGGGAGTATGTTATCATGATTTTAACTTCTATTTGCATGGTGTCATCTGAAAATGTATGCATGTAGTAAATGTTTATCCAGGAAATGTGCAATAGTAGTGATTGACAAAAATGAACAATTTCTATGCTCTTTGTCCCAGAATCACAACATTAGCGGTCAACACTAATTACCATGTACATGAAATAGTACTGTAATAGAATAAACTGTGTATTATATATTTGCATTATTTATAACACCATCCAAGGAAGAGTGCAGTCTCCTAGCTGAGAGGTGTGTCTACTGTGCAGGGGTCAATTGTGCCCTTTAATTGTGAGTGCATGCTGTGATATTTCTCAACAGTGGGGAAGAGCATCCTGCCAGTGTGATGTCTGGCTACGATCTGATGAGAAACTCCTTTGGCAGTCAGGATGGTGAGAGTAATGGAAATATCTGCTTACACTTGTATTCTCAAAGAGCTGAGAAAAGGTCAGATTTAATCTGCTTTGCTTATATTAGAAAAATAAGTGCTAATTATCTTACATATGTGTAGTTGTACTGTCAAGAAATTATACCAGTATAGTTGGCAATGGCAATACCTGCCAGTTGTTACATGCCAGTGTAAATACTTCAGCTGGAATGGGGAGCTTCTGGATTGCTGCAAATGCAGCATTAGAAACGGCTCCACTTCTTTACAGCTGCTCTCTCCCCATGCCACGAGAGATCCTGATGTTTTTCTCAGATCCTGATGGGTTTTCTGCTTCTACATTGCCCCTTCAAATTATTGCTTTTTCATGCAGCTGTTTTGCACCAAACTAAGTTACAGCGCTGGGCAGGTCCCAAGGCAGGGAAGCTTGGATGTTGCCAGTACAGCTTGAGCACCACACCTGCACTTGTTATTTGCGGGAGCGTTGGCAGAAGGGAAAGGTAATGAAAAGTAGATGCTATCAGTTTTACAAAAGGTGTTTTGTTTTGATTTGTGACTGTTGGTCTTTGCCTAAGCTGATCTTCCAAAAAATTTAATAATATGCATTGCTATGTTAAGTCCTGCTAGCTCCTCCTCAAAATGTCCTTCTGTCCAAGCCAATAAGGACAGCCAGGTCTTTCACTTATTTCTAGTGGCTTCCTGACAGTATTAGTTAATAAATGAAGTGCTGTGTTTATTCTCATTATAGGTTCCTATTTCTATTTCCATCCTATCAGTTCTTTTTTTTTTATTTTTTTAGAAGTCATTCTTTTACTCTTTCATTCACTGACTAATTTCTAATATCTCTGGTAGCTGTTGAATTTTTTCATAAACACCTGTGAGAGAGTGAGGCCAAGCTTACATGAGAGTTGGACCTTGTCAGGCTATTATTAGTGCAGTAGAATGCCCTAGAGGGGACATGGGCTACAACCTGGAGGTGATCTGTACACATCCTTTTTTTCCTGTTATGCTTTTTGCAATTGATTTAAAATATTTATAAGATAATTAAAAGGAAATGCATTCTCTCTGACTGGTTCCTCATCACTCATAGCACTAAGTCACAGAACGTTTCCCTCCCCCCATTATTTGCCATACAAAATGATTGTTTTATTTTTAATGAGTAAGAGGAAGAGTGGGGCAAAGGGTAAAACTCTCACAGTCATTAGCCAGTTTGCATAAAGGAAAACCAAATATAACTTGTAGCATAAAACACTCATTTCCTCTTCAGCCATGCTTGTTTTTTACATTTGATCTTCCCAAACTTACATCACTGTCCAGTGTTTAAGTTACTGAAGCTTATATTTCCTTTCTCTTAAAATTGTTAATCTCATAAAATATAATAGCTTGTTTAATTGTGGGGCCTAAACCCCTGAATCCTGTATAGTCCCGTACTGTGCAGAGGCAAACATAGAAATGTGCTCCTTCCTAGGGGATGTATGGTCTAAATATGTGACAAGGCAAAAACTGGATATGGGAAGCAGATGCTCATGTACATGTGAAAGAAGCAATCAGCAGAGAAACTATATTTCATTCAGTAATTGTGTTAGGCTAAGCCCAAGTGGGGATCTGTGTTTGGCAGCACAGCTCTGGCCTCAAAATAGTTATAGCCAATTTTTATGTAACAGAGGGACTGTACCTGAATTTATCTCTCTTGAGAGGTTAAAGTGTCTCTGTAATCTTGTGCAACTTCGTACTTTGGAGGAAGAATTCTTGGGTTCCAGCTCTTGCTGGGAAAAACCTTGGTTGTATCCAATGCCTTTTTAAAACATTTAACATAGAAACAAATCTAGAATCAGGGCCTGGAATAGTGCTGCCATGGGTCTACAATTCACAAGGTTCCTTTGCTTATACTTTGCCTGGACCAGCTCCTTTCCCAGTGGCAGGCTTCAGCAGCCTGTTTCAGAGCATGCCATCAAGGACGTGGCTTTGATAGCTGTGAGGTATGGCTTTGAGACTGGGGTCAAACTGAACTGGGGACCCTCCTAATGAGGGAATTCTCTAACTCTTTGAATACTGTGTAAAATAATCACTGCCTTCTCGATGGTTTCGGCTTGATGTGGTTGCTGTGTTTTAGGTTGAACGTTGTTCTCTTAGTCTCTGTATGATGTGGTCTTAATGCACCTGCCAGTCTTTGAAGTCTTAGCAACACCCTGTGGATTCAGGCCAAAGGAAATCTGTATAGTCATACCTTAGGACAAGGGGTTCAGAATCTCTCAGCAGACTTTCAGCTGAAGTGCCTTGTCCCTCCTGGCACAGGTACATATGGATATTTGATTATAAATTCTTGCTCTTAACTTGGACTCCATATTCTATCATGTCTTTCATGTATGTCATATGTATGATGCAATGAATCTTTCCAGGAGAAAAACTCAACTCCTTTGCCCCATTTGTCAGTCTTGAAGGGATTCAGCAGAGGAAGTGGTTTGTCATTTTTATACCATAATCTTTCTGATAAACAAATAACATGTCAAGTTAGGTTGTAAAGCTGCATTTCTATATAAATATACCTCTCCTTAAGTGTTTATAAAGTTACCTCTCCTTAAGTGTCATACACAGATATGCAAAGATAAATAAAAAGAGTCTCAAACAGGGAATAAATGTATGACAGTATGTGGCAGTCCAAGCAGTTTTCTCTTCCTGTTGGTGATAATGTCTCCTTATTTGCTCCCCAGTTTTTAAAACACAGCTACTGATGTCTTGGTTATGGATTTCAAAGGATCATTGCTCTTATGGCTTCCCAAGAGAATAGTAGGAAGATGTCATACAGAGAGATTGACTTGATTGCATGCGGCTGCTGAAAGAGAAGTGCATGGCAAGTGATGTATACCATAACTGTTCAAGTTAAATTTTTTATGTTTATTTTAAAATATGAGGTACTTTATAAAGATGTTGCAGCAAAAATAAAAGCTATAATTTGGAAATTCTGTTCCATGTTCACATTATGGTGGTATAGCTGTTGAAAGCTATTATTTGCTCCTAATTATTTCTGAAGTATTTGAATACTTCATAATACTCTGCTGTTTCCTGTCTTCTCATATGGTTCCTATTCTGTAAACATGCAAGAGGCTGCTTCCTAGCTCTTGCTAGAAATATCTGTACTTTGAGGTGTATTCAATGTCCATCTGAGGTATTTTCCCTTGTCATATTAGCTGGAGGATCAGACCTAAGTTTGAACTGCTCTGCCCTGCTTCTGTGATATTCTGTAATTTCAACCCTGTTCAGTGGCCTGGTCTGAGCATACTGAAGACCACAAGCCTTTTACAGAGTCCATCCATATTCTGTGTGCCTACTTGAGAAACAATCATACACTGAAATCATGGAGACGTTTTGGGTTACTTAAAATAAAATCTTGATGAGTCCCTCCACTGACTAATTTCTGCCTAGTTGTCTACTTCATGGGAAACACTGAGGTTTTTATATGTGTGTCATTGTTCTTTATACTTTCTTTTTTTCCTAGTGGCTGAAACATTTCTCCCAGCATAAAAAAAATACATACAATTCCAAATCTGGTGATTAATTTTTTTGTTTGTTTTGTTTCCCTCAGTAGGTCCATCAGACCTATCTTTAAAATATAAAGGAAATGAGAAAAACGAAAGGTCTGATGATAACTTTCTTGCTTCTAGTTCTGTCTATAGGGATAGCTGAAGAAGTGAAATTTCAACTTTTGGATGAAAGATGAGGTACAAAGAAGGAACTTTACAGGGCTCAAAAAATTTAGAATGCCAGAGTAGAGAGGACAAAAACATGATGCTTAATCCATAGATATATTAAAGTCTGGTAAATTTTGAGGACTGCATAAATCCAACAGTTGCTGAGAGGTCAAAGACATCTGTTAAATTTAACAATATTTAAAGATGTTGCTATCCCTGATGAAAGATCATATTGAAATTTTAGCTGAATTTGAGGAAGGGCAAATGCTGAGGTAAGGAGGGTGCATTTGAAGAAAGTATCAATATGTCAGGGTCTGCAGTTGCATTCAGTCCTTGACACGTTTGCTTTTGGCTGTGTCCCGTTTTGGCTGTGTGTGAGATTGTGCTGAGCAAACTGATGAACTGCAGTGCCTGATGAGGCACAGCTGGGGGATCTCTACCTACCTGTGACTTAAACATGAACTGGCACTAAACTCAGGCACTGAGCTGAAAACTGGGATATTGCTGGTCACTCAGGTCACTGATTTGAACTGGTATCATGGTCCCTAAGATCCTATAGCAATGCAAGATCCACATGACAATGTGAATACAAAACAAATTGTCTCCTGGCCATGATGTGGCCTTAGTTTCCTGCACCCTCACCAGAGGTGACTGGGAGAATGTAAATAAGGACAGAATCTGCCTTTCAGAATATTTATTACTCTGGGGCTGAATGAGCCAGAAACTGCAGTTTGATTTTCTTTGCAGTACTGACAGGAAAGCAAACAAATCTTTTTACTTGAATTTTTATGTCAGCATAACTGGCTGTGGAGCTAGCTGCTTGTTTCCTGTCTCCTGGCCCAGAAGTCACTTTTCCTTAGATCTCCATTTGCAGAATCAGCTGAAGAGTATAAGCCTGCTTAAATATAGAAATATGTTCTAGATGTGGATTGTTTCTCAACTGAATATATATATATATATAAAAGGGCTATCTTTTGTTGCCTCCTGAAAAAATGTCTTTTTTATTGTATTAGTTTTATGGATGGTGGTATCAATGAGAAATTCTACTTGGGACATTTGGAAAATGGAAAATATCAGACAGTGAGCATGAAGGCTACAGCATACTGTCATAAGATTTAGTTTGTGAGAAAAACTTGGCAAGCCAGACTGCTTCCCAGGTGTTTTATTTGGTTGTGCCATGCACATTGTTGTACAGTTGCACAGCAGCACACTGTATACTATGAAATCTAGGTCTTTGTTGATCCATCTGCTGGAAGCTGTTGCTTCTTGTATTTGCCTGTGAGTTCTGTGCAAAAACAATTTATTGGCCTTCTGCAGCAATTTGGGGCTAAAGACATTTAAAATATATTGTTGAAAGACTGAATCTTTAGGTAATCTGGGAAACACCTGGTGAACAGAAGTAGATGGAAAAGGAGAAAAGGTGGAAATCTCATATGTTTTAGATATCATAAAATTTTTGTAAGTTAAAATAAGAAAATAAAACTTAGGAAAACAACAATGAAGTCTGATCAAGGTAACTTCTGTAATTCTGGCATTCTAGCTTATCGAAAACTCTTGGTTGCACATCAGTTCTGTGAAAAGGTTCAGTACTTCCTTGGTGTTTTTTGTTTTGGTTTGGTTTGAATTTTTTTGTTTGTTTGGTTTGATTTTTCTGGGTTTTTTTGTTTGTTTGTTTGTTTTTTACCCTGTTGAGTCTTCGGAAGCGGGCATGAAGAGACACTGCTGGAGTTTAGCAGGCCTTTATCCTTTAAGTATGCCATAGACTTTTACTTAAGGGAGCAATATTCTGAAAGTAAGCTTGGATGTCTATGGAGATTGCTTCAAATATAGGTATTGGAGTTTTTTGTGTATAGGCCTTTAGGCAGGATTGAGGCCAGACAGGATACATGATCTCAGTTCTGGTATTCAATTGTAGCTTAGTGTCCCCAAAAATCACTTTGCCCTGAATATTTCAAATGCTTCTGGTTTGTTTATATCATCTGAAATATTGCCAGTGGCAGATATTGTGGTGTTGTTGTACTGCTCAGAACATCAGCCTCTCTTAATACAAAGAAAATTGGATAAAGCCAAAAGCAATTTGTATGAGTCAATGATTCTCTTCTGAAAAAAAAAAAAAAGTTAAAAAAACCCAAGCAAAAGCTGTATTCTCCCCCCCTCCCCAAACCAAACCAAACCAAAAAACCCCCCCAAACCCAACAAATGGATTAAGGAGATTTTTAAAAATTGTCAGGATATTGTGCTTTTGTGTTTGACCATTTCATGGAATAACATGCAGCTTTTTGTAAGGAAACTGTCAGAAGTCAGGGTGCTCTCCCTCTCCAACCAAATTAATCCTTACATTTTTGTTTTCCAATTAGTTCTTTTCCCAAATCCCCCTCTTTCTTTCCCCCGCTTGATTTAGCTTGTTCTTCCCATACCATTTGCCTGCATTTCCACATTTTCTCCTGCCATTTTTCACCTCTGTTAACTGATTTAGATTGATTCAACTTATTCCTGTATTTCTTCTGTACAGTGTCTTTTTCTAAACTTCATAGTGGAAACTGGCAAATTTGCTGCATCAGGAACCTTAGGGTTTGGAAAGAAACATAGTTCAGAACCTGTTTTCTCACCAGTGCTTGCAGCAGCAGAGCACTGCCATTAGAAAGTATTGTGGAGTACTGCAGAGAAAAATAACCCAGAGGTGTTTTATGTTGTGGAATGCTGAAGTTACAATAGTGAATGGCCAGTAAGTTTTAAACCTACACAAGGAGAATTAAAAAAAAAAATAATCCTACCTTTCAGATTGTGCTCCATCGACTTCTTGAAAGATTTGTTTTAAATGTCTTGATCCTGCAATAGTAAAACACTTTGCAAGTGGTTTCTTCATGTGCGTGCACAAGTAAGAGGGTTACTCTGATGTGTAGACTGTCTACTGCAAATAGTGTGGAAATATAACAACCTCCTCTTGGTACCATTGTGAATTTTAAATTTTAGACAGTGATCAAACAAATCACTTGAGTAGTATGCTCATCCCCTTGAGCTGAATTGGAATGCTAACCTGCTTAAAGTGAGCATGAGCTTTGCTACAGTGGATTAGGACTCATGTGAAGTGTTTAAACAACAACAGCAAAATTAGAAAACTTTCAAATATGCAGTATTATGGGATTTTTGGTTTTCTGGGAGTCAGGATATTTATAGTATCAATTAAAACTTTACTGTATGCTTGTCAGAACTTCACCCTTCAGATTTTCACAAATTTTGAAACTTAAGAAATGCCTCTGGCATTGCAGTAATATTCTAGGTTTTGGTAAAGCTGTTGTTCTTTCAGATATGTGCTCCAGACTAAAAGGAAAATTCAGCAAAATGTTTTCTATTAAGAATTTATAAAAAGACAAATAAATTAATGAGATAATTGTAGCATTAGAGTGTAACAATACAGTTGCTTTTTCTCCTTTAAAAATGTAAATATTTTATTTCTTGTAGTGAGCAGGATACACCCACATGGATCTGTGTGAGCAGGCAAACCTATAATGATTATTAATCACCAAGTCAAGCTCATTTCTGTGTAATGGGCAATGTATTTTTCTGTGCATTTTAGAATTTGGGCCATGTTCTTTCTTTTTGGCATCTTTCTCCTTTAGTGGTAACTTGAAAAATCTCAGTGCAACTTACATTACAAACCAGAAATCCAGGGAGAGCTGTGCTTGCATCATTTGTGAAATCTGCAAGTCTTTTCTTGTAAGAGAGGGAGATTCTTACTGGCCTTGAGATCCCTTTCAGCAGGACACTCCTCCTAGGATCTAAGCCAAGGTAGTTCACTCCTGAATTCAGCATCCATAGTTAACGGGGCTGGGGAGGGATAGTACAAGCAACATAGTCATTGCTGCTGCTTCTCTTTTTGCATACATATTCTGTGCAGTTATACTTCTCAGAATGTATAGGTAAATTGAAAAGTTCTTATAAAATTCCAGTAGCTAGCCTCCAGGTTTGAAAGTAGTTCTGGCTGTGTAGTTTCATGGTTTCTATTTGCCTACAAATTCAAGAAGGCAACACTGCATAGTTTCTGATCCATAGGTGATATTTAGAAGGTTTTCTGTTAATAGCCTGAAAGACTGAAAACTGAATGCAAATATAAGCAACCCAGATATCTGATGTGACTCATTGCTAAGGAGAACTTGGGATTCACTCAGCCTTGATTCACTGCATTGCTCTGTTGCCCTACAAGAAGTCACTTTACTTGCCTTGTATGTCACCATTTTGTATCCTTCTCTATGTTTGTGCTGCACTTTGGAGATTTATAGCCCTATTCAATCTTACTATACTGTTGCAAATGGCTGAGAATATTTCTGTGCATCTGTTAAAGGTGACATCAGTACTGTAGGTGGAGTAAATAATAAAGCTTATGAAGAATGAGTCATGGTATGTTCCTGTTTTTATGCAACCTTTTACTGAGGGCATTTTAAATCTTTTTTTGCAATAATTCTATTTTTTTAAACATAGCTGTCATTATTAATTACCAACTAGATTCCTCCTTTTAATTTTTACTCTGATCTCTAATTAATCTTACTTGCAGTGTAATTCTGTCTCAATGCTGTTACTTGTTTTGTGTAAGATGTGGTCTGAAAATTTATGCATACGGTGAAAGGAAATTGAAAATGAAAGGAAATGGCCCCATGTTGAAAGGATGCAGACTTTATTTAACAAATTCAAAAGATGTAACCTCTTTAATTAAACCTTAAAGTGCATTCTTAACTGCTGTGAATTCCTTTTGTCTGTTTAACAAATTTTGAAGCTGTAGGTTAGCTATAGGGTTAATTAATAGTTGGGGTTTGTTTATTTTCAATCTTCTATGAAATTCCTATGATTCCCCGGAAATTTAAAATGGAAATGCCAAAAAGGAGAGCTGATGGAAATCACAGCTGTTGGTAAGTTGTCAGCATATCCATTATATCATGTCAAATGATAACTGGTTTCACTGTCAACTTCTGATGCATGTAATTGGCTTTTGACCCAAAAGTAGAGTGTGCAGGTTTTTTTCTTTAAGGAAAAGGGGAACCAATCAATTAGCAAACCTGTTTGCTTATAATGTTAAAATAAGTGCTGAAAACTCAGTCTCAAGTGCTGTATATTTAACAGAAGAATAAGTGTAGAAGCTGGAATTGAACCAGTAGTTAATTTTCTCAGTGTCAAATACAATTAGGCATAAAGCATTCTATATTTGTACTTAAACTTGAGTTAAAAATATCCTTTTTTTTTTTTCATTGTATTTGGAGCTTTTTCCTCTTCGGCTTGGTAATAGTTTGGAACATGGTTGTTAATCCTGCAAATTACATTCAGATGTCTTAATGAAATACTCTTTTTACCATCATCTTTGCTTAGCAACGTCCCTTTTGAGATATTCTGAGAAACCTAATACTTGTCTGGTGTGTAAAACAGTGTTTGTAAATCAAGGTGTGTTGCCATATCCTGCTTGCTTTTGTTGTTTAATACTTTTTATGTTGCTGTGTTTGAGACAGAAACATGAAGCCTTATACCCAGTCACTCCAACTTATTGCAGAACACAACTACCAGTGACCTGAGACCCAGTCTTTGGAATATGGCTTACCATGGTGGTGTAGATTGTTAAATCGAGTGACTAGTATCTACATGGTTGTCATGGATCCAAGCAGCAAGTAGTTTTCCCATTCCAAAATAACCTGGAATTTAAACAAAATCATAAGGCTCTCAGAAGTTCATATTTGCATTTTCCATTTAATTTAGTTGCTGAAAAACACGCTATCTCAAAGCCATACAGTCAAAATCAAAGTACCTTAAACCCACTTTGGCACAGACCAGAGGTACACTTCAGACCCTGGGTGTGTTTTGTGCTGGACAAAATCAGGTTGATTCTGGCACTGAGCAATTATTTCCCTATTTACCTTCTTGTGCTGCTGTTGAATCTCTTTCTAGGTTTTTGGTTTTAAAAGTTGTGTCCTCCAGTGGAAGTGTGCATGGGGTGTTGCATTTTCTGACAGGCTGGAGAGTTGCCACTGATCCATCCACTAATGCCACTGATCCATTAGGAGCTCCCACCCTGAAACTTTCAAGCACCACACACAGCCCCTCTTTATATAATGTGCGAAGTTGACCGGCACTTTTCATAAGAAAAATTTCCCTCCCCCTAAGGATCAAAGAGAACTAACATATTTTACTCAAACAATATAGAGTTTAACTCTTCCTTTCCAGAAATCATAACTTGGGCTTCAAAGCTGAGCTGAAGATCAGTTGGTTGTAGACACTACTTGTTTTCCTTCGTTGATAAAAAATGTTAGAATTCTATGGTAGAGTTTCAGAAAGTTCTTAGCTATCAAGAGTGGTTTCAATTTATGCCCTGAGGTTTGCATTCCCCTCACAGTTTCCTCCCCTTCTCTAATAGCCTTGGCCCTTGTGCTTTTGTGGTACTGCCCAAATATTTTCTCTACTGCAAACTGTCGTCCAATAGCTTTTTCTTTTGGGTCTTTAGGATCAGTTCAGCTCTTCATTACAATCTTTCAGTGGAACAAACCTCTGATTTCCATGCATTCTTTGCAATTCTGCCCGTGTGTTTCTCTATAATTGTTTACAGATGGTTGTATTAATGTGTATTAATTTTGATGGTAAAACTGTGACCGACCTTGCTAGAAGTGGACTAAAACTCTTTAAGATTCTGTTGTAAGTTCAAGAAATGGAACAGTTTTGTGAAATCAAAGCTAAATTTGAAAATCCTAAATTGTTTGTATGAATGCTTAGAGTGAAGAAATAATATTTCCACTGTAAAACTGCACACTTCTCTGCTGGACTCTGTAGGGGTGAGGAAAAGTAAACGTGGGTAATGACAGTTGTCTTGGTTCACTGAGGTAATTGAGGGGGAAGAGAAACAAATAGTCCATTTTCTTTACAAAACGTACCTAGGAAATATAATCATGTTGAGGTGAGTTATTCTGTCAATCTTTCATGAATTTAAAAAGTTTTTATAGATCAGAATGCTGGCTCTTGAATTCTGAAATCTGTAACTGAAAAGGCACAGGGTTGTTTTTTGAGTGGTTAAAACAAGCCGACAAAAGGAGAGGTCTTGATCCACAGCTGAAAATAGGCTGTCTGGAAGAGCTGTGTGGTCTTGCCAGTTGTACAAGAGATTTCTGGAGAATTACCCTCTTTCCATTAGCTGAGACACCTTAGGATAGTGTTGTCTGTTTAGTTGATCCTGCAGTCCATTATCATGTGTCCATTCATGTCTAGATAGAGTTCTTAGTTGTAGTCATGTCTTAGTGAGGCCCCTTTGGGTCACTGACAGCAAGAGATAATTTTATGTTCTGTTTGTTCCACCACTCTTGTAGGCCATGCTGGCTACTTTCTATTTCTTCCTGCCAACTAGTGATAATGAGCTGTTTTATATGGTATATCCTTCTTCATAGCAGGCTTTCTGGTGCCTGGACTATGAATCACAACAAAATAAATTTGCCTTATGTTTTACAAGGTGTTGTACAGAATCATAAAATAATTGATTGAAAGGTAGTTCCAGAGTTCATCTGTCCCAGCCTTCCACTCTGTCAATATAGGGTCTAGAAGCATGGCATGAAACACAGAACACCCAGGTTTAGCTCGTTAATGCATGGGAAGCTTTGATCTTTATTAGCAGTGTCAGCAGCAGCAGCATGTGGCTCTGCTGGGCAGGTGATGCAGCATCAATATAATCTATTGATTATAGTCTATGTTCATATAGTTCTTTACTAGTAAAAATCTCCCAGAAGCCTAGGGTGAAAGTTCAGTATCCAAAATTTTCCACTTCTGTAACAGTTTCCTGTTCCTAGTTTGGGTGTTAAATGTCTTACCTCCGGATTTCAGCCCCAAATGTTAGCAATCTGTCTCCTGTTTAAAGAACGTAGAAGAAATAAAAACCACACTGGTGTGTTGCTGATATTTTGCATATATTTGGTGTGGCAATATAGAGGCATTGATATGCCTTGTAACAGAAGATATTTCTGGCAATTTCCCTGAAACTCTTGTAAAAAAGAGATTTTTTTTTTGTTGCAGCAAATAACACTGTTCTGCAGGCAACTTTCCCTCATTTTAGAATTTTTGTTGTTGGGACAAGCAAAATAATTATGAGATAAGAAATGTCTTATAATCGTGACCTTTTGCAGCTTCATCCCTTGCTTGGGCACAGGGATGTTCTGGTACACAATTCCTGTAGACACTATTCAGCCAGCACTGAGAAACCCTGACAGACAGTACTCTTCATGGAGCAGCTCTTTTTCTTTGTAGAAATTGTGGATGTGCAGCCTTTTGTATGATCAGAATCTGAGAAATCAACCTATCCAGATGCTTAAAAATTAATTAAGGAGAGAGAGTGAGCAAAACCAGCTCCTAGTTCCTGCAGCAGTCAGTGCCCATAAATCAGCTCTGTTTTTCCTTTTGAAGCAGGACAAGAGCATGAATTTAATTAATGGGTTTGACTTGCACTGGAAACACACAGTAGAGAAATCACCATACCCACACCTTTGACAGATGCTGTAAACATACAAATGTTATTGTGTATTTACTCATGAATTGTTTCCAGCGTCATTGTGCTAGATACAGTTGAATGCCTTGGGCAGGTGGCAATCCAATGACTGCAACAAATCCTTGTTCTTTGGACACCCAGATCAGAGATTCAAAGGAGCAGCAGGTTAGTTCCTGTTTTCTTGGTTCCACCTGACTTCTGCTTAACAAAGGCATTAGTAATGACTGCTACAGAAAACTCTAGGTGAAAACAAAAAGTGGGTTTGTCTGTTTTCCATTATTGGGAATTTAATTATAACATGAAAAAAAAAATCAAATAGGTTTATTCTGCCACTCTGGTTAAAAAAAGGGGGGGGGGAGAGAGCTTATTCTTTTTATAACTGTCTCTGCAATGGATCACCAGGAATGTCTCTGTATTGTTTGATTTTTATTGTATTTTTAATTCTACCCTGTTAAATGTAAAGAGACATAGAAACTGTCAGGCTGGATCAGACCCCAGTTCAGTGCTGTAGTCAGCATCAGATACCTCAGAAAAAACTGTGCAAACAGCCCTGATATTATAGGGAGCTAGTATTATATAACTTTTACATCACATCTATCATGGCTTTAAGTCTCTTGTGTCTGAAGACTTACATTCTCCTAAAACTGTTAGCTTTTAAAAACTGAAATCTGATTTTGTCACATTCACTATTGTGATGCTGGATAGTGTTTGGGTTATTTCTGTAGAAACTCATTACACTCTTTCCCTTGGTAACAAATTTATAGATGGCAATTAGACAGACTTGTTATGCTGGAGGAAGAATTTTGTTTACTCCATTCTGAGCTAGTCCCTTTTTTGAGCTGATTGTGTGTTCCCCCATATTTATGTTGTTATATAACAAGATGGCTACACTTTCCCTTTAGTCTACAATGCAGTGTAGGATTTTGCTGTCTGGACAGCTAGAGGACTTAAAAAATGTATACTGAGAAATGTGTATTTATTTATTTATTTATTTATTTAATAAGAAAGACTGGGAGCATTTTTTGAACTCTTCTATATGGACGGGACTTTTTGGTTAGTGTGGATGTCTGAGATGGGAAGTTAATTTCTAAGAAAGTAGGAAAATAGTGGTGCTTTATTGAACTACTGACAAAATGGTTTAATGTTGCTTTATATGCCCTGTGTTGCCTACTGGTGTGAGAGCATTCTGAAAACTTTAGATGCAGAATGGCATCCATGCTCCTATGATTGCTTGAACCATGTGATATTGTACTAGCAGTATGAGCTCTACCTATTTTGTTGGTTTTGTTGCTGCTTAGAGTTTAAGGACAGGACCTATCTGGAGATTCAAGGAAAATCGAGCCTCTAAATTTCAGAACAACATTACCAGACTGGTGGTGAATGCAGTTATGAATGTTTATCTGGAACTTAAGATTCAGAAAGAGTATTGAAATGTGCAAGCCACTGCACATTTTATTCAGGTAAAATTCTCAGACTTCTCTTCCTTTCCCTATGATGCTCATACCCTGACAAGATCCATGATCCTTGTTTTTTAAAAAGTCATGCCAAAACAAAAACATCCATAATAAATTTAAGTCAGAAAATGCTCTTTTCTATGTTTTAGTGTTTAACACACTCATAGCTACATTGGCCAGATGCTGACACTGGTAATTCTGGTAAATATTCACAAAGAATGCCAGACACCGGGCGACTCATCTTTGTGTTTGTTATAAGAGAACATTTTTTTATTGAACTGTAGAATAAATATTTTACCTTTCTCATCTATATATAACATCTTTAATCAAAGCCTTAGATAATTTCTTAAATTATTATTAACACTATACCTGACAGCATTTTATTATGTAAAAAAAGTCATCAATCTGATTTCATCAGCACAACTTTGTGTAAAGGCAATTTTGCACGCTCTGGGGTCTTATGTAGGGATGGCTAAAGAAGTAAATCATCATCCTATCCCCAGCTGTTGGCCTCATTTCTGGGTAAGGCCATTCCATAAGGAATATAGAAGATGATACATTTTCTTTACTCCTTTTTACCACAATTTCCAGCACATATTAGTGTGAACTGAAATCTATTGCTCTTTAGCCTTCATTGCTTCATGTTCTACCGTGTCTTCTCCATGGCAGTGGGCCTTCCTCCAAGGGGAAGAAACTTGCATGATCCTGAAGCTTGGTAAAAGCTGGACTGTGAATGACTTGTACTTCAGTGTTAAACTTGGCTCTGTGTTGTTTTATTACTTGATTGCTGAAGCATCTGACAAATTAAGGGCAAGGCCTTGTCTGCAGGTCGTACCCTGACTTTAGCTGTTTGACCTGTCTCTGCATTGTGTCAGGAGCTTCATGGGGGTGCACTGGGGCAAAGGCTTGTTTTCAGCTGTTGTGCTATATGGGAAACACTGAGGCTCAGTGCCTGAACCATGTGATGCCATGGTGTCACTGGGCAATAAGCGATGACTTGCAACTGGGCGGAGCCAAGGATGTGCTGTAAAGCCTGACCTCATGCTGTTCTTCTGATGCTCAGGCTCAGAGGAGACTTCATCACTCTCTACAACTTCCTGAAAGGAGGTTGTAGCCGGGTGGGGGTTGGTCTCTTCTCCCAGACAACTATCAGTAGGACAAGAGGGCATGGTCTTAAGCTCTGCCAGGGGAGGTTTAGGTTGGATATTAGGAAGAAATTCTTTACAGAGACGGTAATCAGACATTGGAATGGGCTGCCCAGGGAAGTAGTGGATTCACTGTCCCTGGAGGTTTTTAAGAGGAGACTGGATGTGGCACTTAGTGCCATGGTCTAGTAACCACAGCGGTGTTGGATCTAGGGTTGGACTTGATGATCTCAGAGGTTCCTTCCAACCTGGCTGATTCTATGATTCTACCCCCTGCAGGCCCTATCTGCAGACCTGCTGTGGATCTTTTCCTTGCTTGCTCTTACTGGGGAGCTTGTGTTTCTATGTTCATACAACTTCTATTTATTGGTGGAGGGGAAGGGGAGATGTGTGTGCTGCAGGTGTTTGTCTGCTCTTTCCAGTATGTTTTTCATTAAAACTGTCTGCTGTGGCATGCACTACCTGATGCAAATATATCCATGTGATTAGCTAGTCTTGCCAGCTTTTATCTGGGTTGCAGCTATCTTCCTTAGGGCCTGTCTCTGTAAGTGGTATTCTGAGGCACCCAGGCATCTTCCAGTCTCTCACTATTTTCAGGCAGTGGTGACAAAGCAACATCAATTTTAGCTACAAAAAACAGGATGGTTTCTGAAGTGTAATTCACTGTCATAAGCTCCTAAGCTTTTGTTGGCAAAGGGCCATGGGGAACCACCTGTAGAAATTCAATCTCCCTCTATTCGTGATTTTGAGGATCTGTAAATGGATGACACTAAATCATGGGTTATAATTTAGACAGTGAGAAATTTGCAGACTGATTCTGTAAGTTGAAAAATCCCTTGAGGAAACACATTATGTCTATAATCCTGTCAGTCAGATTGGAGAGTCAGTCAAAAACTAACTTAGGTAAATGGCTTAATAGTAAAGATTGTGCTAATAAAGGTGAGAAATGTATTTTGCTGAAGGCTACGAAAATTGTGGAACTTTGAAGAACAGTATTTCTTTTCCAGAAGATGTAATAGAAAAATGTTCTGAGCTATGATGAGTTGAACATGATGCTTCTATTGCAACATTAGAAATAATTGAAATTACATAAATTTGTGGTTGAACGAATCCCAATGTTCTTAGCATTAGGTTATATATTTGGATAACATATGCAGCCTTTAGGGCTCAAATTTCAGAGTGGGACTTGTTCATCATAGTTTGTAATTGTGTGAATATTACATTGACACAAATGAATGAACCAATGAGGAAGTGAAGTGCTTTGGATCATTTTGAATACTCAATGGTAGCAAACACAGACTTGGGAGCAGGTTTTCCTCATCACCTTTGTTATATGCATATATAGATGTATATATTCCTACTAGCTGTGTTTAGAGTGTGGAAAGTCCTACACTATCAAATTTAGTTTTTAATAGTGTACATTCCTCCAGAAAGGTAAGTGAATCACAGTGCCTGCTGCTTCTTTCTCCTGCTTTTGGTAAGGTACATCCTGCTTTTGAGAATGAGTTTCTGTTGAGAGAGTGGAGCCAAGTTTTCTCTTACTTCAGAAGTATGATACTGAGTGGAACAAATGGATGACCCTTATTCTATAGTTGACATACATTTAAGTGGCTCATCTTACATCAGTGATCAGTGTAATCAACCTCTGCTAAAAATTACACATATATTTGTTTTACAATTTGTTATGAAATACTTGCACCCACAGTGTGAACACCCCTGTCACATCTAGGGGATGAGGATTGCAATCTAGGGGAGCATCTAGTCCTGGAGAGCCAAGGCTGGAGCTGCTGTCAGTGAAGTGTTAGTATGAGTCTTACTCAAGGCTTACTGCTTTTCCTGAAGTTCCTCAACTTGTTTGTGGGAGGTGTAAAGCTGTACCCAAAGGCCAGTAAACCCCATTGCTGAAATAGTTAATAGCTCTACACTTTTCTCCTTTGTGCAGGTAGCATGCTGCACAAAACAGACCAAGACCAGACTGCAGTGGGGGAGCTCCTCTGGGTAAGAAACACAAGCATTTTTGTTAGAATTTAATGTGCACATAAGGGCTGAAAAGGCACATAAAATCCTGCTGAAGCCAGCTTCCCCTTGTCCACTTGAAAGTTCTAGCTGTAACATTGGCAGTATTTTTATCCTCCAGACAAATAAAAGCTCAGGAGGAGGTATCAGCAGTGAGTCCTCTAAGCAAAGCAAAGATGAAGATTTTGGAAGTCGTTTCAGTAAAGCAGGCAGTAATGAAGAAGATTTTCAAAATGAAAAGAATTCCCTAATGTTGCCTCTAATGCCCTTTCAAAGTGGGTAGCAAAGGCATTTTTCAGACAAACTACTGCAATTCAATTAGACTGACCTAATTTTTATTTCTTCTCTTTCAGCTACAGATTTCCACACTGATACAGTTTAGCTTTCTTAAGATCCTGTTATGGCTTGGATGGGACTTGGGTTACAACACTGTTAATTGAGAGAGTTTAAATACAGGAAATGTTCCCTGAATGCTTGCCTTGTCTGTATGTTCATTTGAGCTAAGAAAACTGAAAAAGGACTGTTTTTGAATTTAGGCTGATGAAACATTTTAGAAGGAAAGCAAATGCTGTTGCAGCCCAGAGCAAATGCTCACTTTTTCAATGAGAAGGAGTAGAGGTTATAGGCCCACTCTTTTATATTTATATCATTATCTTTGTGCTGACTATTCACAGTAGCATACTGAGTGGCACAAAACTCTCACTAAACACCTATAAACTCAATCATGTGCATCGCATCCCACAGTTAGCAGAATTGATTATGCATTTAAAGCAGTTTTATCTAGAAATAGAAATTCTTACTGGGCTTTCTTCATCAGCTTCTGTTTTCTTTATTTAACCTAATTGAAAGCTGCTTTAAAATGCATTGATGACATCAACATTTGGATAAGATTCTGAACTGATGGTTCTAGGTTCCAAGCCTTTGAAATAAATGACAGTTCTTTTCAAAGCGTGAAATTACTTTTTCTTGCAACTTCTTCCTTAATTTAAAATTGCTTATCCTATGAGACTGATAGTCCAAGCATCTTAAGACTGAAGCCTACTTTGCCTATAGATATGGCACTGTTGAGAAGCAAGAATAAACTAATAAATAAACCAGTTTTAAATCAGTGCATCATTTTCTTATGTACAGAATTGCTTCAGTTTAACTATGCCAGTGCAACACCACCCTTTTTTTAGAGCTGTGTATAGTACACACTGGTCTTTCTATGAGCTGCTCTAGGCAATGGTTTTACAGCTGAAGCAATGCTACTGTAGCATTTAATACAGCTTGGGTTGTCACATTTCCAGTGCCAAAAGATCCCTGTGGTGCCCTGACATGAGACTGCCTTCTTTGCCAGGTGTTAGTATTTACTTGCAATCTGCATATGCAGGATTGAAAGCAAAGGCATGGTTTTAAATGATGAGAGAGATTCTCACTGTTTGCAGTCTTTGATCACTTCATCTGTAAAGAAGGTATTTATTTCTCTGTTGTAGTTTTAACTTACTAGCTGGTATGATTTGTTTGCATTCTAGGGATTTTAAGCAGAGAATCCTCAGTATTCCTTTTGATTTTACACTCACAAATGCTGTGTATCACATCTTGAATGAGATGTATTGAAATTTTGGAGTTACTGAGGGTGATTAAGTCTGTAGAAAAGACTTCCTTTTTCTACAGTGTAATCAGATATGACTTTTATCAGTTCTTCAGTCCTGTGGTTTCATTCTTTCAATGGATGGTTCCTCAGCTTTGACAAAACCTATTTTTTTATTGTTAAAATCAGTTAAAATCCTCGAGCTCTATTATGCATCCCAAAACAAATATTGATACATGGCTTTTCTTTTACAAATCACATTTAACTGAGGGCCCAAGTGATCTATAGGAACTAAGAATAAGTATTATCTCCAGTAATAAAGAACTTTTTTCTCTTAGCTCTTTAAGCTTTTCTCAGGTTCTAGTGGCAGGGATGCTTGTGTGGACTGGGGACACCGGAGCCTGTAAGGGTCTGTGCTGTCCCTTGCACTGCAGTGTTCTAGGTCTTTTGGTGTGGTGATTCACCATATACACTTCCCAGATTTTGACATCTAGAGACATTCCTATTTGTTGTGTATATTTTTTCAGATGACATGTGTTAATAAGGATGAATAGGGAAAGGTAAGTCTGGTTTACAGAAGCTGCAAAAAAATGTATCTTTGTTCTGGTTGAGAAAACATAGTTTTCTTGTGGTTTCTTTTTAAAATTCTTTGTGAAAAGACCATTTCCCCTTTAACTTCATAGCATGATCTTTGTGGTGATCTTTAGCTATTTGAGAGAGCTTTGAAGTTCTTGGAGCCCTGGAAGAAATATTAGGGCTTAGTTTTTGTGCTCCTTGTCAGTCTGCTAGTTTGATATCAAAGAACCGAGCTGCTGTCCCAGTGTGGATCACAGTGCTGGTAAGATTAGATAGTGAAGTGACAGGAAAGAGAGTTACTTATTGAGACTCAGATAGCTGCTAGATTCTATCAAATCCTACCTTGTTCATGTCAAAAAGACATCAGAATTCATTTCAGCTAGGATGGACAGGCAAATCTGCATAAAAATGTAGTCAGTGCTCTCTTAACCCTTCTTCTGTCTGATCAAGTTTGAGTCTACACATCTCATTGTGATTAGGTGAGAAAGGGGTCTGAAGGAATAAGATATTTTTGTCCTTTACAGGAAAGAAGGCTTTTTCACACTGTGCTATTTGGTATATTACCCCCTGAAATCCTTTAAATGCTTATGTTTTTATTTTCTCTGTAGCAAAACTTTCTTGCAAAAGTGACATGAGTGACTTGCTGTGTAGTTTTCTGTCACAATTAAATTTCTGTGATACTGAACTACTACCAAGAGCTGTCCCTTTTCTCACCTATTCCTTGTCCTATGCTGTATGTATTCAAAAGGAAAAAGTGACTTTGAAAATTCATAATGAACAAAAGTGCTGGAAAAAACAGCAGTCTGCTGTGGCTAGAGCTTAATCTGAGCCCATAAGGTGAGAGCTGGTGAACTAGAGGTCTTGACATTCGCAGAAACTTGGCTAGTTCAAGCTGTATTGGAAGATCCCTTTTACTTTCTTTTTTTTTTCCATTTATTACTTTTTCAGCTAGTAGAAAGTTTTTCAAACATGAAAGAATTGTGGAAACTTGGGAAATCAGTCTTGGGAAAAGGATGTCTCCACAGGCAAAGTCTAAGAAGAAGGAAACAGGTGGTAAAGATTAACATGAGGGCAATTAGCTGTGTGGTTTGGGTGGAGCAATGACTGGGGAGGACAGCTTTGTGAATAATAGGCCTGACTAACTCCCAACAGTCTGTTTGTGGCTTTTCTGCTGGCACTGCCTGCTTGTGCTCTCTGTTGCTCCAGCAGTGGGTGCACTGCAAGAGTGGTTGTGGAACATAGCTCCAGTCCAGCTTCAGCAGCAGTCAGGTGCCACATCATGGCAGAACAATTCATAAAAGCCTTACCTAGTGTTGTGGTTTGAAACCCACAAAAATCCAATTCTCAAGTCCAAGCCCCCCCTCCCACAACTCTGTGGGATATTGGTGTTTGTTATGCATAAGACTTTGCCCAGAAAAATCTGTTTAACTGTCCTAAGTCCTATTACTGGACTTGACAGCAGTATGCTCATGGCAGGTCCCTTCTCTTTGAGGAAGGCAGCTTGACAACCACATTGTCCAAAGCAACCTAAGCTTTTCAAACCTGGTGTTTCCTTTGTCTTGAAGAGTTCCTGCTGCTCTGGGTGGGCTCTGAGCCCCCCTTAAACACAGTATAGACACTGGAACCCACTGCTGTCAAAGCCACATGAGGCAGTGGTCACCACAGGTTATGTAATAACCTCCTGATGTCACCCATTACTTGGGATTTCAGGTACCTGCAACTATGCGCCTCCTAAATCCAAAGGGATTAAAACTTGAACATTTATTTTGCAGGGATAATGTATTCTCTACTAATAAGCAAGATGGAATTGGGTTGTGCCTCCTTATTCTCCCAAAAGTAAGGAGGTGCCAGAAGTCTGGATCCAGTCTGGAAGTGTCTAGGTAATCTATAAATGTTTAAATATAGTATGTGTTATTAGATGTCTCTGGGACAGACGGATCAATGAGACCTTTATCACTTACAGTGCCAGTAGATGCTGCTGTAACACAAACAAGAAAATGCTGCAAAAACCTGATAGTAGCTCAGAGACAAGGCACCTATAGGTCTCTTTATAGAGAGAAGTCCTACAGGAAGGGAGGGGGCAAAAGACCTAAAGTATAACGGGAGCTGGGTAATTGTATGCTGTGAGTAACAAACACCTTGGAATCTTCCAAACATCTCACCTGGATGCTTCAAAAAGACCATTCATGGAAAGCTTTGTGGTAATCAATTGCAATCTTTCTTCCATAAAGAAATCTTCAGGCCTCCTGGAAAGCAAAAGAAGTGCCTGGAGAAAGTATGAGGGTAAACTCAGGCTCTGGTACAGGCTCAGCTTTGTTAACAGGCCTTTCAAAAGGGCTCATTGACATGAGTGCTAAATCATGTTTGTGTTGCGTTTTGCTGGACTAGAATTACAGTGTTTCTCACTGGAAGAAAAGAGTAATGGCTCAGTAAGGAGAAGATTTTCTGCATTCAGGCTTTTCTAGCCTTTATGATGGATGCTCTAGCCTTTGTTTTCCACATAGGTGTGTTATTTTTCTCATGGGAGGGAAAGTAGCAAAAGATCTCTCTGTGTGGGAAGGAGAGTGAAGCTAGTTCTGCAAACATGCTTATTGCAAATACCACCCTAGAGAGAGTCTGCAGATTTTTGGAGACTGAGTTCCATGTGGTAGGTGGGAGGGGTTTCTGTGCTATTGATTAATTTCAATTTGTGTGGGATTTTCCTGGCATAAATGCATGGTGTCTTTGCCAATTTAAGCTTAATTTTCCTTCTGTCAAATGAGCTGCAAAAGCTGTGTGATGAGGGAGTTTTGAGGATGAAGGACTCTAAAATCTGCAAGGCTTGATGCAGCTAACCTTTCCATTTTGTTTGGGAGAAGGAGCATGATTTTTCCTGGAAAGTAGTATATTTACTCATGTAAAAATTTCTTTTCCAGAGTCTTATTCAGGAAACCCTGTATATCTTCTGGAGTACAAAAGGCTTTTTTATATCTTTGGATAATATGCTCCTTGCTGGGAATGCCATGGAGATGAGGAAAACCAAAACAACCTGAATAAAGTACAAATTCTGCAGAGCAACAATAGATTTGCACAGGTTGGGAAACAGGAGGCCAGAAGGCTCTTGATGGACTCAGTCCTTGGGTTAGAGAATTTGTGCCAGTATTGAGGTGAGTTGTTCAACTGTGTTAGCACTGCACTGCACAGTGAGCTCTGTGGACTGAGCAATACTGCAGGCTGTAGGAAAGTGAGAGAAAGTAGAACTGAACAGGCCAGAAAAAAATGTGTTGTAATGAACAAAAAATTTTCAGTCTATGATTAAATATAGTTCATGTCAAGAGCAGAATACAAATCTAGGCTCTTTCTTGGCATGGTACTGAACAGTATAAGCCCTGTAACACAGAGCATACCACTGCTGGATTTTTTGTCCTAAGTGTACTTTAGAGAAATTCAGTCAGGTTTACTTTATCCTGACAAATAGTCATTTAATGCAGCTGTTACAGCAGTGCAAACCACAAGTTTGCAATAAGTTCTTCTGGGGTTCATCTCAAAACACTGGTATTATGAAACAGTTTTTTTTGCAGATTTGTCTCTTTTTTTGCATCGAGCTAGAATGACATAGAGAGTGGAAAACAGTTTCAGAAGATTAGAAGAATCAGTGGTTTACAAACTTCAAAATTGTTTGACACAGGCACTTTTAACATATGTGACAGCTTAACAGGTTTAAGCAAACAGAACCCACAGGGAAAAGAGTCAATGTTGGTTTCACTATTTCAAAGGAAACTTAAGTAGATAGAGGAAAAAAAGCTATTTTGTGTGACTGGAAGACTGAAAACTCTCTTGGGAAGATTTCAAGTTATAACTGGATCTTCAAATTGGAATGCATACATAAAGAAAAGATACTGAAACCTGTTTATAAGTAGCTCGAGTTTGCAAGAGTTACATCTTTAGTTTGTTACTGCTAGGCCAAAGTGAATTATACACAGAGGAGTAGGTATGACCCACAAAGCACATGCTATAAATTCATTGTTCAGACAAAACATATATTTTTCTGGCAAGACTGAAACAGAGGATGATGAATGAACTACTTGGCCACTTGCCCAAATTCATAGCTCCTAGCAGGTCTCAGAATCAGATAGCTATGCATAGGGCACAGTGTTTGGGCTAAGGCATACACAGAAGAATGGGGTTGGAGAAGTAAAAATAACACTTGGAGAACAACATACTTGGTGCAGATGAGTTGGGTTTGAAAGAAAAATTTGACTTTGGTCATCTTAAAAATTAAAGCAACCTTACACAGTTGTCCTGCATGGAAACAGTGGTAAAAATAACTTTATCACTTTCCTAATTATTCCTTATTTTTGCTGCTTTTTAATTGGATCACAACATGAAATCCAGACAAGTAATTTGGCTTGCATTGGAACACCTGGAGAAGATCCTTTCCTCAGCAGAAGAATTTTACATGTTGTGGGAGCAAAATTAGTTTATTCTATGAGCAAAATAGTAATACTCTTAGTTATGCCACCAGCGTGCTTGCTTGTAACAAACGTGGATAGAGCCTTCCTAAATCTTCATTCGCAAAGCCCAGCCATGATGATGGTGTCAAGTATTGGTGGTCCATAGTTCAGATGCCTAGCATGTAGGGGCACCAATCAGGTATTTTGGTGAATAGTTAGGCTAGGGTGTGCTTGGCTCAAGCAGTTATTTCTGAAATGATCTTGTAGTCTGTAATCTAGTACTGCTTAGACCTACTCAGCTATGGGAATGTTTGAGAAGGATCAACTATGTACACTAAAATTAGAAAACCTTCTAAAACAGCGTAAGCCATATAAATCAGTTTATTTATCAGATTATATCTGTGTCTGCTCTCAGATCAGACATAGCCTGAAAGTTATTCATGTACCTCATGCATTTCTTTTTCATTCATCCTTTTTTTTGGGGGTAGTGGAGTGCAGGGTGTCTTTTCCCCCAGTTTCATTGCTCAACGTGCTTCCCCTACACAATGCTCCTTCTACCTAACAAGTACGGGAAACGTACCGGGATGCATTTTTTAACCTCGTTGTTCCTGAACATTTCACATAAAGAACGGTCAGCAGAGAGTAGAAAAGTATGGTTACAAAAGATTGTGAAAATGGATAACAAACCTTTTAAAACTGAAAAATACAGAAAACACTAGAAGTCACGCTGAAAAAAATCTTCAAGCAATTACTCTGATACAATACCTTAATAAAGACCCTTTTATATGATATGACTTTTTCTCTTACATGAATTCTTTTTGATTCAAAGGGGTTTTATTTTCTTTTAAATATAGCATTTAGATTCATGTGTAAAGCATAGAGATAATTTAATCTAGAGCTGTTTAGAGTGTGAGTGAACTTTTCCGTTTGCTTATTTTAAACCAATTTCCTTCACAGGCATTGAGTGATGATGGGTGGCTAAGGGAATGATTAGTTCACAATTTTGTGAACAAGAGCAAAGAGCTTTTACATTGTAATTACAATAATTATTTCTCAGAACAAGGCAGATCCAAAAAATTGACCACTTCATTTAAAAGGTCCAAATGTGGCTAAGATGTGCTAATGGTGAGATAGCAACTGCATTTCTGTAGAATTATTGAATTGCTGATCTTGATTGCATTTGCAACCTTTTTTAGTCTCTCAGTAGAACAATACTTGAAAGCTATAGTAAAATATTCATTGCCTTAAAAGACTTAGTGTTGTCTGGCATTGAGCCAGCTTAAAAATCCTTTTTTTTTTCCTTGCTGTTTCTTTTAATCCTGTGCAAAGGAATGGACTATATTCACCAAAATTATCAATGAAGATTGTGCTATTAGGTCTAACTTGCTGGTCTATGTTTTGGCTGTGGAGTTGCTTGTGATGCTGTACGCTAAGAACAGGCTGACATTTCCAGCAGAACTCCTTGTTCCAATAACTACAAATGGTGTGTTGCAGGTCACACTATCATAAAGCAAATACCTGCTGCCTGCGCTGGAATTTTATTTATTGGTCAATTTAACATACTGCCCTGTGACAAGAAAGTTATTGACACTGGGTTGGATTTTTAAAGTATGTTAGTATCTAGAAACAGATTTGACTATTAAAGTGTTTGGGAGACTTTGATTCAAATTCTGCCTCGTACACAGAGCCAAGGGGCTGATTTAGCTACTTGCTTCTCAAACCTGGCCTTCCCCCACATGCAAAATGTGGTGCTCTGGGCTAAATAGGTGGTCTCTCACTCTGGACTGACTGAAATCAGTCCAGCCACACTGATTTCAGGGGTGCCATTGTAAAGTTTTATGATGGAAGGATGGCAGGGAAATGAAACAATACTAAGGCTGTAGTTTGATGGTGCTGGTATTGGCTGTGAAAGCAGCCCTAGCATCAAGCTCTTTGCCCTTGGTTTTCCTCTGTTTTCTTAAACTGTCTGATGTTTTTTGATCATTTGTGCACTAGCAAATCCATATGTTTGTACTCTGTATAAACTTAAAGCAAATGGAGAAGTTTTTATAGAAGGTCATTAATGGGATAATTGCACTGAGCATTAATTTTTAATGTATATCAGTAAATATGGATTAACCTTTTGGCAATCTGTGTGCATTCATCCAAAGCAATGGAAAATACTCCCAAATTATTTTAATTTAAAAAGAGATGCTAAGGACAGAAATTGAACATTGTACATGGCAATAGCTCCTCAGGCCCCTGGTGGCCTTCAATTCAGGACTGATGACTGTGGTTTCTGTTTCATTTGCATGAAAATGAAATCTTATGGTATTTTTGGTCTTTATCCCTTTATCCACATTTTTCTCTGAAATGGTGCATGGCAGTTGAATCTGTATCTTTTCTGTGCAGACGCTGCCTATTCATTACTAATGTTCAGTGGAGACATGCATGTACTCTGACAACAAAATGCAGGGCTGATATCAAGCCGTGCAACATCTGCTAAATTCACATGGGGAAAAGGAATATGAAAACAAATACACAAGGGCACAGCTACTGAGATGGTAAATATTGTTTTTTCCATGCCACACCCAAACCAAAAATAGAGACAGAGGGGCCCTTAACAAAGCTTTATCCAGGTTCCTGACAGCTGACTGCTTGTTTTCCAGTGAGTTATAAGTGAACAAGACTGCCAGCTTACTTCAAAAGTATGAATTAGCCTGAGACTTATGCTTCTTTTACTATGAGTAGATCCGAAGTAGAGGAGAAGAATAGCTCCATGGAAATTTGTAGTGTTAAAATCACACAAATACAGTTGCTATTAAGCTTGCTCGCCATAGAGGAGTAAGAGTGAATAACACTTCTTTTTGAGGAAATAAACTGGCTGTAATGTGGTGGAGCAGTATGCATTCACTGGCTGGGCAAGAGGAGCAGCAGGCAAGGGAGCCCACGCTGGCCGTGGGCTGCAGCCCCAGGACTGGGAGGTGCCCTGGCACGGTGGACCTGGGTTTTGGTGGGGTGTCCTTCTGCACAGCCCGGTTGTAGGAGGGAGCACACAGCCCAGAAGGGAGAGGAGGAACTTGCTGGGTGGGTGTGTTGGGGCACAGGTAGTGTTTTCTGCATCCTAGGCTGTTGCACAAAGCTCAGGTGCTTAATAAGGTAGATAAAGCTGGGCACTCCCAAATCTACTGCTGATAAAACAATGTTTCACAGTGGCTGTGGGACGAAGGGGGAAGTGAGTGTAAGAAATACATTCCAGTCAATAAATATACTCATTGCAATAAATTCAGTGGGGAGGGTAGGTAGTCAGGGAAGGAACAGACCCACAGTCTTGAGGGGTCCTCAGGACTGTGGAAATGTGGCTCTATATGGCTCATTTGGGTCACTCCCTGCCTCTCCTGCCTGAAAGCTGCTGTCAGAGACTCTGTATCAGGGTGTATCGTAAGAGGACATTAATGCCAACCTGCCTGGGCAAAGTGCCTTAACATCCAGATGCACCTGTCCTGAGCATGGGAGATTGGACGTGAAATAATCTATTTTGGTATGGTCTGGAGAGCTTCTGCTCTTTGGTATGGTCTGGAGAGCTCTCTTGCACAGGCAAACCCATACTGCTGCCATGCTGTTTCTGCTGGCAACAATGTGCTGGGTAGCACTGGCACTCCTTGCATCAGGTTATTTCTTCTTCTCCTGTCCTCTGTTGGCAATGTGAAGATATGATACTGTTCCCACTGGAGGCAGTGTGAGAAGTTCACAGGCTGGACTTCACACTGAAAGGATTTTCAGTAAATGGGATACACTTGTCCTCGTTACTCAGCTCTTTCTGAAAAGCAGATTGCCTGTAATAGCAAGGCATTGGACCTCGTTTGCATAAAATCACACAATTAACTGCTCTTTAATGGAAATACACAAATTATTAAATAGTTGGGAAGTGATGCAAAGTTGGCCCAAGCCCAACTGGTAGCATTCAAAAGAGTAAGCCCCAAGGAGATGGCTTACTCCTCTTTGCTATCCTAAGTGGAAAAGTAACTTATGTGAATTATTAATAGAGTATTCAACCAGAAATACTTTTCTAACCAGAAAGCATCTGTGGCTTTGCAGCAAACATCTGTGATTAAAGTGAAAAATAGAAATTAAATAAACTTGTATAAAAATGGCAGACAGAAAAAAGTCACACAGAAAAAGAAAACTTGTGCCTTTTTTTTCCTGCTGTGAGTGATTAAATGTTTAGTTTCCAAGCAATGTATTCAGTTCTTAATAAAATTTTAAAGTTCTTCCATATGTCTAAGTGAAAGTGACTCAGAGGAGAACTCACGGGAAAATTGCTGCCTTTTTTTCCTATTTACAGGAATCCCTTTTGACCTTTCTACTGAAACTCATTTATTTTGTCCATTTTGATATCAAATTTTCAATAAGTAAAACTGCATTGTGTTTTATACCTATCCTCCTTAACAATACATCCTGCTTGCCAGCACTCTTCTGTAGCTCAGCAAAAATCAATGATTTTCATGCACCATTGCTTGGGTGTGAAGTTTTGACATTGCTTCTCTAGCATGATCAGGTGCTAAATGAGGTGCTCCTGGTTAAGGAGCAGTGGGGATTTGGCCACCTGCTCTGGTTAGCCACGACCTCCACATCACAACTTTGTTTTGTGGGCTGACAGGTGACCATATATAATCCTCAGAAAAAACAGGTCTGAAGGAGAAATCGTAAATTCCAATAAAATATTTATTGCCTGACTACATTTCATCGTGTTTTAGTGGATTGAGTCCCTCCCACCTTAAGTCTTTAGTGAAACAGTATCAGTGGAAGATGTAGACAATGCTGAGACCATGTTTAATTGGATACTGTGCAAACATAGCAAAAGACCATCCCTTCCTTAAAGATGTGAATAAAGGCTTTCCTTGGCTTTTATTCAGTAAAGTCTGAGAGCAAATACTTTTAGCAAGTTTGTTTCCTTGAGCTCAGGTAGAAACAACAGTGTGATTAGAGAAGGGCCTCAACACTCAGAAATGTTTACCTTGCGCAGTGACCACTTTTAACCAGGCTTTCCAAGGAAGGAAGCCGTGGTTCCCTTCACTTGAAGCTTTTGCTCTATCTTCCCACCTACCTAGAACTGTGCAAAAATCATCAGATTGATGATTTTCAATATTAGCCTTAAATCTGGTTAAGGTTCCCAGAGATCTGCAAGCTTTTTGAAAGATTTGAATTGGCTTTTGACCAATGCTTGTCTTAGCTCTGGTTTTGGGGTAAAGAGAAAATTATTCCAAACTTCTGGTAGCATTTTCATTCTTATGTTTGCTTGACTTCTCCAAAATTCAAGAGAAAAGTTCTCCTTTAGGCTTCTAATTGTCTTAGTTTCCAGGAACTTCTCTCTTTTTTTTTGGTTATGAGCAGAAAGTATTTGATTTGTGTGGATTCCCTATGAAACAACACTAGATTTAATTCTACATCGATGTGACAAAGCAAGAGAATAGGTTGGTTTGTTTCATCAGAAAAAAAGAAGAGCAGTATAAATTCCTTTACTAAATGTAAAATTGTGGGTATAAAAAACATCTGAACTACTAGTACTAGCTAGCAAACATCTCATTTATATTCCTTTCTTTAGGAAAGGAGTAAACGCTCCCCCTCATTCAATGGCCACCTTTCTGTTCACAGAGTAATAGTGTGCATTTTACCTTCCACCCTACAAAGACACTTTGTGTAATTAACATTCAACAAATTTAACTCCTGAGCTACTAAGAGCTGGTTTACCATGACACACCCAATTTGTACAAACATTTCTTAGAAGAGACTGGCCATGGCAGGCTTTCTTGGTGTTTCAGGTGCAATGTTCCTCCTTGGTGAAAGCCTGTGGTTGGCTGTTTTTGGGAGCTGGTGTGTTCCTCTCACTCCCCTGAGATTTAAATGTAGTTTAGCAAATAAGGCCCTTATCTACAAGAGTTTCTAAATAGATTTTTGTAAGTGATAGAAGTTCTGAGGTCAGTTATAGTAAATTCAGAAGAGTTCTTCAAAGTGTAGTGGCTTATTGCTACACTTCCCACCAGCACAGTTGTGAGCAACTCTATCAGGAGGCTGGTACAATTAGTTTGATAAAAAGACACTTGATGTCTCAGGCTGATCTAGGCTGATCATACTTGGGTCTTGGCCCTACTCAGCATAAGACCTACTATGTTTCAAGGTGGGCATTCTGAAAGTGAACGACAATTTTTTGAAGTGCCACTGGTAAACTTGTTTGGACTCAAATTTATTTTAAATACTGGTAATGACAAAACTATTTTTTTTTCCCCGAAGAAAGTTAAGAGCTTGTTGAAGCAAGTTGCTTCAGGTATAATTATTCTCTACTTCTTTTAGTGTCTCCTAGCATTTTGTGTGAAGAAGAAAAAGAGCTGTGTTTTGCGAAAAAAATACATTGTCTGCAATCACCACCTAATCATTGTAGGAGCAAAACAATAAACACTGCTTGCTGCTTTTGTGCAGTGGGAATCCTTAGGGAGTGGAAATCTTACGATGCATTAGAGATCTTTTAGTAAATTTGGATTCTGTAGCTCTATAGAATGTAGTCTTTAACTGAATTCCTATAAAGAGATTAAAATGCTGAGTATTTAAAACATTGTCTGAAAACAATTACAGTTTAAAGAAAAATCATGAGAAAAAGATCTTTGTGATGAAAATGCTAATGCTCTACACTGGAAAACTCCTTCAACACTAGTAAAAAAAAATGAACTCCTGCAATACTGCCAGCAATTGTCAGTGAATCTTTATCACTCCATGTGAAAACTGATATGCTTTAATGCAATTTAAATTCTTGCTTTAAATAAACTGATTTTAACTGTCTTTCCTTGAAGTCCATATTTTGTAATTTTTTCTCCTTTTATGGAGCACTGTAGTATTCCCCATCTGCCTTTCATTTGCTTTTGCAAGATTTTATTTTTAAATGTACCAAATTCTAGGAGGAGAGATCAGAAATCGTGTAAGTACAGTGAGGAACTGAATCCATTAAAATACACTTTGATTTGAGTGACTGAAACAATGTGCAATTCATGGTATAAGTAAAGTTAGAAGAGTTCTAAATCCCTTCGTTTCAGACATCAAAGACATATTAACTCCCCCTTTGCCCCACATACTCTAACACAACCCTTTCAATAACTAAGAAATCTTAAAAAAATATTGCTTTTTAAATAGAGTTGGCTTTAAAATTGTTTTTGTTTGGATTTCCACTGAGCCAACTCTGTTTCTGATTGTAAAAACAATACTATTCTACAACAGGTGGAACAAATGAGAACAAATATTTTCAGGATAAATCTCTTAGGGTATTTTGAAAGGTGCAAAAGAAATACAGTGCAAAATATGTCTTATAAACAGTTTCTCTAGAAAGCACAATGTTACAAGTTTAAAGGAAGAACTTTTCCTACCTGCAGGTTTTGTGTGGATCAGGAAGTGTAGCTTTTTCTGATTACAATCTTCCATGGCTTAGCTCGGCTTCTGCATTTGAATGTTAAATATGTAAGAATGCCTTGTTTAGCTTGGGAGTTTGCATGACCTCTTAATGAGACACTGTAGTTAGTGTCATTGGGTATTAAGGCATCATGTGACTGTAGATGAAAATAAAATCCTTCAAAGTTTGCATTTAATACTTCCTAGAATCTGTAACCCTTTACCTGCAGGCTGGATAAAAGCCTGATAGAGCTCACCATTTTATGGTCAGAGTTAAAAAAAGGAGAAGTAGAAGAGCACGTGCCAAATAATTCCTTTCCTCGGAGGCAGTTACAACTACCACAACAAAGTCCGAGCCTGTCAGTGTATTCATGCTGCCATTTGCATATTCTTAAAATTAAATCTCCCCATATCACAAACAGTGCTGGAGGGATTTGGCAGCAAGTTCCTCTCTTACATGTTGGCTGGCAATGTTTATTTCCCACTATTTTGGGTGATTCTCTACGGAGAAACTCAGCTCTAAGGTATATTTGCAGGCATCACGTCACGTTTACCTGTGAAAGCTGCTGACTTTCCTGGAATCATTTTGATTTGAGTGTGGTGTTTCCAAAAGTGATACAGAAGGTATCACTGCCACAGCCCAGTTAAGAGAGTGTCCCCTGTGCAGGAGGAGAGATTTAACTTAAGCACGCAACTGGGTCAGGTGTGACCTTTAATATGTGTCAATGTACCTGGAAACTAAAAAAAACCTCCCGTAAAGAACGGGCACTCAGATTGCGTCACCTGACTGCCTGTGTCACAGCCGGGGGGTGCTGAGCAGGAATAACAGATCCTTCTTGATAGTACTTCGGAAATGTTCAGCTAAATCCCTTCTTTGTTGCTTTTTTTTTTTGTGGTGTTAAGCCTCATGGAAGCAGTTGTATGAGGTTTGGCTGCTATATTGAGTAGGTGTGCTGTTGTCACTCTAAATAATGCCAGATTTATGGTTGCCTCCCTGCCTTGCAGGGGTTGCATCCTTGCCTTCCCCAGAAGGATGGCATGCTTCCACTCATATCTGCTCTGAGCTGAAGCTGAGACTGTCAAACTCGTGTCAACAGTGGGCTGGGGAAATCCGGCAGGTCCCGTGCCTGGGAGCAGGGACCCAGATACGCCGCCTGGCCCAGCCTCCTACTGCAGGAGCCAGCACACATAGGGAGTGAAATGTCAGATGCCAGCAAAGAAATTAATAAAAGCTGCTTTGAATATGGTTATTTTAAGTAGAGGGCTATGTCATAATGTAAAGACCAAGTATCATTTACAGGCTGTGAGCTGCAAAGCTCTGCAACAGCTCTTTGGCAAATTTTAATTTTTTTTCTCCTGCAAACAATTAGTGTTAGCTGAAAATGGACTTCAAGAGCCAGGAAGTTTCTTAGTACAAAACCATCACTAAACTCTCCAAAGGCTCTCTGGTCAGTAAGTGAAGAATTGTTAGGCTAACATATCCCCAAGTTGTGAGAGGAGGTGAGGGAGGTAGGAGATGCAAACAGTTTGGGGCTACCTCTGCAGCATGGAGTCTGATGCTGCGTGCAGCCTTGTGCACAGTGTGTGTTTGTACCTGGCTTACAGCCCTGCCAAGCTGGAGCTAACCCCCATGGGCCAGCTTGGCTGTATTTTGCCTGTGGTATTTTGCCACTGCACTCGTGGCTGCTGGGCTAATGAGGTGGGCTAATAGGTTGAGAAATGTTCCAGTTGAAAAGCTGAGCTGTAAGCCAGGAGGCCACTGGAAGCAACCTCAGGGAGGCTGCCTCCCCTCTTCTCCTGATACTTGGCCTCCTTCTCAGAGGTTTTCCACGGCTACTGTATTTTTTGTTGCTCCTCAGACTGTTCATTCTCGTGATTTGTCGAACCTACATCCAGTATTTCTGCAACAGTAAAGTTCTACCCCAACCCCTGCAATCCCAAGTGTGCTGTGCTCCTGAAAGCTAACGTCTTCTATGAGTATGTGCAAACTGCTGGGATCTTTTTGGGATGATTGCCTGACAGGTTTTCACAGATGTGTTCCGCAGGAAATGATCACTTGTCTCACCAATCCATAGTCCTTGTTCAAAAACACGGGTGTGACAACATTTTTTTTCAAAGGAAAAGTATTTGAGACATTCAGACTGCAGAAATCCTCTTTTTCCTTTAATCTCATTCTTGTATCTATTTTGGCTGAAGTTTTCTGGAGAATGTTCCTGCTGAGATATAAGGCTACCTTGAAAAATTGCAGCCTAAAAGGTTAACTTTGTGACTTCATATACTATTGTCAACATGATATTAGTGGGACGTGCTGGGCAATTTACTAACAGGCAATGGGATAACATAGACAAATGACAGCAAACCGCCCTGTTCTGTTTTCATCTGTACTACATGATGTCTGGATTTTTGCAATTTTGTGTATTTCACTTTAAATATGCTGAATAGATCTATTTCAGTCTAGAAGCTTTCTCACATCCACTGAAATGCACATGGAATCAGAGATTTTTGGAAGAAAAGCAGGCAGATGATTTTATTTATACAGTATTGTGTGGTGAAAACTCTGACAGTGGGAACATGTGAACAAAAATCCGTTTTTGTATATTCACTGCTGAGGCTGGAGAGGAGATCAGTGAGCTGCCAAAAGGGCAGGTGCTGCAGCTGGAGAGTGTATCAGGGCTGGGAACATGTGAGGGGCTTTGCTGAGGATGGGGGCATCACTCACCCTGGTAAGCAAGAGCTGCATGGGCCTGGGATGATGGGACAGTGGAGACAGGGAGAAGGGCTTGGTAGGGGCAGATTTTAAATGTCACTTTGGGAACCATCTGTGATTTCAAGAGCATGTTATGCTGGACTGGACATGTTGGGGGAACATTCCCTCACACTCTTCTGGTTATTGGCCTGGGTTTTCGAGTGAATTGAGCACTGTGTAGCTTGTCCTTGATAGTGAAAGGCCCTTTTTCACAGAGGGGTGGTAGTGCAAGCTTCCCCTTCTGGAGAAGCACATGATAAAATGCCTCAGCCTGCCTTGGGGAGGCTAGAAAGGCAAACCACAGGAGAAAATGTAGCTCACTACTCTCCCTGCACCCATGTGGTGACCCAGGAAGAGATATGAGTAATGTCCACAGCAGGGTACAAGAACTTGAAGGAGGTCATATTTGTAGCATAAAGGCTTTATAGGGATTCTTAGTAACAAATCCTTGCTAATGAAACCCATCCAAAGGCCATAGTCCATATTTGGATGATTACATAATCAATTTTATGGTTATATGAAAAATAATGTGTAAAAAAGTAAGATGTCTTTGGTTTTATAACTAGGAGAAATAAAATTAGTCTGTCCTTTTGCAATATTAATAGTTATATTAAATCAGGTATTTTTTTAATCTTTAATCAACAAAATAAAACAATGCAGATTGTTGTTAATAGCCTAATAGTAGTGCCCCAAAGGACTGACTTTATGAAGTATCATACAGACACACATATAGTTTTTGACAAAGGGCAAACTCTCAGGATTTTAAGCTGACACAGTACACTCTGGATATGAACACTATTTTAGCAATCAATATTTGCTGTAAATTCTCTTTGCAAGATGGCTAAAATTTCTGTTTCCACAGGTAGAGGGCTTGAGTCTGCAGCATGGAGAAATCAGGGCGGGGGAGCCACTGAAACCTGAATGCCCCCTGAATGCAGAGTTTTCCAGGCTACATGTTAACTCACATTCTGATGTTATCTGATAATAATGTGAAAAAAAAGTCAAATGGCCACAGGCAGTTTGAAATGAAGTCACGGGCCGTGCATTCCCCAGCTGTGGTGCAAAGGAAATGACTGATAAAAATATTTTTTCTAGCTGACCTCCGGCTTACCTTTGTCTGCCAAAGAATTTCCGGCTAATTCCGCTTTAAAGCTTTCTTGCAGCTACAGCCTATTCCTAAAATCTTCTGTGTCAGAAAACATGGACCCCGTCTGAGCCTGTTTATTGATGCACTTTATCTAAAAAACAAATGAAAGCTTTGTACTAAATATGCAAATAGTGCTCCTTAACAGAAAATAAATTGCTCTATTCCTATCTAGGGATAGAACAGCACTTGGCATTTGGATGGCTCATTATTGGAGAAACTACTTAGTCTCCGTACCTGTGGATAGAGATACTTGGGGACAGATTTGTGAGGGGCTATGGAGCACTCACTCTTGCAGTAACAAGTATTTGGACACTGAGCAGCCTAATGCCATTCAGTAGCCTGTGCCTGCCTCTTAGGCTCAGTGTGAGGAATCTGACCCCTGAGAAATTGATTCAGAAAGCTGGAAAGCTGAATGAGATAGGTTAGGCACATGATGTGATTCTTGGGGACGTCCGGTGAGGGACTAAGAGTTGGACTCGACGGTCTTTTGTGGGTCCCTTTGAACTCAGCATATTCTGTGGTTCTATTATTATTCTATACTTCATTGCCACCCAAAGTTAGCCACTCCCTTGGCAGATGAGAGATGTATTTTACTCTTCCAAGATAATGAAAGCACTAACTTTCCAATATTACACAGGTTATGCACAAGGAGTTCAAGGCTGAAATGTGTGCGTTATGCACTACATTTGAAAGAAGGTGGAAGTTGTTTACCTTCAGGACAGGATCCTGGGAGCCGTGGTTCCCACAGGTCCATAGCTCCACAGGTCTGAAGAGAAGTGGGATTTCAGGTGCTCCTCTCTCTTCTGTGCTTTGTCCTGGGTAGTTTACACAAGCCTTCATGTCTGTTGACTTGCATACCAGCAGTATGCAATCTAGTCATAAACACCACCTAAGCATGGTGCTTTTTTGGCAAATCTCATTGGGGTTTTTGAATGCTTGATTTAGTCAAGTGAAAGGGGAAAATACTGAAATTTTTCCTTATGAATATAGCCCTCAGAAATTATTTAAATACAGGCCAAAGGGAGCTGTGAAGGCCTTGTGTCCCTCTGCCAGAGTGAAATTTCCCTGAAATTAAGGGACATGTACAAGTCTGCTTCCATAGTTTATTAGTACAAACAATGCATACACAAGACTGTATATTGTTTGAAGACTGCAATAGATTTCTAATTTAACAACTTTGTAACAAAATTTAACTAAATTTGACATTTATGAAAATATAAATCTCTGATTGGGTAGGTTTTCCCAACAATACAAAGTTTACATAAAAACATTCAATATGATCTATTAGTTGCAAACAAGTTAGGAAAAATCATTCAAGTCACTTAATATACTATATTGGCTTTTACACTGGACATTCACACACTACATTAAATTCTAGCTTAGCATTCATTTCTTGGAAATCTGTGACATGGGGTTCTGATTTTAAAAATAAAATTATTCTGTTTAAATAATTTGAAAATATATCCACAGATGTGCCATCTTTAAGATATGTAAGGAGGGGAAAATTTTATTATCCTTTCAGATATTGTCCAATATATGTTTTTACTTGGGAAAATGTAAATTTTTTACAGCATTTGTCGTTATTTCACAATTTCTCCCTTGAAACGGTAAAACTGTACAAAAGGCTCAAAACAGTTCTAAAGCAGAAAGTGAAGATTGTACATATGTGGAAGTAAGAAAAACCCATTACAAATTGGACCAGTAAAGGACCTTTGAACAGCCTTTATGTGTAGTGGAGGATTTCACCACATATACTAAGTGTCCCAGAGTGTTTGGTCATTTGATCTGTATTTATCATGGGAAAGCACAAAAATGATAGTAAGGCAAATGTTATAAGGATTAATATATGGCAGATCTGAAAACTATTAAGATTACTTTAGGGACATAGGAGATACTTTAGATTTTCTTACAACAAAACAGATAGCAACCTTTTAACATAAAGAAATTAATGTGTTTAACTGTTCATCTGTAACGCTCTTTGTCTTTGAAAAATTTTCATTATGACCTGACTAATACACACTATGAAGACGAAAAATTTCCCTAAACCAAAAATAAAACCCCAATCCCTATACTTCTTTTACAACTTAGGATTTTTTTCATTTTATCACAATACAGAAATCTGAAATCCCTGCATGCAGTTAAAAAAAAAAAAGCTTTCAGTCCATTCATTAAGGTGAAACAAATACTTGTTGCCTCACATGGTAACATGTTTACAGTTGACTGGCACCTACTCCATTCAACCCAAAGAATAATCCCAATTAAAAAGAAAAATCAAAGTAAGCATTTTTAAAATGATGATGGAATGTATCAAGTGTTCCAGGTTGGCAGGTGACATCTTGTCATTGCACCATCAAGCAGAAAAATGCATTTTTGCAAGTGGTTATAAAGCCGACTGTTAGCTGTAGACCCATCTAGGTGACTTGGAATATAAAACAGTGGTCTGACTCTTCTCACCAATCATGTGGAGGTTTAGTTCTAGTTAAAACAGTCTGTCAGACCCAAATGTGATCACCTGACTTCTGTAATAGCATAACAATTTTGACAGTATTGCTAGAAATTTTTAATCAAGGCCCTGGTGAAATTCTGGACTGAACCTTGTATTCTGAAATTAAAAAAAAACCCTGCAGCCCATTTATATTTACTTTTATGTTTACATAAGTGTAACACAGAAAAAAACCAGCTGGTCTGCCCTCTGCTGTTTCTATCTGTCTTCCAAGAAACACACTGATTTTTACATGAATTCAGAAAACATACCTATGCAAGTATACTATTCAGATAAGCTCATCCAGATGGTTAGTTAGTTGTCAGAGGCAAAACTGTGTCCTCTGCAATCTATGGCTGAGCACACTTTCTCATAGCAATAGTTGTGTTTTTTGGTTGGTGTTGCTTCACTCACCTCAGGCTCTATAACTGTAATGGGGCTATCCCTTGCAAATACTTCTGTTGATTCCCTCCAAATGCAGTCTGCAGCTGCTTTGAAGCTATAATTGTGACATTTTGGCCTAATCACTTGTGTTGTGTTATTGAAAATCTGACGGCTGTTTGAAGTAGCAATTTTGATTTTCAGTGCAGCGTCAACTCGATCCACTACAGTGTAAGTACCTATACTTCCATCATCAAATCCAATAATAATGTTTAAATGTCTCTGTGAGAGTGTAAGAAAAGTGGGAGTTTTATAAAGAGAACAGGCACCAATGTTTTTGCCATCAGCCAGCCTCATTACAATTAAGCTGGAGACCGCACCATTATCATCATCTTCCTCACCACGACAACAAATGTATACCAGGTAGCGACCATCACGAGACAGCCTCTGCCGCCAGATGACACCCGGAGCGTGAACCACACGAAGTTTTCCACTGTATAAATCAAGCACATTGATGTTCTCATCACCACGCGTTATAATTCCTAGCTTCCCATTTGGAGATATTTCAAAGTCTTCCAATTTTTTTAAGAAATTGGTAGGCAACTGTACACGCTTGCAGATGACTTCTTCTGTTAAGCTCCAGATATTCACGGTTTCAGTAGATGTTATAAATACGATAATATCTGGGCAGTCTGGTATCAACTTAATATCCACAATGCTTGCACCGTCATCACAGCAAAACTTCTTTGTTATGCTGCCTGTCCAGAGACTGACAGCCAAGACTTTGTTCTTTGCCATTCCGACTACGAATGTATTTGCAGTTGTTATAAATGCATTCTGTAAGGCAACTAAAATATTGCAAACTCTATGTCCTGTGGCCAGTCGCCAAACTCTGGATGCATTTTGCTCACAGAGAGAGACTACAAATTGATCATTATGAGTAATCATTAGTTCTGAGATTTTTTGTCCATTAATGCGGAAGATATTTTCACCACTAACAGTGTGCCATACGTACTGGCTACATTTGTCATCTGATGTAACCATTATCTCTCCAGAAGAGGTCAGCACGCAGTTTTCAACAATACCTTCATGCTTGAACACAGCTTCAATGAATCCAGTGCTGAAGTTCCACTTATGGACAGAATCTGATCCATCTAATGTGTATATTAATTCACCTCTGGCTGGCAACACCAGCCTTTGGATAGGCTTGCCAGATTTGTCAATATTGGACATAGCAGTTATGATGTCTATATCCCAAATAGAAAGGACACCACTGGTGGATAAGGATAGCAGCATGTTATGATGATTTGATTTAATTAGCCTGACTATAGTTCCTGAGATTTCCTGTAAGCTTGCCATACACTGTCCAGTATCTCTTCTCCAAACAAAAATGGCTGAGGTATTTTCCATTGAAGCAATTATACAGTTGCTATTTTTGGACAACACGGCAGATATAAAACGCTCATTGTGTTTAGCTCTAAACTTTTCAGCCACCTTCCACACACGAGTGTCAAGAAGTTCAATGCTGAGAGCCTTACAAATTAAAATTGCACTTTGGTCTTCAGAAAGCTCTATGCTGACAACTTCACTGTCTTCCTTTCTGCAGTCAAAGTCATCTGTAAGCTGGGGACTTGCAATCTCCTCCATATTCCAAACAGAGAGGCTACCCTCACTGTCCACCATCACCATTTCTTGGGCTGTGTCCAGAATGAGAAGGAATTTCACAAACCCACTTGAAAATTCAGATGTCACAGTGGTCAGCTTCTCTCCACTGCCCAAGTGAAAAATGGTTGCAGTGTTCAAATACTGTCCACAGAATGCATAAACTCCATCTGGAGAACACTGCACACAGGTCACTTCGTACCAGCAGTGGAAGTGATAGAGAGGCCAGCCGTAAAGCAGATCTATTACCGTAACATCTTTGCTGGCCTCCAGCCAAGCAAGTGCATGGTTGACTGATAATGTAAATCCATTTATAAAAGTGGAGCCCCCAATTCCACAATGTTTTGATCCCTTAATTTCCACCTCAGACAGAAGACAGGAATTTATGTTATCATATATCAAAAGAGTGTTGTTTGTTGTAGCCACTACAAGATACTTTTCATCACTAGTGAGCTTCATCCCTAAGATAACGGACGGAGCTGTTGTAATTTGCCTTAGTAACTGGCGGGTCTCTACATCCCAAGTGCTAATGGAGCCATTTTCTAAAGCAGCAATAATTGTGCTGGGATTAAATGTAGGCAAAATCTCAGTGACATGCATGCAGCTGGATGACAATGGCAGGCGCTCAGGGCTGTAAGTGACATCCATGGAAGAATGCAAAGGGACGATAGAGCAGTACTTGGGTCCATCCTTGTCACATTCTAGGAGGAGATGTCGGAGTTTGGGCAATGAACTTACTACTGGGAGAAGCCTCTGCTGCAATTCAGCAGAGAGTGAACCTGGGTATTTTACTACTTTGAACTTTATACTGCGGAGGGTACTGGCCAGAAATTTCAGCTCTTTTTCTTGAGAGTAGGTGTAAGCCAGTTCTATGTCAGAAAGTGCTTTATCAAACTGCCCTATTCTAATCATGGTGTACAGCCAGCTGAAGTTCATAATGACTCCATACAGAAGATCATCAGTTCTTCCACATCTTGTCAAGTGATGGATAAGCTCCGTCATTTTTCTGTGATTGATAAAAAAGATATCAGGTTCTAATGGATTACACTGAAAGACCCATGGCTGATCTGGTGCCTGCCTGTCAAAAGCAGTCTGATCCATGCAATGCTTTTCATCCTCGTTCAGGCCTCTACTGTCATGGTCAGGACAGCCACTCAGATATTGGTCATTGCTGTAAAAAGGTTTTCTTCGTCCACCAGACCAAACACCAAGGAAATACTCTGCCATGACTGTGTGCATTTCACGCAAGTCTTCTTCGTTGTGCAGGTACAGTTTCTGGGCAATTAGCTGCAAGTGCCTATTTGCCCAAAGAAGCAGTGTTACATTTTTCACCTGTCGCTCTATTAAGTATCCTTGTAAGCCCTCCTTAAGCCTTGCAATATATATATATGGAATTCTCAATGGATTACTGTCTCTGACGCTCTCATTCAGTTCATACATAACACTGTTGTCAAGGGCTAAAATATCTTCCAGTTCCATTTCACTCAGGCCAGATCTGGACATAGTAATGTAGCCAAGTGCTCTTGACAATAGTCTTGATCCACACTTGTTTTCCAGTGACCAAAACAACTGCTCTATGCTTTCATGGACAGTGACACAGAGGGAGGACTCATCCACATCCTTGTGTGATCTCCAGTTCCTGACCTCTCTGAAGGTTAAGTTCACAAACATAGGCAGTGTGCACTTGGAGAATGCCTGATTGACATAGATTTGTTGCCCTGATGTTACTTTTCTTTTAACTCGCAGCAGTTGATGTTTCAGTACTTGACTACACGTCTTTCTGTCCCTTGCAGTCAATTCAATATAGTTGCTTTCTTCATGAATAAGGCACCTCAGTTTTTGCAAGATCCCATGCTTGTTTGGCAGTGTTGACAAAATTATCCGTACTGAGCGGGGAAGGTGAATGGGAAGCCACCAGAGCTTCCTACCATCATCACTATCTGTTAGCTGTTCTAGGGCATCAAATATTATAACCAGTGGCCTGTGAAAGGAAGACTCATTCAAGAGATTTATGAACAAGTCCCGAAGGTCATGAATCTTTTTTGGGTAACTTTGTACGAGGCAACGGTAGTTGACTGCTAGTTGTTCACAAATGCTCTGAAGTATATTCTTCAGATCTGTACTTGTTTCAGTGGATCCCAAAAATCTTATAACTACCACAGGGTCAGAATCTGGTCCCATCTCTTCTTGCAACCAGGAATAGGCCTAGAATATAGAGCATAATTTAGTTTATATCTCAGTGAAGCACAGTAACAGAGTTTATAAATAGTGATAGCCTGTATATAAATAAATCATTTTAAAATATTACTAGTTGAATAAAAATGCTTTCACTTGCAGAGTTTGAGGTGGGTTGATTTATGTCCACTGAATGAAATTCAAAGCATATATCATCTTTGTTTAGCATAGGTAATATCTCAAAACACTAAGACTCAGATCCACAAAAAGGCTTATGTCAAAGGGGACATGACTAGAATGTAGTCCATGAATCCCAGGGTATTCTTGGCAAAATCTGTGTCACTTCAGAAAGTAAGTAGGTAGAGTGTCTTATAAATAAACTCCCTTAGACACTATGCAATGTCATCCTCGGTCAGCCTACCACCAGAACATGTTTAACACGGATTCCCAGCTGAATAAAAATGAATGTCACTAGAGGACAGGGATCAGAGTACAGGTTGCCCTTAACTAGCTGGTTACCTTAAACCCTGGCCCACAGAACTACACTCTGCCTTGGTGTATCTGTCTTTTTCTCTAAAACACTGCCAGAAGGAGGAAAAAGTATCTGTCTTTTGGTTAGATCACTAAGCAAGTGAGGAATGTGGTTTTAAATCTTCCCTGTCTGTGGAGGCTAACAAGCTCAGCTCTTTTACTTGCCACATCTTTTCACCACACTTAAAAAAATTACAGTATTTTAAAAGAAAAGCATAAGCAGAGTCTCTAGATTGACTTATGTACTCAGATCTGAAAAAAGAGCTTAATTTGCAAATCCCAATTTCATATACACAACTAATGTCACTCTATAGGAAGTAGATACATTATAAACAGTATTGTTCCCTTCTCCATTTCTTTCTGCCTGATATGGCTGTTTCCTAGCCCACTATGCTAAATTCTCTGACCACCCTGCACAGAACTCAAAGTTGTGACTCCCAGCTGAAGAATTAGGCTTAGAGATGCCAGCTTGGTCTTTTTCTGCATCTGGTCCCCTCTGGCACAAAGTGTTTCATTCATTTGCCTGTAGTAATCAGCTCAATGACTTAAACAGCATATGTCAGATAAATAAGTACAGGTATTTTTGCAGATTATTTCAGATAGATTTGTAGTAAGTGTATTAGACTAATTCTGGAATAATTTCTGATAAGAACATGAAATGGCATGACTTGGAAAGAAATACTGCATTTGTGTTTAAGACTAAAACCAGCACATGATGTTTAGATGGTTGCAGATTCATAGGACCTCAGTGGAACAAGAGGGAGAGATCATTCTGCAATACACATTGTTAATTCAAAATATATTGATTCCTCTTAGGCTTCTAAGAGCTCTGTTAACCTTTTTTTGTTTTGGCTAAGCACATGATACAGATATGTTATTATCGGAAGGTAACTATTTTTCTGCATATGTGTACAATAATATGCTGAATATACCTTTTATTATTTTTATTTTATATATTGAGGGCTGATATCTGATCTGTTGACAAAAGGAAGAATGAAAACAAAGTTGGCCTTTACACACAGTAATACTCCCAACATGACATTATTATGTAAGGTATTTATTTACCTTCTTTGCCGCTTCAGCTAATAGAAGAGTCTTCCCTGTGCATGGTCCTCCATATATGATAAGAGGGTTAATGTGTCCTATTTTGCTAGGTAAAACATACTTGTGAACTATGTTTAATGCCTCACATCTATATTCATAAAAAGTGGAGTACGTTTTACACAGCGATGAGTGTTGAAGAACTTCATCATACAGTGTGTCTGTCTCCGTGTCAAAATTCTGCTGCACTGTAGCTTGGATTATATCAATCATGTCTTCATAGAACTGTTTACCAAGTCCTTCGATGTAATGGTTCTCCACTTCTTGGGAGTAGCCCAGTTTCATGTCACAGTGAGTGACGGATGTGTACACTCTCAGATTGGACGATGCGACAATGGTAGGAATGAATTCGTCCCTGAGCTTGATTAGTTTCTCATGGGCTTCAGGATCTCGTAGAAACTTCCCTGCTGTATGTACCACATCCATGTATTTTCCCATCTCTGGAATTTTAACGAAGCGCTCGATGTTGGCAATTTTCCGAATGTAGCAAACACACTTCTTTAGGAAAGCTGGTGTTTGTTTACCCAAAGCAAAATCAAGTTCATCTTCAATAGCTGAGGATGAAAAGAACACAGAGTCTCTGTTAACTTTTCTTTATAAACATGCCCTACTCCCAACAGGCAGACTCTTAAATGATTGCATCTGTTTGTAAAAAACTAAAAAAATGGAAAATTTGCTGGGTACTTTTCTATGGGTTTTAGTCTCAAGCAAACATAACAAACCTTTTTTCCCCCCTCTCTTTAATTATATGAGAAATGCCAACAGAAATATATCTTCATGTTTGAGGAAAGGTTGACAGAAAAGACAATAAATGGATAACATAGAAATTGTTAGTGGGAACTTTACCAGAGGAAAGATATCTCTTTGCTTGGCTATGTTTCATTTTTCCTTTCTCATACAGCAATTTCACAGCAGTCTTAAAAATCTTCTTAATCTCTTCTGATATATCTTGCCATTTGTTCTCATTCATAGAGTTTGGAGAAGATTCCATCTTTTAAAAATATCCACAGTTACACAGTAGGTATAATACACACATCTACAACTTCAGAAAGTAGCAGTCTAATATTCAAGGTCAAAAATAACATAGTAACAGAGAAACACATACACTGAAAAAAATAAATAAGGGTTAAACTTTTTATACTGAAGGTGATCATAATGTAGCTACTTGGAGTATTTTGTGAATTCCTAGTGTAGGCAGCTAATGCAATATTTTTCAAGAATAAGGCCAATAATACCTTTATAGAAAGAGGATTTTGAAAACCAAGCCTGAAATAATAAAGCCACAGTAATACTGCTAAAATTATCACTCCTTTACTGAGAAGTAATAATGGTAATAATTTAAACTTGAATATTAGCTAGCATATTTTAAAAATACAAGATCATATGTGACATTACTTTCATTCATTCATTACTATAGTAACAGTAATCTTACTGTCATCAGAGAGGAACTCTAATATAAATTCACTAATACTTTCAGATGGTATCTTGCAAATGCCATGATGGAGGTTTCTCTAAGGCAGTTGGGCTTTACTTACTACAGATGAAATCTTTAAGGGGTCTCCAGTTTTCCTGGAGGGTGTAACAGGAAAAAGAACAACCTCCGGGACAAGCCCCCTAGCAACTCTTTCTTGACATATTAACAGCTGTGTATATTTTATTCCTTTCTGTAAGTTTATGAGATGTAAGTCTGTGTTACATCTTTAAGTTATGTTACATCTATGCCACACCTTTAAGTTACAGCTTTAAGTTATGAACATGTTTTTAGCTAGTCCTATGTATCAGTAGTTTGAAGAAAGGTATAAAAGATTAATAAAAACTCCCAAACCAGTAATACAGTATGCATTGAAAGTGAAGTGAAAACTCCTTTAAGGACTTCATTTTTTGTACACTAAAATCTATCCTTTGTTATATTGGATGTGTAGGAGGATAGAATTGAGCCCTGATAATATACAGTTTTTGTTGTCATCAATTAAAGGCATATGCCTGTTTTAAAAATAATAATTAACAGTGTTCCAAAATCTTATAATACAGTTAATAAGTTAAAAGTATGACACCTAACTCAAGACATGCTAAGCACTTATTAGAGAGTTTTCTTCTATGGGCATAGAAGGGAAAATTCCTCTGCAAGTCCTGTTCATTGAAATCTAGCAAAAGCACAATACTAAGTAGAAGAGCCTGAGCTTTCCCTGTTACAGCATCAGGGAAGGAAAGAGAAATCTGTACAGCTGTCTCACTAGCTCCAGTAGGTCATGGATGACAACAGTCCCTTTCCTCCAGCTGTTATCAGAGAGTACATCAATGCAGGAGTCAAGTTCCTTGGTGTTTTGCGGCTGCTGCCTTCACCATGCGTGGGAAAGGAGCATCACAGCAGCAGTTGCTCAGGTGTGGACAGCACTGTAGAAGCCAATTCAGAGACAGCAGCAAGTGCCTGGCCTTGGGGACTCCCTGGCACTAACTGACAGAGAAGAATTTTGTTGAGCAGTGACTATGACTTACCGTATTCTGGTAGTTCTTCAGCATTTCAGATTTTGGTCTGAGGTAATATGCTGGTGGCACTGCATTCTCATCCCTGCAGTACCACTCTTCTAAAATCCTTGTCTCTAGCTTGGCCTCTACAGCAGCATCCAGGATCATTTCAAATTCTGACGATTCAACTTCCCCTGGTATTCGTATGTTCCCATACTTCTCTCCCAATAGGCCCTATGTATTTACAGGAAAGTAGGGATTAAATTTTTCTTTTTCGTTATGCAAAAAAAGCCTCCTCGGGGTCTGAATTTCATAAAAATAATTCTAATAGTAGTTAATGACTTTGAAATTACTAGGAAGGGAAACAAATACTGTGTGAGATGAATTACTGTAAAGGGTACTGTATTGAACTGTATCTTATATGACCTGGTAAAATTTCAAGTAGATGTATGGTCTTTCATATTATTAACTGGTAATAAAAATACAAAGGCATTCAAAAGAATTAATTAAAAAATATCCAACATACTTAGCACAGTGTTGACTCATGTACTACTGAGTTCCATTAGTCACAGGTAGAGATTAATCTCACATGAAAAAGCAAATGTCAAAATACTTTTCTGTGGACAAAGGATAAGTATGCATGCCTTTATTCTTATAAAAGTTCGTGTTCTGTTTGATGAAAATTCACATGATATTATGCACAGTTCATATTGGTGCTATTAAAGATGTGGCTTATACCAGCAATACTAAGGATCAATGTTGCAGAACCATGAGCTACTTTGCTGTTTTATATTCCTTTGTTGTCTTTGCCCTGGTAGCTGTTCACTGAAGAACAGTGGGGCAAGAAAAGACAAAATACTGAGTAGAAATGGATCAAACTCCATTTTAGTACTTAAATGCGTATCTTTTGTATAAAGGTAAAGGTTTGTGGAAGTCAGTTTTTAAACTGTGGCACAGGAGATATTTCACTTTCAAAAATGAGGTGGTTATGGTATTCTAAATACTCTTTTTTGAATTTATTTATGTAGTTTACTATCCATAAATATTCTATAAAATATGATTGTAATGTCCTGGACTTTATAGTGGTATAGGAAATTACTGCAATCTTTCATCAATTTTTTTCAAATTTGTGATCATCAGATCAATTCTTCATTATATACTTGGTCCACAAAAGTCAGTGAGAATTCTTACTTCATTTATAATGGGATTTTTGAAAATTCTTTCCTAATTTTAAATGTATTCAGTAAAGATCTTCAGTTAATGAGGAGGACTTCATGCAGAGAGGAACCAACAGTATCAACATTTTGATTTTAATCAGAAAGATCTCTTAGTAAAGTAATGCTAATGCAAATACAGTAGTACCCTAAAGATGTAAATGACCTTGTTTGTAAATAATAATATCTAAATATTCATTATTTTTAAACCACTCATCATAATGAGAAGCTGTTTTAAACTCTTCCAGCTGAAGATCAGCCTGAAAATCAATAACTGATGATGATGAAGCCTACTTCACTGATTATAAAAGCATGAAGCAGCAGACCACTTTTCTGAACTCAGTTATGTTGGCAGAAGATACTTCAGTGGCTTACCAAGCCAGATGCTGCAGCCTCAGAGCACAGACATCAGAGCAGTGCATGAACATTTCCTAAACTCTTTTGGGGAAAACCACCTCAGTTAGCTCAGACCACACTTCACATCGTGTAAACTAACCTGGCTTAGTTTTGCCTGGAGCAGATTAGGAAGAACTCATATGAACTACCAAGCTGGCTTTGATGGCAAGAAGTTGGCATCCTTCAACAGAGGAGCTGTGACAAAGAGCTGGTGGGCAGGAAAAAGTCAGTGTCTGTCCACTGCTTAGGAGAAGTGAAGGAATGTAGGAATTGTGATAGCTCATATAGCCAGGTTCCAGTTTCTGACAGGTCACAGCACTTGAGTTCTTCAAGAGGCTTCTCCAATAGAGAGGGATCAGGGGAAAGTTGGGTTTGCCTGACTGCCCATTCAGATCCCACAGCAGTTTGATTCAGGGTGCACATCAAGGAGTCAAGAGATTGTAGCAAATTTGTTCAGTAACTAGAATTATATAATAATTTTAATGAAATGAAATTATCCAATATTTTTATAATCTGAATTTATTTTTTCTATCATTCTAACTAGTAGCTCCCCTCATAGAGAGAACTATGTAGCTTCACATAATGAAATAGCTGGGGAAAATTTTGAAGCTTTTACTGTTCTGATCTATTCATAGAGACCTATAATTTTTGAATTCTGAAGCTGCAGAGGTTAAACAAAATATAATATTATTTTCCTTCATTCAACTGAGGTTAATAACTCTTATTATGATGAATTGGAAAGCCTTTTAACATTCATGTTGAGGTAGAATTCTCATAAAATTTCTCTCAGAGAAGCTTTTACCTTACATAGAAATTATTACTGAGAGTTCACTAGGCTACATTTTTTCTGAATTTAAGTCCAGTGGATTCAATAGACAGTTGCCTAAGCAAAGATCAATAGCTGGGCCCTTCATTAACAATGTTAACATTAATATGTCTGATTTTAATGTACTGCATTAAATTATCTATGTTTGTTTTAGAATTATTCTGTGTACTTTTCTGCTTCTCTGGTATGGTTTGTACTGTTCTCTCTCCACTGTACTATAGGCAAATAACAATCAGTATTACTTTAAAATTGAAAGACAGAGTTTTTTCTTTCATCTGTCACTGCAAAAGACATTATGTAAATAATCTCATATTAGGGATCATCCTACTGACTACTTGAGCAAAACACAATAAAACGAACTTTGATATGATCCAGCAAATCCTGAATACTGTGCTGAGCAGGTCATTTAGAGCAAGACAATCTCAGGTACTGCACTGATAGAAGTCAGCTGAGGTTTTGGTATCAGTATGTATTTGGTATTTGGTATTATCTGACTCTATGTAGCCATCTGAAGAATATTTTGGTAGAAAATGTTATGTTGTAGAAAGTCTTCATGTAGTCACTCCTGTGCTTTCTGATAATTTCAGACTAGCCTCAATCTACAGCCCAGTTTTACTGGCCCTTTAACTGAGGTATTGAAACACAACTCCTTTTCATTTTTCTGGAGAGGATTGAAGTAACTGACACTGTTTTTCTAAAGGACTGTGGTATCACACCCCAGGCTGGAAGCAGGAGGCATGCTGAGTAAGTGCAGCTGTTTTCTACTGAGAAACTGATTCTTGAATGCTGGGTTACACCACATAAACACACCAGGTTCCTGAGGAACAGTCCCTAGATGCACTGAAAGTTTTCCAGTAGCAGTGGCATTGGTAAAGAAAAAAAAGACTAAGGAGTATAAACAGATTATATGCATTTGCTGTAATTTTAAAAGACTATGTGTTTGTAGGGTTACATGACAGCCTTAGGATGGGTGCATTTGCATGCACAGGCTGTGAAAACTACACCTTCCCCCGTTAGACACAAAGGTGAGGCTTGGAGGTAACTCCTTCTCTTTTGGTATCATTATGGTTAAATTTATATCTGTCTGTATAAGTGTAGTCCATCAGGGTACCACAAAACCACTCAAACCTTAAAGGCCTAAATGAGAAGATCTGAATTGCGCTTTTTCTCCAGGGTCTTCAGTGTCTGAACTGCATCCATGCCAGAGGCTTACAGCAGCCTCTGAAAATATCTGCTCTATCTTCATTTCCCTACAGTTTCAAGTAAATGCAGCTTTCTTCTTAGAAAAATAAAGAAAAATGAAGCAACAGGATTGAAAGAAAATACAATTTCTCACAATCTTCATGTTGTTTCATATTAAGTCTACAAATAAAAATTACCATTATTTCAGACCTCTATGAAAAATATTATAGTACTCTACAGTAAGAACCTAAAATTTCAATTTGTGATAATAACATTGCAGCATTTTGATGATTATTATAGGAAATTATTTTTAAAAGGAACAGTAATGTTTACACTGTGTTCATTATCAAGAGACAGTTTTATATGCAGATTCGTGAATCAAAATCTCCCACCTGATGAGTCATTTTCCTTTAATAGTAAAACATAAATTAAAGATTCATTAGATTGAAGGTGATTGAACTGTATAAATCTACCAGGCTGACAACCATGTATAAAACCCTCAGCAACCATATGTGTCTAACAAAACTTTGCAGAATTAACACAGAGCAATCGAACCAGTAGCCTTGCTAGCTTTCATAGAATCACAGAATCATAGGATGGTTTGGGTTGGAAGGAAACTTAAAGATCATCTACTTTCAAGCTCCCTGCCATAGGCAGGGACACCTTCCACTAGACCAGTTGCTCAGAGCTCCAGCCAACATGGCCTCCAACACTTCCAGGGATGTTTTGTTAAGCCTGAGGCTGAAGTGACTATTAAATGAAGGTTAAAAAACTACTGTTTAGATCAAGATGGGAAATATTTTTCACTCTATTATTCTTGGTGTGGAAAGATATTAAAATTATAGGCATAGTCACAATAATGACCAAAAGGAGAAAACACAGATTAGGATTAGATCTTGAGATATGAAGGATTCACAATGCTTCAGTTCAGACATCATCACTAAAATGTTCATAAACCCTAATACTAGACCTTATATTAAAACAGAACAAATTGAAGTTCTAAATATGCTCAATTCCAACTAAGATATTTAGTGGTAATTTTAATAAAAAACGAGCTGTCCAATAACAGCAAGTTATATTAATTACTGGTTTTGCCAACACAGGAAAGATCTGATCCAATGATCTTTTGCTGGGCATCATGGAATCAGTCCTATTTCTCAGTCTTTGTGAAGTTCCACATGTGACACTGAAGTCCTCTCTGCCTTTTCTCAGAGCAGTCCTGGATTGCCAGCTTTTTGAAGAATAAGCATTCGAGAAATCATCTTTGAAGGAATTAAATCTAACCACAATTAATTTTTTAATTGTATGCCCAGATCTAAGCACCCCTTAAACAATTTGGTTTTGAAAGATCCATGTTTTTGCAAGATCCATGAGGGATTAGGAAGTATTATTGTCCCCATGTGACACAAGAATTAAGTGCAGGGAATTAAGCCTGAGCAGGGACTCAGAGCTGGAACAGGTATGCAATAGTTAGATAAAACCCGGTAGTGGAAGCTGTTGTTCCTGATTATCAGCCCTGTCCTTCTTACTGAAACTACTCGCTACTGAACCAGAAAAGCCTTGCCCTCTTGTGATGAGGTCCTGAGCGACTTATATTTCAGCCTGCTAAATTAATGTAAGCTTAAACTAAGATGACTTATTCAAAGTAGAACAGCTCCATTAGGAGAAAGGGTATCTCACATTATTGAAGATGTGTTGAATGCTTCACACTCTGGCCTGAAAACTGTAGGGATTTAAGTGCTTTTAAAATACTGTGGAGTATTAAGTTCATCTGTTGCCAGGGGTTGGTAACTGCTGGTCTTACTGATGTTCCATCCCCAAGAAAGCTGTGGATTGCAGTCTGTTATCATGTCACCCCTCACCAGGAGGCAAGAAAACTGGTGAGGAGCAGAATGTATCTAGCAGGCCATCATCTATAGCAAAAAAGGTAATAAGGGAGCACAGCCATGAAGAAAGGGACCTGTTTCAAAATCTCTCCTCAACTGAAAGAAGGACAAGTCTGTGGTCACCAGGTATAAACCCTACTCATAAGGCTTCTGGGCATGAATGATGGGGTAACAGTAGCGTCCTGCTAGTGCAGCTCCTTTCTGTACAAGAAATTGCATAGTATTGTACAAGTAACTGAATATTAATTGGAGCAGGAACATGAACTTTATTTTTCCATAGTTTTCATGAGTACCCTAAACAAGGGCTACAAAGTGAATGAATCTTCTGGATCCCTCTCTCTTCTGTGGTCACTTGCTCTTCATTGCCTTCTGTGAATCCTGGGGTTAGAGACCTAAGTCCTGCTTCCTTAGCCTGCACTTCTAGGCTTCTTTCCTTTTGTAGTAAAATCTTTCTTATGATATAAACCTTTTTTTTTCCTCTTTAAAGCCATGCATTTCAGTCAAATAGCCATTTTGCTCAGAGAAATGTGTTTTTTTTCTCTACTGCTTACTGTGATGTTCATACATGTGTTAGCTGATAAAAAGTATGTTAGTCTGTAGTGGATCAGACTTCTATAGACAAAAGAGATACATAAAGAAAAAACACAAGTAAATGATTGACACTTCTACTTAACACCAAGCTTAAAACACATCAGATGCCAATACCCATCAATTTCTTTCCATTGCTCTATATGTATGTATGAAGACAGAATTACTTCAGCATAACTACAAGAAACGCTTCACTGTTTTCAAATCTTACTTTTTACATGCATAGTGGCTACATTATATGTCTTGTCTTTCATATTAAATTTGGAGGTGGTAAGACAGTGCACTGCTTGTGTGAGCCTGCCTAAGTAGCACATTAAAGTCAAGGAAGGCACTCAGAATTGTAACATGTAGGCATGTTTACCTTGTCTGCAGAAATGGGGGCTTAAATGACATAACCAAATATACAGGTAAACCACATCTTGAAAGTCTGAAACAAATGGTCAGGGGACCAGTTTTTAAGGGCCTTTTATTCAATATCCCATTCAAAGAAATTTAGTACAACTATAGGTCCTTTAGGTTTCTTGCCAGTATATTTTAACTCCATTTTAACAGTGTCCTATAGAAATTATGTATGTGATACAAGATGTGCAGGTGCAGCCAGAGTATTCTGGTGAAAAAAAAAAGAAAATCAAAATAACAGGATTAGCTGGAACTCTCTTTCACAGAAATAAATATGATTTGAATTGAAACCAAGAATTTACTACCAAAACTAATAGAAAAGCATATCCTATATTATTACTTTTAATAACTTAAGGGAACAATAGTCAACTCATCTCAAATTCAAAGCAAAAATGCTAATGGCTAAACAATAACAGTGAATCATCTGAACTAAAACCCAGAAAAGTATATTTACTTAAATTTAGTTTCAATACACTAAATAAGTTCAGTAAGGAAAAAAAAAAGTGAATTTATTTAAAATCTCAATGGAATATATTTATGTTAAGTGCTTCTTAGGGCAAACTCCAAGCCATTAAATTGAGCTGTACTGAAAACTGAAACCAAGATGAAGAAAGCTATAATAAAATTCTTAATCTAAACCAAGTTTTAGGAAGCTGGAGTTCCAGAGTGCCCAGGAGATGACCTGAAAATAGCTGCCTCTGCTCCTTTTTTTGTACTTCTAGCTGCAATGCGGTACAGTGTAAAGACCTCACAATACAAGCACAGAGAGAATATTACTGAAATAAATAAATACATTTGACTGCTTTTCTTGTCTATCAAAGGAAAAAAGTTATGTTGCACTGGTATTAAAAATCCCCAAAATACCACCATTAGAAATAAAAAAAAAATATGAAAAAAGGACAAAAATGTAATCTGTGATTTCTGGGATTTACAGGTCAAAGTGCCTTTTTCTTCTCCTGCCAACAGTTGTAAGGCAGTGCAGCTTAGCAGACAGAATGTTAGAGCTGCTGCAGATCTCTTAAATCTTCTTTCCACTTTTACTGCTTCTCAGTATGGAAACTCGTTGATGCTTTTGCCACTGCCTCAGACTGTCTATCCATAAAATGAGGCTAATGATAGCTTGCAAAATAACCATTTTATTTTAAGTATTTCTATTTTGAAAGATCTTGTGTATTTATGTATCAGCAGAGATGGAACTGTTACTTTACATTGTTTGTCCTGTTTAGTTTTTAAAGGAAAAATAATACCATAGAACAGTATCAAACACTTTCATTTGCTTTTCCTCCATACTTAGGTCATAATAACAGTGTCCATACCTCAATCCTTTGGTTGAAGCCTATGAGTAAAAAGATTTAATTTTAGAACTACAGTTGACTGTATAAAACATAATAAATACAGGTTTTAATTGAGATTATTGAAGTGAATAGGAAGTTGAAGGCATTTCTGATCTGAGAAATACGTTGTTTTTCCACCTGCTGGGATATATATTTATGTTCCTTGGCTTGAGGAATATTGAAGTACGTTGTTTCACAGAGCCATGCCCTAATTTCTCTCTTCCTTTTTTATCTGGAGGCACTGCAGAAGTACTCTGGGGGGGTGATATGAGTTTCAGAAACTTGAGATGGGTCTTGGTTTCAGTTCCATGAAAAACAAAAAGGGCTGTTGAACTCCTTGTAAGAAAACTGACTGGAATTAGGACTGGAAGGGTAAGGTGCAAGTGCTGAAGTCTTTTGCTGTAAGTACTGTTCATGACATAAGATATAAGAAGAAAATGATTGTGGAGTTTCTTGATGCTCGACCTGTCTTTCAGAAAATTAAAGAGAGCAGCCAAATCTAGCTGTAAATGTACCACTTCCCTCAACTCTGAACTTCACCCACAGTGCAGTATTTTTAAATCTCAAAGCTTTTCTCTAGTGGTAGGGAGATATGAAATAACGATGAGTAATATTTCAAGACATAGTGTGTAGGAGCTAACAGTCCACCTTACAGAGCGAATATGTTTCCTCAGAAGAAATTCATGACCTGCTTCCCTGATACACTTTGCTTCATCAGAACTCTCCTTTTTCCTGGCTGAGAAAATACCAGTGGTCTTCCTCCACATTCTTCCTGCCTTCTACATGATCATGAAGCACCAGTTTAGCTCATTTTGTTGCCGGCTCTTTGACCAGCCTAAGCATAGATGCAGGTGAGAAAACCAGGCAAAAAGAATACAATTAGGGAAGAAATCTGTGAATAAAAGTAGGGTAGAGGAAGGATTGGAGAAGATTTTGCCTACCTCTGCCTAGAGGTTTGAGCTGCTCACTCACTCTGATTCTCCTCCAAACAAATGCATTATTCTCACTTTGCTCTGTTTTTGAAATTGTGTGGGAGATTTCTTGACAGGCATGTACATTTTTCCTTTCACATAAAGCTCAGGTCCTTGTAGGTAATTCCTACTGCAGTCCAGATTTCTGTCAGCTCTCTGACAGGTCCCGTAACACTTTACAACAGTAGAACTGGGTAGAAAAACAAACCACAAGGGTTAGGTTTAATAAAAGACTGTAGCACATATCCCACACTAAAGCCAGTAACCTTCTCTGTGGAAATCACTACCCTGCCTACAGCAAGTGGGAAACATACCTTTCTTGGAAACAGCAAGGAGACAAATATTGTCTTTTAGAGGAGGGCATGGTGGTGTAACCTCCTCTGCTTTGTAAAATAATCACAACACTCATCCACGCTATAAGGAACTCTGAAAGGGTTTGAAACCCTGTGTTGCACCTCAGAGGTGAAGTGTGGCTAATGGAAAAAAGCTTCTTCTAGGTTTGCAGTTTAATATGCCTTACTGAGCATCCAGGGACACAGGTGTTATGGAGGCAGAAAGGAAGAAGATAACTCTGAGCCTATCACTGTACTCAGCAGGGAGGCCAGGGCACTGGCTTCTGGACACCAAACCCCAGGGTTAAATGCATTCTTACTGCCCTCTTTGGTATGCTTACTATGCAAGTGGCCATATCTTTACTTTCTGGGAAATATGATCTTACTAGTAATTATCAGAAAGGCTGTTTAGTTTCTAAATTTCCATTTTGGGATGGTATTTATGTGACAAATGATGAGATAAAGTTGAGCATGGCAAAAAGGGCTGAATCAGACACTTAAGGGATTGACAGAGATGCATTTAGTCTGTAGTAACCTCCAAAGCTGCAGCAGCTGTGGAGGGGTTTTTAGGACTGCAAAACCTATATAAATCCCACTGTAAGCACATACATACACTCTTTATTGGAAATAGACCTATATATTTATGCTTTTTTTTCAACATAATTAAGCTGTTTTTCTCACTAACATACGGAGCTGCTATGAAGGTATTAGAAAGTGTTAATTATGAGTATTATTAGAGGGAGAGATCGCTGATAGTATAATGGAATTTTAACACCCCTCCAGATTTTAGGAATACTGAAGCTATTTATAAGATGACATGACATTTCACTGCAAATTTCTTTTTTCTATTTCTTTTTCCCTTCTTATTAAAGCTAAACAGATTGGTATTTATTGAGTCGACAAATGAAAACTGATTTTGTAATTAAATGTCAAGAAAATGATTTCACAACTTACATAGAATAATGCAGTTACTGGGAGCCTGATATGACCCATGACTGTGTAGTGAGCACCTAAAAACACCATTAATAATTGTTTTATATATAACATAAATGAAGGCCCAAAGGCAAATTTTTAGTATAAGTGACATTAGTTCTAGGGGATTATAACACACCCAGAATTTAGACTTTATCACAGTATGCAAAACAAATACCAGAACATAACATCAACTCTGCTTTGCAAGTACATGTGGAATGGCCTAGATTATTTATTTTGACTAGTTCCTTGATTTTGATGATTTTTATTTAAGATTTTTGTATCCTTGTGCGCTAATTGTAACAAAACATTATTTTTTTCCAAGCTAGCTGGCATTGGCTTTAGGGCTTGTGTTTTGGGTCAGTTGGTGGCTGGTACTCTCTTAAACTTATCAATCTAGTCCTTCGAAGATGAAAAGAAATTATTAGAAAATTCCTTGCATGAGAAGAGTATAATTTTCCTTTCCCTACAATGCTAGCAGTATGATGGCCTAGTAAACCTAAGACTGATGCAGAATTATTAGTCCCTTTTTAATGTTCTTAAATGATTTGCATGCATTCCCTACTTTTCACATGCTTGGAGGGAAAGAACTCTTTTTACTGTTTATTAAATTATAAATTTGGAGAAGGATAAAAAGGACAGTAATACAGTTGCACAACAAAAAGAACTAATTTCTATGAAAAGAAGCTAATAATCTAAACTGCAATAACAATTAAGGAAAGAATGCAAAAATGTGGAAGGGATCTTCAAAGAAGCTGAACCGAAGGAAAAAGACTACAGCAATCACTGTGATAACAGAGATAAAGGCTTTCCTTGTCTCCATAAACCAAACCCCTTAGGCACTTGACAAAGGTTACAGCTTATCAAAACCAGCATTACTTAGTGTTCAGAGTGTCAACAATCTTTACAGTCATTTCACATCACCAAACCTGGGTCTGTTATCAACCTGTTAACCAAAGGATCTCTGAAGTGGATCTCTGTAAAAGGGAAGGCGTATACTCTAGAAGCAAGCAACAGTATTAATATCTCTCTTTGAACTTACCAAATGCCTGCTAAATACTGTAAGGTATGCTGTTTCTTTACCCAGAAGTAGCACTGCAAGGTTTACAATCCCCTCCACCCCCCTCACTTCTGTAGAATAGCTGATGTTTGATCTACCGTTTCATTTGTAGGGCAGATGGTTACATCTAGCTGATTACAATACTACCTCAGAAGATGGTTTGGTAAAGCTCTTGAGGGTCAAGAGACACTAAATCTCATAAATGTCAGGCAGCCTATTTTCTCCTCTACAAATAATAAAGAATGATGGAAACATGACTTCACGTTAATCTTGTTTTCGCGAATATGGTCACTCGTATTAAACATAATACTTAATCTTTCTGGAACGCAGCACCAAAAAATATATTTCTGTCAAGAAAAAGAAGTACAGTGACTTAGCAGAAAATATGTGCACTCTTCCGGTTGAAAATGAAAGCTATTTTAAGACTACATAAAAAACCATGCAGTTTCTATGTTCCATGGAAAAGCTGTCTGATGAATCTTGTACCTATTTTCAATGGGCCACGTTTAAAAAATGGGTAAGTATTTTAGATTTAGAGAATCAGAGATGATTCACAGGAAAATACATCCCCATCCTTAAAGCAAATGAAGGAATTCACTTACAATAGCTTAATCATATAATATCCCCCCATCCTTGATTTCACTTTCTGTGTATATCCGTTGTTCAGAGACAAACTACACTGAAAGGGATAGACACCCTTTAGTTCTTAGTCTGGAGGCTGTGAAAGAAGACCAAAGCTTGCTGAGGGGAAAGTTTCATATTATGACTTTAAAATTTATCACTTTATTTGCTTTGAAGGGCTTCAAAAAATAGGCAAAGCTCTACTTTGACATTCACAGAAAAATCTTTCCTCTTGCCCAAGTCCACATAAATCAGGATTATTGTCTGCAGACATATACTTTACTCCAGATCAATGCCAACAAGTCCTATGGAGCCATTCCTGATATGCTGTATGAACACAAACCCACTTATGTTAGATGGAGTCCTTATTTGGATGGGTTTTGAATCAGATGACGAATGAGAATAAAATTCATAATTTGATATTTCTTTCTTGGAAGAGCTGGACTGTTGTACCATGTCTGGCTCCAGCTATTTCTCCCCATTCACTTGAAAACTACATACAGAACTGCTTCCTTGAGGAAAATTAAATACTGAATTGCCCAAGCACAGGTAACTTCGGTTGAATTTCCAAAAAGCAGGGGGTGCTTAGCATTCCCCCTAATGTTTTAGTATAGACACATTTGACTGAATTTAGCCTCCCTAACTTAAATTGTGTGGCAATTTTCCCGGGAGAGCAAAAGCAAAATATAATTCATGCATTCCAGAACCCATATATATTTAGTTTTCACATTAGGAATAAATCCTAGAGTAACACCAGGACCGAGATGGTAGTTGAGGACATTCAGCAGAGCTGGAGTAATATAATTTGGAATTTTCTCTGAGCTGGAATGCACTCAAAATTAATTATCAACCATTTGTACTAAGCAGAGAGAGTGTAGCAGTGTACTTAATGGAATGATTAAAGCATGCATTATACAGTAGGAACAAAAAGATACAGACAGTAAAAAACATTTCACTCCTCAATTTACCATACTTCCTCTTCAACTTCAAGGTGATTTAAGGACATGACAAATATTGCAAATTGCTAATATTCTTTGAAAATTCTACAGGAACCCCAAATTTATAATGCTAGGTCTTTAGCTCTGTGAAAGTGGAGTTTTATGCTTCCCTAGGGTCTGTTCAGGAAGGGATGCATGTGCTGCTCTTGAATTCAGACCTGTCCATTGCTATCTTCTGCCCTTGCCCTGGACTGAGAATGGGGAAAAGAGCTTTTAGGCATCCACAGTTGGTCTGTGGTAAGCAGAGCTTCAGAAATACACTGTGGGATATCTCAGCAACCCAGTGAAAATGCAAGGGATGATGCAGGAGCTCAAGTTGTTTAGATGTGGAAATTCTTGAGGACATGGGGAGACCCATTGGAAAATATTTGGTGTTTCTCATATTTCTAAGTGGTCATCTTCAAAGGTCAGCCCTGTTCTCCATTAGCAAACAAAGAAGATTATTGGTTATAGATACCATTACCAGGTTCCTTAATGCTGAAATTAACAAGCTGACAATAATTTGAGAGGGATAATGTAAATTACAATGGCTGTTCAGAGTAGGTAGAAAATGTTTTTATTATTATTTGGACCAGGTGATTTGAATGATGGGTGGAGAGAATCTCTAAGGTTTGTAAAATCCCAAACATATTTAATTGAGCAAACCTTTACAGGTAACAGACTACCATTTCATTTCCATTTCTACTTTTAATTTTACAGTCTTCCAGGAGACAGTCATGCAAGGACAGCAGTTCAGGCAAAGACTGTGTGGTGCCACACAGATGGAAGAGAGCACCCACGTGTTATAACTTGCAGGGTGTGTTTTAAGAGAAGTGCAAAGAAGCCTGACAGTTTTCTCATCTGTACTAAGGCCTTAACAACAGCAGGTCAGTACTAGAGTATTAGTTAGGGAGTGTCAGTAAAAGGGAAATAAACTTATTCTGCAAATAATTACTATAGACTAATGACACCCTAAATACCTCATGGCCTTAACTGAAATCAAGCACTGTATTTGAGTTCCTAACTTAGCAGTCTAATGTCTCCTTGTTGTTAAAGGAAAAACAGTTATCCAGAAGATGACTCAGGTATTACTGGAGGTATCTGTATGTTCCTATTTATTGTAAAATATGTCAAGACTAGATCTGTAATAGATGAATCCTGTTCATGATCAGTGCTAGTTGTGGGATCATAACATAACCTTTATTATCTCTCTAACATCCTGTCCGTGTTGCCATCTCTTACAAATTCACTAGGAAACATAATGTAACAAAATGTAAAAGTTCCTGTGATGCACTGAATGCATTTTTCCTTTGGTATCATTGTGCAATGCAGAGTTTATAAAGTTCACAATTTAATAAATACACTGCATTTTAATCTTTCCATGTAGATTCCAGAGAAAACTAGTATAATTTCTGCATAAAATTTGTATGAGAAATATTTTCCCCACAGAAATAGTACCTTTCCCCTCATAAATGGATCTCAATAAATTACTCTGTAAATCAAAAAGAGCATGGTATATATTTACCTATAGTAAAGGTTATGAGTATTTAAATGATCACATATAATAGGGACTGATTTTGCACAGCAGAAAAAAACCCAAACAAAAACACCAACCTAACAAAACACCCTCAATTTAAGCAAAAAACCAAACAATTCCCCTCTCCCTTAATTGAATCAAGTGTTAATAGAGCTCAGGCAGCAGGTAAGAGGGGGACTATACATTCTCAAAGACAGTGTTCACAGCAAATTCATTACGCCTTTTTTTCAGAACTGCTTTCTCCTTTGTGTTTATGAATATGTGTTAATTTAGATTTTGTTGCTTCATATCTGCAGAAAAGCCGTGGACTTCCAACGTAGGCACTGCACTAATTTAAGAACTGAATTTTGTTTTCTCTCCATCTGATATCACAATGCAGACACAAAGTGCCATAAAGAAACACTTTCTAAAATCAATCCATACCTAGTAGTTAATTCTGAATAGTCCAATTTAATCCCAGACCTGTGTCTCAATTCAAAAAGCAGTAATTGATAAGTACAAAAAAAATACCCAGCTGAATGGAAGCAGCACATTTTATAGAACTTTCTCAAGAAATGGGAAGTTGCCCAAAGCCTGCAGTGCCAAAGTCAGTTTTTAATTATGTTACTATAAATTAAAACTAATTATGCCTTGTTGGAGTAGAATCATCTTCAATTTGTGTTGTAAATGAAATAAACCCCATCTCACTACGGTACAGCAGGGCAAAAAAAAAATGTGCATAAACTGATTTCTGTAGTTTTGCCAGTCATTGGGAGAGCTATTACTTTGGCCCATACTTGGAAAATGTGAAATAAATATTGAAATCGTTGGCTCACTGCAACCTCTTTGCTAACTGTTTTGTTTTGTTTAAAAATTCTGATTTGGCTTGATTTCTTTCCTTAGTAACAATATCAGGCAGGCAGTTCTTAAAAGCTTCAAGATTCTGAGCTGCTAAAATATGCAGCAATAGTTCATGACAAGGTTTTCCTTCACTGTGAAAGATTTTACAACATCCATATCTAAGGACACTGGGTGCTGCTACAGGAAAAACGCCATGCCTTTCTGTTCCAACTTTGGTTTTTTTCATCAAGGGAAGATAAAAAGTAGAAAAATAAACCCAGAAAACTAAATTTAGTCACATAAGATGAAAGACACCCAGCCTCTCTAGAGATCTGGGCCAGTGTGTGCTTGTGAAAAACAGTGTCACAACAGCATCAAACCCATTCAGTACTCCAAGCGCTGGGCTCTTACGGTCAAGCTGAGGACAGCTCTTGTTCCCCAGGCCTCTGAAGCTAAATAACAAAGTGAGACAAGTAGGTGAATGAATGAGAGCCAGAGAGATCTTTTTAAGGGTGTGATAAAAGTACAGAATGACACATGCTACAGCTTGCTCTTTGTCTAATCTTTGGCATGGAGAGACGTGATCTCCAGCCTTCATAGCAGGCAGTGTTCTGTATCCCTTCCAACCCCAAGGGATTCTGTGGTTTCAGTTCACTAAATCTTTAACATTCTTCCCTTAAAAAAAAATAATCAAGGACTTGCAGGTTTTTTTCAGAACTCTTCTCTGTCTTATTATGACAAGTCTAAGGATTACAGATCACTTAGCTAAGTTTAGGTAGAAGAGGAAAAAAATACCTTTTCTAAATTACTTTCTTAGCAAATGTATTATAGAAAATAAAATTTGGAATAGCAAAGGCATGGCCTTAAGATTGTTTTGCCATGAAGTCTAACAAGGGACCATGGAGAGAACAATCAGTTGTATATCAGTATATGACAGACTCAGTCTCCTCAGGTTGTCACTGACCTCCAGTCTTTTCACTTGCTAATATCTGATATCCTAACTTGTTGTGGGTTTATGACCCAAAACAGCAAATGCTGATCAGAGCAGACAGTTCTTTGCTGCTGCTGGTTTTTTGTTGTCTTTTTAGGCCAGCCGATAGTGCATGTGTGAGAAGTACCAAGAATTAATTAATCGTGGCCTCCTTAAACAAGTTGTCCACAATTCTGTTGTGATAGTAGTACAGTCATACTCCTCTTGTTATGGGGACCGGTCATAAAAGATCCTTCCTTCCTCTCCACTAATACTGAGTAATCACTGTTAATCTACAAAGCTGTATAGGGAAACATTTGGATGCAGCATAGCAAGGAATATAAAATATTTTAGAAAGAAGAAAATCATGCATTTGTTACTGAATCATGCATGTCAGGATAGATAACATTATATTTTTTTTTTTGTAAAGTAAAACATTATTTTTATACCCACAACAAAACATGGACCTGCAGAACTTTTCAAGCAGTCTTCTAACAGCTTCATACGAGTCTTTTGCAGCTCTGGACTGTCCCACTCATCTGCTTCAACTCCCCAGTATAAGTCTATGACCTGGAAAATAGTATGCAACATAGTTACTTATCATATGCTCTTGCTACTGATCAAATTAAAAATTAGCTTTGTCAACATTCCATACCCTGCTAAGCATTCCTCTGCAGTGCAGTAAAAACCAATGAGGTCTATATCCAGTCCTTACACAGACTGGCAGGGGTTTCTCAGGTTAATGACAATTCAAGCCTCTCACTTTCCCTCCCAGATAGTCCCTCCTGGGACAGTGTCTCATTTAATAGTCATATTTTTGTGCAAAATTAGCATGACGAGATCTTGATTTGATGTAGTTTTTATTTGCTACTAGATTGCATATAACGGATAGGCAAGAATAATGACAAAAACATTGAAAAAAATCCTAGCTCCATGAAAATTAATGGGAGTTTCATTGTGGATCACAGTCAAGACCATGACTTGACACCCTGTGTCACTTGTATCCACAGGATACAAACTCATCCTGTGCATGTGGCTTGAAAGAAATAATAGGTATTGTTCTATAATATTATACTTCCTTTGTTAGTTGATCCTTGTACTTTGGAAGCAGAGATTGTAGAAATATAAAGTGGCAGACAGATTGCTGTCCAGACTTTTGTCTGTAGCTACTGACTCAGTTTTCTGATGCTAATTAGTTGGAAACAAACTCCTGGGAGAAACTGGAATATGGATGTTACATTTATTTGAAGAAATTAAGTGATGAAATGTGATTTCACTACACATTTTAACTAAAAGGCTGAATTTTCACTCTGGGAAATAGAATTTAAAAGAATAGGGATCATATGTATGAGTTTCTTTTGGTACAAAAGTTATGGCACGTGCTACTACTCTTTTCATTTAAGCTACTATTGGTTCTTAACATCTTGTATATAACTTGAACAAAAACAATGAAGTCCAAATGGACAGTTTAAAAAAGCAATCAAAATTGTATTAAGACATGAATATATTACAATATTATTTATTGCCATATTGATTGTACTGTGGAAGCACTCTGATGTTTCTATAAGTAACAGAATGATAAAACTAGCTGTTGTCTACACAGATTATAACATCAGCCTGAAGACCTAATATAAGAACGAAAAATGAGTTGATGTAAAAGTAATATTCATCAGTTTCAAGCTGGTTAATCTTCTTGGAATTACACCAATAAATACCAAGGTTTAAGACCAAATCCTACACCTATTTATGCCTATGCATAATTTCACTGTCAACTGTCTCACTGGTTATTTCTGCCAGAAAAGTTTGGGATGCTCCTCAGTGTTTGCTGGAGCAGACACATTGTTGCTACACACAAGAGGTAGTGTCTTGTGTGACTGATGATGAGTGAAAAAATCCAAGGTATGGAATGCATTGTAGCTTAGACTGCCAAGAAAATACACTCGATATCTTTATCTTTTACAGAAACTGTGTTCCAAAATTTTGCTGGAACATGCATTTTCTATGGTACAAAACTGCATTTCAAACAGCCTTCCTATTCCCCTCATTTGCACTGATTTCTTTTTCTTTCTCTTTTAGTCTCATTAGGAAAAATATGTTCCTTTCTTCCTCTTTCCTTTCTGTAATTTATCAATAAAACTTTATTATTGACCTTCACATTGAATTCATCTGTCTGATTAATTGCATGATGTATGATAAAGCTAAAATGTGGCAGTCATAAAATCCTTTGCATACAGATCTTAGCATACTGTCAAAAATATGTGAATTACTGGTTGAAATAATTTATTGTGCAGCTCAAGTTCTTCTGAAACATAAAGGCAATTTTTATTTTAATTAACTGTTCAGAAATCATGTTAATTCTGTAAACGTGAAGAGGAAATTCCCTGCAATATCAGATATTGTAGGGGCTCAGCAGCTGCGTTCTGTGTGTTATTTTTATGGGGTAACATAATTTTGGCACATAGTATCTTAATGTGTTACAATTTTGCCCTGCAAAAGCAAATATTTTACCCATAAATTCAAAATTAAAGTCTCATCAGTTATTCTTTATACTAACTAACCCAAATAGGATTTACAAAATTAAAGAAATGGAACAAGGAGACGACTATATCTGATGTTGAAGCATATTTTAACTTACATTTGAAAAAATGGTATGACAAAAATGCACTCTAACTTTCAGAAAGGCTGCCAAGGTGATACGACAACCAGGGCCCTGTGCAAGAGCTACTTGCACACAGTGGACTGACACTGGTCTAGTTCAATTCCACATTAGTCATCTAACAGAGTTTTTGTTCATAATTCAGTGTTTTATTTTGCTTACTTTAGCTTTTGTCCTACCAATCTTACAGTTCCACAGATTTTTCTGAGGAGACGAAATAATTTTATCTTTATCACTTCCAAGAGCTTAAAAAAGGCACTAAAAATTTTAATTCATGACAAATTCCACTTTCCTTCTAGCATATATATCTCCTGGTGAAAATTATTTGAAACAGTTAATTGTCCTGAAGAAGAAAAGAGTATACTGCTAACTAACTATGGTTAATTATCGTCCCAAAATTTTCAATTAAAACCACTTTCTTTAGCCTCTCCATCCTCTCCTATAAAAATACTGTGTTTCAGGTCAAAACCACCATGCACTCTGGAAATCTTTTACTCAGATTGCTTGCTTTCTGTCTTCACCAATACCTATTTTTTCAAGAAATATTTTCTGATTCAATGAAAAATCCATTGAGCAAACAAATTCATAGTATGATTGAATACAGTCAGTTATGCTTCCACACATATGGTGATTATGTTCTCCCACCAAATTGACGATCACATGCTTTGCAACAACTAAAACACTTTTGAGTGCACCCAGATGACTCACTGAAAGCTGGAGTAATGCATGTACTCAAATGCATTTAATTTGGGTCATGATTTATCAGGTAGAGGGTGTCCTGAAGTGCATTTTGTGGCAGTGACACACAAGGTAGTTCTCATTTGGTCAGCAGAAGATTACATATCAGGATGAAAAGTTATGTGTTCTGCTCTGTGCCGAGAAATATAAATTTATCCCTTTATCTGAAAAGTACATAATACTTTATTGATGCCACTGCACTAAAAACTGTAGTCTTGATTTTTCATGCTAACCTCAGAAATTCAGCTTATCAGGATTGGCATAGGCAAAAAAAATATGTTTTGCTAAAGTCTACCTCAGAGCCTCTTTCAAAAAGCTTTACTATTTTCCCTTGGTAATTTTTGTACATTTTCCTACTTTGCTTCCACAGAAATGTGATAGCTTTCTAGTTGTTTTCAGAACTATGTCAGTGGAGCTGTCTCTCAGACCTCATATCACGTAAAGATGCTCCTGGTGTTGAAACTATATAATAAAATAATTTGCTTCCATGAATATCAACTACAGTAAACTTAATTATTCGTCCCCTAGAGACCACATCACAATCTGTTTGGAGAAAGACATGCTTCCTCTCACAAAGAACTCAGTGGATTACGATCTACTTGGAAGAGACATTTCCTTCCTGTCATTGAGATGTCTCCTCAAAGATGACTGAGAAATAAAGGGTTGATATTTTCCATGACTATCACATAGTAGTAATACGACAAAAATATTATTTAAATATCTTTTGCCATTCCTTTCATGTACTACTGCAGCTGGGACTTCCCAATCAGCTGATGAGCTAGGACCTTCAGATGAAATTCTTTTATAGCCATAATCAAAAATCACTCTGGAATTTACCACCATGCAGATTCAGCAACTTCACTGTGACTCAGGGAATTAAAACCAAATATCCTAATTTAAGAACTTGTTATTTTGATTAAAAACCAGCTGCATGTGCATCAGGAATAATACACTGGGAGGAACAGGATGTTGCATAAAAGGCATTAATTGTTTCCAAGTAAGCTACACTCTGGAGAGATGAGTTAGGGGTGGGGTCACTAAGGATGTGAGGAAGGCTTGAGGATGTATAGCCATAATTTTTGGAAAACAACACTTTTAGAACATTGTAAGCTTTATTTGTTTCTCTTAGCAGAGAGCCAGTTTCAGGCCTGCTGACATATAAGGGATTGTGAATTAGGATATAATTGACTTAAAGTACCAGTGACTTTAACAGTAATGCCAAACACACACGTTTTAAGTCTTTATTACCAGCTGGCTCTTGCCAACAATGTGTACGGGTCTACGTCTCTCATAATACAAAGGAAAATATGAACTGACTGAAGCAATGGGAATGTTACAATTGACACTAAAGGAAGCAAATTCCATAGTATATAATCACAATAGAAATGTTCCATGTTCAATTCATTTTGCTAATCCAGTTTGTGTATTCACCTAGTTAAATTATTTTCCACATTACAGTGGAACTTAAGTATGGTTTCCAGAAGTATAACACTAATTCAGATGTAAAATGATTTCTTCTTATATACTTTGAATATCTAAAATAGAAGTCGTTTCATTAAGTTTCTAAAGCTAAGGCCATCAGTTTGTTGCCATATTACTTTTACTACCAATGCAATGTTACATTGTAAAACTGTATGTTTTCATCTATGCAGAATTTACCCCAAATCTGCTTGTAAAATAATGTAAGTACATCAAAGGCTGAGAGAGATAGGCCTGTTTAGCCTCTAAAAGAGATGAATGAGAGTGGATCTTATCCAAGTATACAGATATCTTAAAGGTGGGTGTCAAGAGGATGGAGCCAGGCTCTTCTTGGTTGTGCCAAGCAATAGGACAAGAGGCAACAGGCAGAAACTGATACACAGGAAATTCCACTTGTATATAAAGAAGAACTTCTTTCTGTGACTGTGCCACAGCACTGGAAGAGATTGCCCAGAGAGGTTATGGAATCTCCTTCTTTGGAGATATTCAAACCCATCTGGAGGCAATCCTGTACAACCTGCTTTAGCAGGGGGGTTGGACCAGATAACCTCCAGTGGTCCATTCCAACCCCAACCATTCTGCATGTGATTCTGTGAAATAAAGTTTTTGAAATTTTTTATTTTATCAGTGATATTTAAAAAGGTTATCTGTTCTAACTAGAGTTAATATCAGGAAAAACTAATGCAAGTTTCAACACAACAAAACCTACCTGAAATTCCAGGCCATAGTTTTCCCTGCAGAATTCTCTCAGCTTAGGATACACATGTTCTCTTAGGGCGCCCCTTTCTGCTATTGTATCTGTGTTGGGGAAAAAGATGTTATTAACAATATTTATATAAACTCTGTTCTTTTAGTCAGGCTTACAGATTTATCCCATAAAAAAGAGCCCTTAACACATACACACAGAGAGTGCTTTGGAAATCAAGTGCTGGGATTTAATCCCCAAATTGTACATTGTACAAACACAAGGAAGCGTTTGCATGTGCAACAACACATGTAAAAACACATGTGTTTGCATTTGGCAAAATTGTGCTTCATAGATATCTTGTATTGCAGCCTATTTCAATACAGTGAAGCTGAATTAATATTGTAATTCAGCAGTCAGAATTTCTTTATCAGTTTGACTTCTATTTAATTTTCAGAAAGCTGAATTTTAGAAATAAGGAATACCATAGAACAAAGAGATATACCAAAGATGAAAGAGATCTCAATACTTAGAAATAAACTGATAACATGAATTAATTATATTGTTTCAAACACTATCACTTCCTTCACCCTCTTTAATCCACTAGTATCTTAAAAACATTATTTATCATTAATAACATAATTTACAGGATCTTATGGCCCAGGTGATTCCTCCTATAATAATAAATGCACGGTTCTGATATCACATTACTCTTACCATGCAAAATGACATGTGTTTTGATAATGAAGTACAATATGGCAATGACACCAAAATTTTTATTAAGTTCTGTCTATGTTAATCTAAACACATTTATGTAAAGCATATCACTCACACATACTGTCAAATGTGAAGTGAATTTGGTTAGTAATGAAATCTGGCGTAGATAATAAATTTTGTTCTCTTTCACAATAAGACTAAGACATGTCATGGATTTTGCTAAATTGACTCAGTGTCAACTGAGTTGAGATCAAAAAGGGATGGTACTGTTGCTAAGTTATTTTCAAAAATAAACCACAACTGTTGTAAACCCCTATCTTTGAGTGCCATGTGATGAAAAATGAAGTGTTAACTTATGAATGATGAAGAATATCTGAAACAAAACAATAGATTAAAACTGATTTGACATTTCTCATATTGTTGCAAATGAGAGACATGTATGCAAATCTAACAATGCTTAAGAGCCACAATCAGAGACACAGCTGATATATCTAAGTCAGAGGTCTGTTCATAGAATCATGGTCACACATTTATAACGGTTTTTATTTTGAAAAATTCTAGGAGATGGTGAAAACTGTAATTTGATTTATTACAACAATGTAATAATATCCTTCTTACTATTTATCTTTGAAATATTACACAAATGTGTGGGATAATTACCATTTATTTGCATAAACAGAAAGCAATCCAGAACACCTCCAGAGAATTATTTCTTGTGAAATTTTCATTAAGGTAAAAAAGGCTATACCACAAAGGCTGAAAAGTACAGTCAGGATTTTAATTCAATTTATCTGAATTACAGCAGTTCTTCCTTCACAAACTTTTGATGGAGAAAAAAGTCAAAGATGTAGTAGTTTCCATAAAACATCCTCTGTAAGTGCAAGAATATGATATTATGTATTTGTGACTTCATGTTTTAGAATGTACTAACTATGCTTATGTGTTCTGAAGACAATGGTCCAAGAAGCATTGTCAAGTCCTTCCTCCATCACAAGCTTTCTGTTGGACTACCTGCACGCCACTCAAGGCAAGATTCTAAATCTGAAGTGCAGAGCTTTTCTAATCCAACTTGAACACTGCAAGTAAGAGCCCCTGCTCTGTGCTACAGTTGAATGAGTGTGGCCTCACTTCCCCTCTTCTCACTTCCTCTCAGGAGGTTATTACACTTCTCTTCTTGACACTGAAGAGGCTGCACTAAGAGTGCTGCGCCCAGCACATCCAAATCAGGAGGATGGGGACAAAACTGGAGAGCCTACTGAGATAGAAGCCAAAAGCATGTGGCCTACAAGGAGAGATTGGGGAATTTGGTATGTTTAGACCAGTGAAGACTGCCAGAGGGGCCTAATCACAGCCTATAACTACTTCTAAGGCATTTACAAAGATGATGGAGCCAAGCTCTTTGTGCCAGTGTCAGAGAGTACAACAAAAGCAACAGCAACATATTAAAGCTTGGGAAGTTCAGGTTGGACACTAGGAGAAGCTACTGTGTCCTTAGAGTTCTTCAAGACTCAAATACACAAGTTCATGGTTGACAGAGTTTCTGTTGACAGCACTTCAAGAGGAAAGTTAGTCACAGAATCACAGAATATGCTGAGTTTGAAGGGACTCACAAGGATCATTGAGTCCAATTCCTGGCCCTTGTACAGTGCCTGGGAAGATTTTTGCTACTGTCTGGGCTAGTGGGAGCAAAACTGTAGAGTAAAATAGCTGGTGCCAAGGACATAATGTCCGTGACATATGTTTTTCAGGGGATTTTACTTTGGATTGAGCTCAACCCTTACAAACATTTAGAGTGCATTAGGTGAGTTCCTGGAGTTATCTTCCTGTTTTTCATCTGAAAGGAACCCAATGCATGCACACCAAGACCACTCTGTGATGTGAGTCAAAGTATATTAGACAGTGATGATCAAGAGATTCACCTCATCTCCAGATCTGGATGAATACAGACATACTCTATAAATATTTAGGAATGGGGTGAAAAAACCAGCATGCTCAGCCCAGAACTGCCTGTGTACTCACACAAGGAAACAGAGGGATGGATGGGTCTCTCCCTCCTTAGGATCCACAGTCATTAATTTTCTCTCATACTTTAGTGCCTAAGTCGACCTTTTCTTGCAGAATGTAGTATACAGCTAACAAGGCCAATTAGCTAGAGGGTTGCATGGTGCCAACACAGCAATATTATTTTGGCTCCAAAGCCACAACTTTTCTCAGTGCTATTTTAGAGTCACTTTACTGCACGGTGTTGCTGTACCTTGTGATAAAAGCTATCTATGTAGTTGGCTTCATTTGAAATGCTTCACTTTTTTTAACTTCACAGTAGCTGAGACCCTCAGATCAGTCAGTGATAGAAGACTATATATTCTATACTTTGCCTCAACAGAGGTTAATTTTGGCATGCAAGTCTGTGAAAACACAGTGTGTCATATCTTCATGATTAAGTAGAATAAACTGTTAAAACCAACTTGTAGTAACTTACTACTCACTTACTGAGGTAAACCAAAATGATTCATGCCTTTTTAAAGGGAAATCAATCATGACTACAACTTCATTATTAAGGAGGCAACAATGCAGTTATTATTTGCAGTTACTTAAATGTGACAGTAGACTGAACAGTATTAATAGGGATCTAAAACAGGCTAAGGTGCAGGAATCAAAAAAAAAAGGAAGTATTGGAAAAAAAGCGCAGAATTTAAGAGGAAACATGATTAAATGATAAATGAAAAATATTTTGCCTGAGGTTTACAACAGATAAAACCATATTCTGCTACTTTCCTTTTACGCCCATAGGATTTATACTGCAGAACCATGCTAGCTCTAGTTTTAGAACATGCTGCTGTTCCCTGAAGCATAATGTGTAGAGTCTTGTTCAGAAAATGAAACAACACACTGCAAGAGTAGTGCTACATTTGTAATATCTTACAAATGAAACAGATAAAACATTCCTTCAACTAGAACTGTGTTCTAGATAAGACACTCAGCATACCCATCCTGTGTTTTTATTCCTACCTTCATTATCTAATGGAATTTGAGTCTGGTGCTTATATTAAAAATTTTAAAAAATTCCTGTATTTGTAATAGATTGTGAAACTTTAAGGAAACAGAAGTGCATATAGTTAAGATGAACTATGGTAATTAGTATGGATGGCAGATAAGCTGCTTTAATTAGATATAATCTAACTTGATTTAAAGTGACAGCAAATCTGTGAAGCTGGCAGTTCCTAACAACAAAAATGTCACACAGGCAAATTCCACCTTCCAGGCTGCTGCTGCAGATGAACGGATTAACTAAATTACATTTTTCTAGCCGTCCAAAAGAGACAGTAGTTGTGAGATGAGCTTTCTACACCTCCTAATGTTAATTGTGAAACTCAGAAATACAAATGATAGTCCACAATAAGCTATGGGAATGAAATTACATCTGCAAAAACATAAGACAAAACTTAAAAAAAACACCAACTCTAAACTTCTTTCCAGCATTCAAATGAAACCAAAACCCAACAGTCCTGCGCAAGACAGTGACTTGCTGAACACCCATCTTCCATACAAGAGTTAACTCTTGTTGCCTCCTAAGCCATTCCATAACCACACTGTCCTGCCCACCCCTACACTTTAAGCTGACTGAGAATGTCAGTGCAGCCCTCCTTCTCCTGATACTCCCCAGTGTAATGCTGAGGATGAACTGAATTAGTCACACATGCATCTACCTCCTTTCTGCTGTCTGTTTAAACATGACTGTGTGCAGTGTGATTTCTGAAGGCTTGTAGCTCAGTCCAATCAATGCCAGTTTCCATCAGAGTACACCATGGCGCTGCTTCTCAGCATGAACTATTTCCATGCCAAAATCTGACCTTCAAACCCTTCTGCTATTAAAGTCACTTATTTTAACAGAGAAAGTACATTTTACATTCTTGTGTTAGTAAATAGATGATATGTATTTATAAAGGGTTTTCAAACATTAATCTCTGAGATAAAATAAGTCATGGAACATAGCCTTGTTGAAGAAAATTTCAAAATGAATATGCAAATGAACTGAAAGAGTTATCACGTAAGGCTGATGGAAATTTCTCATTTTCAAGCACCAGTTATTCTGTCCTAAGACCAAATATTTCATCTTCTTGCTGGTAGTTGTGCCGGTCTGAGTTCAGCCACAGTGGCTGGGATGGCTGTTTTCACATACATGCACTGCAGTCACACAACTCTTACTCAACCTAGGCTTGATGCAGCTAAACAGGAGGTTGCTCAGCCTCATTCACCTATCCTGTGTTGTGCAGGGGGTGCCCATGTGGGGACTATGAGCCCCACTTGATCACTTTCAAGGGAGCAGCACATTCAAGTGGACAGTCTGTTCACAGAAATGTAACCTGAGTAACCTTACCCATGCATGACACAAGCTAAGGCCCTCAAGCAGAGGAAAATCCTAAGCAGGGAGGGTGTTTGCCCTGCCACTGTTTGACTGACAGAGGAACACTGCATTATCCAGCTTGGGGGAGCCAGCAGAAAAATTGTTGACTGACATAACAAGTTGAGGCAGGCAGCTGAACCTGAAAGAACCCAGGCAGAAAAAGAAGTAGAAGAAGAAAAAAAAAAGCTGCCCTTGCAGCTGTTCAAGGCATTGTAGAAATGAATGTCATATGGGGTCACAGAGCTGCCTACAGGTTTCATCTCCAGTTTGTCACCCAAGAAAGAGCAGCTCCTTGTATTCACAGCAAAAACAATTTCTGTATCACCCCCTCCACTGTTGGTGTTCTTGTGACTTGCAGTAGTGGGTCAGGACAGACTGGGGGGCTTCTCATCACTTCTTTCAGCCTAATTCTCTGTTAGCATAGTGTCCTGCAAAAATTCACACCAGTATGTTTATTAACACAGGTCGAGCACAGAGGGTAATAGTGGTGACCTGTCATTTGTGGGGTTCCACAGGGCTCCATCTCAGACCCTGTGCTCTTTCATGTCTTCATAAATGACTTTGGATGCAGGACTGGAAGAAATACTAAGAAAGTCTGCAGATGACACAAAACTGGGAGGATCTGTTGACTCCCTCGAAGGCAGGGAGGCCCTGCAGAGACTCCTCAACAAATGAGAGGACTGGGCAATCACCAACCATATGAAGTTCAACAAGGGGAAGTGCTGGATTCTGCACCTGGGATGGGACCATCTGGGATGTTTGTACAGACTGAGGAATAAGATGCTGGAAAGCAGTACCTTAGAAAGGGAGCCGAGGGTCCTGGTCGATGGCAAGTTGAATATGAGTCAGCAGTGCCCTGGCAGCCAGGAGGGTCAACTGTGTCCTGGGGGGCATCAGGCAAAGCATCACCAGATGGGTGGGGGAGGGGATTGTCCTGCTCCGCTCTGCACTTGTACGGCCTCACCTTGAATATTGTGTGCAGTTTTAGGCACCACAATATAAGAAAGGTATTCAGCTATTAGAGAATGTCCAAAGGAGGGCAATGAAGATGGTGAAGGGCCTTGAGGGGAAGCCATATGAAGAGCAGTTGAGATTGCTTGGTCTGTTCAGCCTGGAGAAGAGGAGGAGACCTCATTGCAGTTACAATTTCCTTGTGAGGGGAAGAAGAGGGGCAGGCACTGATCTCTTCTCTGTGGTGACCAGTGACAGGACCCAAGGGAATGGCAGAATTTGCATCAGAGGAGGTTTAGGTCAGATATTGGAAAAAAGTTCTTCACCCAGAGGGTGACTGGACACTGGAAGAGGCTCCCCAGGGAAGTGGTCACAGCATCAAGACTGACAGAATTCAAGAAGCGTCTGGATGATCCTCTCAGGCACATGGTGTGACTCTTGGGATGGTCCTGTGCAGGGTTAAGGGTTGGACTCGATGATCCTTGTGGGTCCCTTCCAACTCAGCATATTCTGTGATAATGCTGGAGTCTCTTCTGCAACTATGGAAGCCCTGGATGAGCAGAGAAGTTCTGATCTAGTCCCGAATGCATGTCCACTAAGATACCTAGCTATTTGCTTTCTCTAAGTATTGTAAATGCTTAGATTTGATGGAAGGGTAGGACAGATTCTTGCCATAGGATTTTTTAAAATGCATTGCAATATTAAAAAATGTGGATATTTTATAACCATTGTCTATTAAGTGCAGTGAGAATTTCTACACTTTAATTATCTGTTAAAAATTACTTAGCAGCAGTACCAAGTAAGGAAGTGGCTGCCAAGCCTCTTAATGCTAGTATGTTCTTGACTCATATGATTTTCAACTGAATTATTCCTTTTAAGCTGCCTTTTTTACTAATAATGCACAAGAGCATTGTGTATTACCTGTGCTACCAAAAACTTTGATTACTAGTAGGTAAAAAAATGTCCCTAAATATTATGGAAACCTTGTCTCTGAAAATAATACCATAATAATAAGTAATCTGCATTTCTATAGTGCTTTTCATCTGAGAATCGCAGAGCGCTTTGCAATGAGTTTGAATCATGCAGCAGGTAAGAAAGGGAAAAAAGACTTGAGCTCCAAAGTACCCTTGCCTTCCCAGAAAATGAACTCCATAGACGCTGTTGGCTTTTTTTCCCTTGGAGTTTCAGTGAGAAGAGAGCATTAGAATAAACACCCAAAGCTTCCCAAGATGAGGTAGACTGGGAATGGGAACAGGTTGATCTGGATCACTTCTCCCCTCCCCGAACAACACTGCTAACTTTCATGTCTCTACTGGCTCTCTAGAAGGCAAATGAGAAACTGGACAGATTGAAGACCACTCATTAATTAAGCTAAACAACATAATTGACTGTAACCCTCCAAATAAATTCTGACTAGCAAAACACCGCAACATTACTGTGATGTACACATCTGTGTGTCCCCACTCCGCCTCATGGCGGGAGCTCTCTTACAAGATGTGCAGAAAGTCTACGTGTCTCATTTCTTAAAAAAACCATAAATACAACAGTGGACTGAGCACTTCAGCCCAGATGAATGGTTGCTTACCACGAAAGTCAGACAAAATAATGAAAAATAATATTAAAATAGTAAGGAATTCTGAGATGTGTCTCTCAATTGGGAAGAAACAACAGGATGTGACTACAAATTTGTGTTCTACACCAGAACATTTGACAAACACTTTTTCAAAACAAAAGACATAACTATCTGAGGCAGGATTCAAAATTTAGGGTGTAATTTTAAGCCTAAAACTTCTAGTTGCATCAATTACCTCTTCTTTTTTAGCCCCAAATCAAACAATATCTGATTTAAAATGAGGTATAATTTTAAAACCTATTTCTCTGAAATGTTCCCTACTGTCAGTTCGGTAAGATGACAAATTTAAAACAAGGCATATACAATACACACACACAAACATATACAATATGTATTTTCTTTTAAAATTGTAATGTTTTTACAATTATAATGGCCAGATTTCACAGTGTCATCTTATAAAATACCCTGCATCTTGACTATTAATACGATTAACCGGTGCCACCTATTGGTTTAACAGTAACACCCAAACAATTTCAAAAAAAAAAGAGTTGACTAGTAAAATCAGAAGAGTCAAGACCCATGTTAAAATACAGAATTTAGGGGAAACATCAGTACTGAAATAATATGACAGAAGGGAAAAGTAGTTCCTGTATTCAAATATCAAGCTTTAAATTGTCATTATTCACATGATTGTCTTCTCAATTTAAAGCAAATGTTGGTTTCTGAGAGTTCTATTATGTGTGCAGTATGCTTACATGAAAAAAATTTGGGAGTCTGATCCAAAAGTCTGTGAAGTTAATGGAAAGATCTGCTAATCTCAGGAGATTTTAAATCAAGTTCTATATTCGTGGCACATATTGAAACCCCTACCTTTTGATCCTTACTGACTTCCACAGAGTTTAGGTGAAATCCTTCAATCCATAAATAAATCGATCAGTAAATAAACAGTATGGACACATTAAATCTAGTGGTTATGGCGTAGGTGAAGACTGAAGCAGAATTTTTTCTCATAATGTGTCCTAATTAATTAACCTTTGGGAACGCAGCACCCTTACAGGTAGGTGTTCTAAAATAAAAGAAGAATTAGGTTGACCTGGAATCCTTTCCCAATCCTGCAAATGGTCCCTGGACTGCAGCTAGGGTACGTAGGCATCCTTGTGTCCCTTGACTGTAGTTTGTGGCAAACTGCAAATGCAAATGCATCTGCATGCAAATGGCAAGCAACAGCAGGAGTTTTAGTGGCACCATGGGCTGAAGGGAGAATCTCTAAAGGGGGAGAATTTTGCACTCTGCAAACTGCACAAGTGGAAGAATGCACCAAAGTCTAATTCTTTCAGTTAATAAAGCAAGCTAGCAAAAGCTCCTGGAAACATGACAATTTGCAAACAATTGCTGTCATGCAATTAAATGATGTGACAGGAGGAACTGAAGACACAGCACATCCAGAAACACAAAATTTAAGTCTGAAAATTATCTCTGCAGAACACCAAAGCTTATTACAACTAAGCACTGGAAAACAACAAGGCTTGCAAGGACAAGAATTTGCAACTATGATCAAAATTAATATGAAAGAAAAACTTCTTGTGAAATCTGAAGGAGGAATTCTGAATGAGCTGTGCAAAAATGAATAACAGAAGACAGAAAAAGGGCCAGTGCAGTAACAAAGTTATGTGCAAAAATCCTACTAATTTATTAAGAGGTGTCAGCTCACACTTCAAAAAACTATGGAATTTCCTAGAAAGCAGAAAAAAGGCTGTACAACAATGGAAAATACTTTTAACACTTCAGTTTTCTGTACTGCAGTAGTTTTACTACTCTTCTCCTGACATCCCCAGAGCAAAGAGAAAAACAACCAGGCTACGTTACTAAAGCACTTGAGGTAACAAGGCTGTGGCAATCAATAAAGCAAAGGGATGTCACAGACATGTGGTCTCCTAACAAGTTGCTGATACAAGTGCTAGAAGTTAATGAAGTAGTATGTTGTAGGCTTTGAGAAGGCATAAAGTAGAGGTGAGCCACAAAAAAACACGAGAAAGCCAGTCTCATAAAAGCACACATGTATTTCACAATACAGTCCAGTGGAGGCCTATTAAATACACTTCATTCTGAAGAAATTCCAATAAACACTCCCATGTGACTTCGCATCTGGCAGTGCCGCAAAACTATGGAAGAGCTCTGCAAGCACTGTTGGCTCCCCAGTAAAGTTGCCCTTCCCTTCTCTAGACGTTCTGCTTAAGTTCACAAGTCACCAAGTTCTAATTCAGGTGGTATTCCTCCTTAAACTTGGTGGAATATAGCCACAGTTTGGGTCACTTCAAAACTGCTGGTCAGTTGGGCTAGCTGGAAAAGCATGACTGAAAAATGCAGCCTACTCTATGGGCTTCAAGTGAAAGATTTGAAGAGTTTTATGCCAGAAGATGACAAAAGTCTTGAACTTGACACTTTTGGGAGTACAGAGATGCCCGCAGAAGAAGTGAGAGGTGCTGCTTGCTATCAGTGCATTAAGTTTGCATCGATACAGTAGGAGTTTTCCTTGAAACAGATTCTTTTTTCTTGATGCTAAATGGACAGTACTATTAAATAACATCACTGCACAGTCAGAATAGCTCTTGGCTGCTGTAGAAACTGTTATCAAAGATGGAGACATTAAATGACAACCCTAGCAAAGGAGAGCAGCTGCAAGAGGGCATTAAGCCCAGAACAATGAGGCTACATGAGGGAGGGATGCCAGAAACTGAACTACATCTTGCTTAAAGAAGAGAATCTCAACCGATTTCTTTACAGGACTACTTCACATACTGGCAGACAATTTATGCCTAGCTATTACTACCCACTTACAGGCCCTGTGGTACAGCAGTTTATAAAACTGAGAATTCCAGGTAGGGTTTGTGCTAAAACTCACTGAATGTGGCCAAATAATTCACAAAACTGGCTTGTTTTGATGGTTTATGTAATACCTGAGAGGCAAACAGTGATTGACATGTAAAGGAATAGAGATTTATCATATCTCTGTTCTCCCTTACCCTTCCCAATTCTAATGATTCATCTAAGCATTATTTTTAGTGAAGATTATATAATCCAGTTGAAAAGGCCATTCTTAATAAATTCTAAAATGTATCTGTTTTTATCAGTCAAATATTTTTCTGATACCTTGATGTTACTAGGTTGTGTTTTCTTGCTTCAGGTTTTATTTATTTCTTCTGCTTGCTAATCACATTTTGTTGATTATATGTAAAGGTAACTAATTTGCAGTTCAACAATCTTGGGGAGTTAGCAATTGAAAAAGCACAACACATGTTCTAGTCTCTTGCTTCATTTGAGACACAGATGAAGTTGAAACAAGTAAGTTTAATTTCTCACAAATATCTTTCACAAGTATGATACAGAAAATAATATTTAAAGATCTTCCAGAACTGGCATACCAATTTAATCAATTGGTGACTGAACTACAGGCTGCCTCCCAGATTAGTGCTTTCAAATTACTTTGGCCATCTTCCCCAACTCTTTGCTCTTATTTTCATGATAATAATACCAATGACAATATCTTTAAAGGAGGATAAAGACCTTTTATGATGCTATACTCTCAATGGAAGTGTAGAAGCTGATTGAAAGTGTGGACTTGACTTTATTTCCATTTCTTGCATTGCCAGACACTATCAGTCTTTACAAGTGCCTGCAAAGTTATTTGTCCCTTGGCCGCATAGATAAAAAGTCATCTTTTGCCTTCCACACATATATGTGGTTAAACACAACTGAATCCATAACTGGGATCTAATCTATTTTATTTGAAATTACTCTGAATTTACAGAATGACTATGAGGAGCTGACTGTGGCATTAACACTGGAACAATATACCACCAATGGAATTGCTTAATAGAATTATATAGTATTATACATGGTTGATTATAGAAAGTGTAAAATAGAACATTTTTAATTAAAACAGGTGGAGTGTAAGGAGATAATTTGCATTTTTATCTCTGTTCTTTAAAAAAAGGAAGGAATAAACGATGACCTGTGTATTTTGAAAAGTATTTTAAATTCACTGACTGACATTAAACAAATCTTACTGATAAATCACCAGGTAAATATGAGAAATCATGTAAATGAGTCTCCTCCTTCCACTCATAAATAAACCACCAAAGAAAAAGATGTAACATGAGCTGTAACATTAAACATTTCACAAATGCCTCATTTCCAGAAAAGCTTCACCTGAAACCAGCAGACCACTGGCAGGACATACACCCATGGTAAAATAATTTTTATGGGCGTTGATTGCTTTATATATCCTACCTTTTGCATGAACGCACAGATGGAGTTCCTGACATGGTAAAAGGATGAGGAGGCAGAAACTGGATTTGAGAAATTTATGAATAATTACATACACAGTTACTGAAAGTTACTGAAACTCATTCTAAGCAAGGAAATTTTTCGGAAATTTTTTATTTTTGGTCCTTTTTATTGACTAATGAGCTTATTGTGTGTCTATGTATGCTGCTGTAAGCACTACTGTCGGGCTATGGAAGACATACCACAGCACTATGCTGTACAGTCTGCTTTCCTGGGTATTTTCTTGACTGGTTTGGAGACAGGTCATGAAGAGCTAAATAATCTGTCAGGAATGGCACACGTATGTTTGCTCCTGCTTCAGGCAGGTGGACAGATATGAAGGCCTCAAGAGGTCCCTTACAGCCTCCTGGTCTGTGATTTGCACAACAATAAATGACTAATTAAATAGCGGTCTAAGGTCCCTTGGACCTCTGTTATAGCCACATACCTGCTTTAAATGGCACATCATATAACTCACCAGCACTCATTCTGCTAACCACAGATTGATTAATTCATTATTCCATGTTGTAAATGGCTTGCATTTCAAAGTAAATCATCATCAAAAATTGCTAGTGTCTTGATGCACCTAATTAGGGATCACATAAACAGAAATGCTTCAATAACTTGCTTCAAGAGCATTGCATAATTCTTCATCACTTTTAAATGTAATACAATTCATGGCTAGGCTTTGTGAACGAAGATTTGGGAAATGTAATACAATACATATATAGGTAAATCAAGACCATTATCTAACAATAATATGATTCTATAATTTTAATAGTATTTTCTAGTAACCACTCCTAAAAAGATCAACACTTACCTGCTCACTACTATTTGAGTGATCAGAAATATTATGGGAAGAAAAACGAAGGAGAAAAATAAGAATTTTCTTCTGAACATATTACTTTGTCTTGTCAGAACAGTGCAAGCTCTGAATCTAGCCACCAGGACTATTTAACAAAATACTTTCCCTCTGATCTTCTTTTCTAGAATTTGTAGGGCCTTTATTAAACAACAGTATGTACAAAACTTAAAAATATTAAGTCCTTCATTTCAAGAAAATCACTTATAAAGTGGTCATATGTGATTAATGTTATGTTTAATTAGACAGTAAAGCAAGATCCTCTAGATGTGTCATGCTGACATAGTTAGGTGTGAAAAATTCTCAATAATAAAATAACCCTTAGATTAGAGTCCTGCATGCCACACTGGATTCCTTTAGATTAGACTCCATACTTTAGGCTCCTTAGATTATTAAACACTGTCATTTCCTTATTTATTTCTCATTATGGCTCCATTTTAATAATCCCATAAAAATAAGGACATTCAGGTACCTAGACCTTCACAGTTAAGCTCTCTATATACAGATAGACAAAAATGGATCATCACAATGATGGTTTTGGATAAAGTTATTCTTTCAGGGAGATCTGCTTTTAGGTACCCTTTCTCCACAGATATTTCCACTTTTGGCTTTTGAGATCTCTTCTTTGGCTAAATACACATAGTCTGGTTCATAAAGAATTCCCACTGAAGTTCACAGGATCAGGCTTTTCATCGGGCAATAATCTACCTCAAGATTTGGAAAGGTTGCTACAAGTCCCAAGAATACTGACTAATTAGTAAAGCAACCAGACAAATTCATGGAAGCAAAGGACTTCACAGGTTTATTAAGCACGAAGAGATAATCTTCATCATTTTGTTGTGATTTATTATTCTTTCATCATACATCTGAAATTGCTAGAGTCAAAGGAGGAGTATTGGGCTCCTTTGGTCTAACTCACTAAGTCTGATGTAATTGCATTTGCTTCTCATTTATCTTGTATATAATAGCTGACATGCATAACTCTGTAAGTATGGATAACTCCTCTCATCTTATAACCATCACATGGTTATTCAGTGGCTTTCAATCATTTAAAAGTAATCTTAATACAAGATCTTAAACTCTGAAACTATTTTCTTTACGTTCAGATTTTGTACAAGAATGACTGTAGCTGCTCAGGCACAAGCGTCCTGTCTCCAACAGCAGGCAATAGCAGCTGCTTATAGAGGGAGTTTAAGACCCGTTTAGAGACAGAGCAGGCATTTAATTATGGTGGTCATGAGACCAGAGCTGCGTATGTTCCTTGCCCAGCACAGCAGCATGCACATGGCACTCTGCACTGACTCGGGCCTTCCTACTCTTTACCTTGCTACACCGCTTGTTTTCAGCTACCTGTGACTGAGCCCCACTCCCCTTTTGACTAAAGATTTTGTAAGTAAAAACCTTTCTCTCTGATACAACCCTTATATTAACAGGAGTAGTGTCAGGCCAGTGGAGTTATTTTAGAGTAGCATTGACACAACCATTATTAAATTGGGTTCTCTAATTCTGTCTATTATTATCCTTCCTTAATTAAAATTCCAGTAAGGGGATAAAGCAGTTGCTTTGAACAGCACTGCCTATATTAAAAACTGCCAGATTACTCTGTATTCCATACACGTGACTATCTATGATATTATATTTATAGCTACCACCTTCAATATATTAAAACCTTAAATTACTGGTAGCTAAATATTACTAATGTATTATTTCTGCAGCCTGAAAGGATATGTCATCACAAAATACTCTTTCAGCAGATGAAAATTCAAAGAAATTTCAACTGTTTCAGATGAAAAGAATTGCCACGCGGGCACTGCCCTCATATTTTGGATTAGAAGTTTAGTAACTTCTTGATCTGAAGTTTTCTTCATGTGATATATATTTTAAAATTCTCCAAACAAAATTTGAAGTATAATGTGAGATTTTCCCTTGCGTGTTCACAACTCTGTGGATACAGGCCCACATAGTCATGTATGTAAGTTTCTTAAGAGGAATTATTTTGCTGCATATGCTCAGAGATAAGAGGCCAAGTCAGGTACCCTTTGTACTGCACTGCTCTTACTGATTACACAAATCCTGCCACTGAATACACGTGGCCTCCTTGAAACAGTGTTGCAAATCCTCTTTAATTTTCTGCACAGCAGAGTGTTGCTCAGCTGAGAGGTCATCCTGCTGCCCTTGATCAGGCAGGAAAGAAGCTCCCCTCTGTTGATAGGGGAAGGCACCAGAATGCTGCCTGCACGGTGCTGCCTCTCATTTCAAAGGTCTCATACCTTGCTGAGGGAACAATTCACAACAAGGACCTCATTCAATACTGCTGCTGTCCATCATCTAATATATTATTTGAGAAATTAATATCACGTGGAATTTGCACACTTGTTTCACTGTCCCTCACTGTATTTAGACACTGTGTCAAGTGTACAGGGGCAAGCAGCTCCTCTTTGTCACTCAAAGAAAGCCACTTCCCCCAAGAATGAGGCACTCTCCAGTGTCCTATGTACATCTTGACTGCTAGGTATTTCTAGTTTTTAAAAAAAAGGATGCATGCATATACATATGTATGTTTGTGTATATACATACACTACAATGTATGGAGCCAGTCTAGCACATGCAAATACATCTGAAGAAAAATAGTATTTGCCAAGTTAGAAAGAAAAAAACCCCAAATTGTAGGTTCTGCTTTGTTTTAATATTATTTCTTCAATTCTAAGAAAAAGCAGTCATAGAAACTAAGCTGCAGGTGCATACAACCCTGAATGTTTACAGGTTTACCTGTGGATAAAATCTAAATTCCTCTGTAAAGCTTTTGCTTTTACAATAGCATTCAACAAAACCTAGGCTGTTCTTCAGTAACGCTAGAAGTACAACCTTGAGTGTTGCCCTTTGAACATAAATACTCAGTCGGCACAAGAGAACTGAGAACTAACAGCAAGTTTGAATATAGTCTCTGACAGCATGGCTTGAGTTTCACACATTCATTTATACAATTTTACAGTTTATAATTTTATATAATTTGTGTATATGTGTGCATATGTTTGTATAGGCACTGTAGAAACACAAAATTATAGAAAATTACAATCTTAACATTTTAAATATTAAAAAACAATGGTCATGTTGTTAAAAAATTTAAGTGCTTTTTTAAAAAGTAGATAGTGCGAATACCTAATCCAAATTTTTGGAGCTTATAGCTCCAGGTGTTGCTTAGCAGGAAGGTGACTGGATTTCAGGTAATTTTGCTTATTTCTAAATATCAAGAAACCACAAAACCAACAAACTACATAGCTTGCTCCTTTGCTAAAAAAAACCCCACCCCACACATCTGGATCATAGTCTCATCCCCAGATGCACATTCTACCTTTTGAGTACATGAATGAACAATTTTGTTGAAAATTAAGCAAAAGTCCTCAATGTTTCCACTTGAAACATTTGGTACATTTAGAGCAAATCCTTAGCCCAGTCCACAGGCTTCACAAGCAAAGGACCCACATGAAGAATAGGGGAACATGAAGAGCAGGTTTTTTCATACAGATTATGAACAGTTTTTCAAGTTTATCTGCTTGACAGAATAAACTTCAATCCAATTCAGTCTTCACCCTAGCCCAAAACAGTACTTCCTCCTAACAGGAACAAAGGCTTGAGGACCTCCTTAGAAGAAAAACATCTTGTACTGGTTCTGCTTGAGGTCTGCTTGCCCTGACTTGCAAAAAAAGTTAAAACCTACATGAGACTTGGTCATACAGTCTAAGGAGAGTCAGATCTTGCTGAACCACACCAACAGCAGATTTGTTCCACAGCACAAGACAAAGAGAAACCTTCACACAGAGACAGAAGTGCTGAAAATGGTAGGTTTCTTTCCAACTTAACAAACTGTTGGTAACTCTAACTTCTGGGCCTCCTGAAATAAGATGCATTTCAAATTAAGGTCCACACCAAACTTGGGTACTCGAACCATGTTTCTCCCCCAAACTCTGAGTTACTTTATCTCTAAAACTACTAACTGCTTTGATTTTAAACACTACTGTGATGTGCGTCACACAAAACCATAAATAGGTACAAAATTAGGTAACCAGAACTAACACTTAGCATAAAAAAAGTCCTGGAGTTATTTGTCTCCACATCTCTGCAACACCTCCTTTGCAATTTCATACACTTGAACATCTGTGGTTTTCTTTAGCTAACGAATAAATTCCACTCAGATTATATAAAATTGTCTTTATAAAAAGATCTTCATGTAATGTATCCAAGTAGGGACACCATATGGTATTTTGGGCCTGGTCAGAATGGACTGTAATTAACTAAGTATTATTCTGACTTTTGAATATTTTCCTTCATTACCATTTCCTCAATTACATATTTTATTTAAAGGTAAAAAATTTCAGGTAAAAATAATATAATAGACCTGGAACATACTGAGAATGCAAGATTATACCTTTCTCTTATTACATATGACAATAACCCTGTAATTAAAACAATCATAACTCTTCAACTGTTATGAGTTATCCACCATCATGTTCTAAACTACATGCACTAAACTACAAATTCACATAACTTTTTTTTGTTTCACATGTACATCAACATGGATAAAAATACACGTAATTCCTGAAAAGCAGCCTACAACAATAGGTACAAATAAAAAAATTGGACACATTTCCACAATCATTATTTAATCTTTTTTTAGTCAGCAAAACTAACTGCTGGTGAGAATTTTGATTTATGTATCATGAGAAAATATGTAGAGGCATCAAACATTTGTACTTTATTAGAGTCAAGTGTTTTTCAAATTAATACAATGTTCTGGATGATGCATGCCAATGGACATAAACTAAGGTGAAAAACTGAATAATAAATCAAGAAAACACAGTCATTCAATAGCGTAAGACAAGGAAATTTCACTCTGGCAATTTATGGGGAAGCTAGTGAAGTTCCAGCTCTACAGGTTAGTTTTATGCTGTGCTTTTACAATGAGGTCATTGAAGTGACGATAATGTCAGTGGTATCTTCTGTTAGAATAAGATTTTCATTTTATATTTCTACATGTACATAGGACTTCATACATTAGATTGTTAATCGTGCCAAAACTGGTAGCTGGTTTTATGGTTTTGAAAAATGGGTACGGGAGGCACAGAAACCATGAGGAATTAAAAAGGGCACTTAAAACAAAGCTTGTTCATGAACTCATCACAATTGTTTCTGTTCGTACAACAGAAATGTTTTAATAGGCTAAAAAATATTAACTGTCAAAATCCAGTAAAAGCAATCTGGTGTTGGAACTTAGGAAGTATGTAGAGGTGCTGCACAGAGGAAACTGTGCAGTATGTAACTGAAATAATGGATGGAAAAGGGATAATCCTTACCATGTGACGTGACAGGTGCAACCCTGTTTACACTTTGAGATAAGGGTGGCTAACACCACATATGTCAGAACACACTCAAATGCTATATAAAGGCATTATCATCCTGTCTTTAGTGGAACCACCCGTGTGTGGGATTTGGTTTTATGCACATCCCTTGTCAGTGAATTCATTTGTTTCTACTAAATTACTAAGGCATCTTCAGAAATAAAACTTAAAGAGCTTAACTAATCACAGCAATAACAAGACTTTAAGTCAAACTAGCAAAGGTCTAGGTTCCCCACTTTCAGAAGAACCAACAGGATCTAAAATTATCAGTTTTGGCTGCACTTTCTGATTCACTGGATTTCACTTTCAAGACAAATTTCTAACTCCAGTTAAGGCACCTGTTTCAACCAGAGCTTGTAATATTGCTTATATCACCACATAACTTCTTCAAATAGTGAACTGTGCAACTCAAATAATTTTCTCTTTGAAGTGTTGACAGAAATCACTGGAATGCTCTGAACCTATAAAGGGCTGATATCACAGCTCCATATAATGGGACCATATGTAAGTTTATCTTGTTGTATTTCATATGAACTATATGTTAATGGCAGGCATCTATACAGGCACTCTTGAGTAGCAGAGAAACTGTCATTAACTGACTGCTGTTTTCTACATGGAATAGTAAATTACAAACTTATTACAATCAAATGAATATGACTTACTTTCCTTATCACTTTGAAACAATAAAAATATCTTAAGAAAACCAATAGTTTAAAGCAAAATCTTCAACTTCTCCTAGCCAAAATGCATATTCCAAATATGGTTGATTGCTTGTATCTACTGAAATGTGAAAACAGGCTTTTTTGTATCTAAGTAATAAAACAACTTCCATATTTCTAAAGATTCAGGCATTTTCATTATATGAAGATGGATTAACCGATATCAACAATTTGAGCAAGACAATACTGTTAACTACTAGGGGAAAATACAGTTTCATTAATCTACAAAATTTCCTCTAGAAAACAAGACTGCAAATGGAAGCAATTTTGCTCCTGCTACCCATGCTCGCTGTCTCCACTTGTTGTTCAGTTTTTAGGGATTTCTGTTGAAGAAATTTTTCAAATAACCACTTCCTAGTTACATAATAAAAACAGAATATATTTCAAGTCATACTAAAGTATTTTTGCAAAGAACAGACCAGACACTGATTACCAGAGTTCTCCCATATACACTTATTAAACTGAAATAATTCAAGAAAACTAGTTTTAGGTTTGTACACTTTCAGTGGTAAATAAAGTTTTCTTGTGACTGCTAGTAGGATTAATCCCTAAGCTTCTCTGACACCACAGTTCAAGTCTATCTCTGGGAGTGTGGGGACTCACTGTCCTTTTCAGGGATGCTCTGCATCAAGAAAAACAGGTATAAACTGTACTGATATGCTGAAAATTAACAAGAGGCCTTGGTCATGCAAATATGTATTGTAGTTTGGGGCTTGAATGTAATATGTTCTAAAAATCCACAATAGTTTTCTTTCAGAGCCAAATAAACTTTTTTTTCCAGTAATCACTATTTATATATTTCTTTGCTTAAACGCCAACAATAAACTGCAAACATCTTCACGCCCCCCTTAAGAATATAATCTTTTTAAACAAACAGGGATGTTGAATATCAGAGCTGAGAGCTTCCTTGTGTCAAAAGCAAGAAGCGCTGGAGGTGTGGAAATTCTTCAGAGGAGCACTATGCACATTTTTTTTGCTTGTGAGCACTATTTCTCATAGTCCTGTAAGTACTGGTGCCAAGACAATTTTCACTTAAAAATTCAGACTGTTTTGTTATTTCAGGCATGATTTTCAGATCTCTGATGTTTGCATAAAAGGTGACAGTATTGTTGATTTAGAAGCGTTGGGGGGGAAGGCGGTGGGTGGTGGTGTGAAAGATAATCGTGAATACAGCGGGTTCATTTTTTACAGACAAGAAACGTCATAAGTGTGAATGCCTAATTTATTATTTCCGTGCTTCAAGTGGGAATATGCTTCAGCAACTCCAATCTTACAAGTGGGAATGACACCTCCTGAATGTATGCAAATTCCTCGAATCAAAGGGCAATTTAAAAAATAGGCTTTAAGTAGCAGGATGCCTAATTAACTCAGATACCGGCTATGCGACCCCGACTTTAAGCAGCTAAAACTGCAGATTTCAGTGAATGCTTCCTTGGAAGCGGAGTATAGCCGGGATCAAAGGATCACACTAGCTGTAGCATCAGCCGGCTGAGACCTGCTTTCATTGTGCTATTAAATCAATCGGAAACTCTAATCAGACTCCCCAGGAGAGCTCTTCAATACATCCCCCCTGAAAAACCTCCCCTTCGGTAGAAGGCAGCCCGTTTCTATGTCCCTGGTCCTCCCCCGTGTCCTACAGTTCCGACAGCGCAAAAATGAGAGGACATGCCGCGCACCGATGCCTTTCAGGCGTGTCATTTATGGACATAAAACTTCAGGAGCGGAGTACACGGGCGCCTCCGAACCCG
>NW_021938789.1:16526950-16833588 GCF_001715985.3 Manacus vitellinus | reverse complement strand
AGGGGCTGGAGGGGCAGGGGAGGGGTGGGCACGGGGCCGCAGCCAGCCTGATGGGTCTGTTGGCCGTGGGAATCCTTCCTGGGAGGAGGATGCAGCCTTCGACAGAAAGATCTGCAGGTGTTTGAAAGGCTGGAGAGAAAAGTCTTTGGCGCGGGCGGTATCTATATATTCATGTACTGTAACTGATAAAATACTGGTTTGTGTATTTCCACATGTATGGTACGCTATGTATAATGTATATAAAACAACCTTATTGTGTTTTTATACACAGTATTTAGGAGCCGAGATCTTCCTCTCACCTCCCCGCTTTTCGGTACTCGGTTGTGTTACCCTCCCTGTGGTCCCAGCCGGACGAGTTGCTTGCTGTGGCAGCAGTAAGGGACCCTGAGCTGGCTTTCACCGAGGTAATGCTACTAAAGTAGGCAAAAGCAAACTGTTCAGCTCATTTCAGAAATGAAGGTGACAGCAAGATGGGTTCCTTAAGTACTGCTGACCAGATTTTTGAGAAAAATTCCGATTTCTTAAAGAAATAAGGTATATGCAGAATTGCATCCGTGTGTATTTGCATATAAGGGAATAATTTTGCTGCTGTTTGCTTGCTGTTGTTTTATTAGTTCTGCACCCCATAAGTTTTGGACTGATTTCAACCAAATGAAACAGAGGGGCAAATTTTGAGATATTAATTCTCAAAGAAAGAATATTCCTCTAAGTTCTGTGAACATAGCTGGGCAGGAGAAAATATGCTTATGTGCAAAGAGGAAAAATATGCAGCATATATTTCAACCATTAATGTTGAAATGTCAGCGTTGAACAGAGGGCTTGTGGGACTGTTGGGAACTGAATGTACAGGAATTGGAAAAATCCAACTTTCAATAAAAATGCATATTTCTGTAGGATTCAGCAATGTCCAATAAGGAACAAATCTCACTTGAAGCCTGTCATGGTAGACATGCATATTTCTCTTCTCTGTGGATTCTCTGGTGCTCTGTTAAGACAAGCCTGAAGCTTTGGTATAATTCGGTTAAAAAATCTGATAGTCAGGAGATGCAATTCTGTAGGAAATAAGGCTTCATGCATGTCATTGCCTACAAAACTATTGGTCTTATCTGCACTTCCTTTACCCTTTGTGTAGCCAATGTGCTTAGGTGTGCCTTTTTCTGGCTTGTGTCACTAACAGGTAATTTCTCTAATTCAGAGCTGAAAAGCAGCTCCTTGAGGCTGCAGACAGTTAATGAGTGCATGAAGGAAATGATTTATAGTGTGGGCTGAGTTATGTCTTACGTACTTTGCTGGCACTAACTCTCAGCTGGGCTATCTCCTTTGTTTCTTCTGCATAAACTACTAGGCAGCTCTTAAATAGGAATTTGTTTGTGGAAGCACCTCCTGGTAAGGATGCAGAGACTCAATTCACATTGCTGCTGCCTTAGTGTTATCGTCACTTTCTCAGACAGCCTCTTTGGAAGATGAGGCTCATTGATCTACCCCTTTACCATTCCAGCCATAATGCAGTGGGTTTTTTAAGATTCATTTTGGCAGTCATTTTCACTAAGTTGAAAACTTGACTTTGAATAATTTGAATTCTTTTGGAATTTTGTTTTTGACAGCATTGACAAAAAGTCAGCTTTTAACTGAATATATTGTTTCACGAACCCAATCTGAATGAAATGGGACCAGGCATATCACTTCCAGCTGTTCCCCCTGTCTGTTGGTTGCCTGGCTGATACGGTGCTGGTGGCAGGCATCGCTGCACTGCATATGAAGCAGGTGATTTGTGCAGCTTGCAGGCTGCCAGTGTGCAGTTCAGAACCTGTGCTGATCTGTATTACTATTTTGATCTGTACACTGGATTGCTTTTATGCATGACTCAGCTTCCTGTCACGGTAGCTGCCACCTTTATGAAAGCTGAACTGGACAGATGCCTCAGAGTAGTAATCTCTTCAGCTGTCCAGCTTCAGTCTGCTTGTGTTTAGGGCTCAGTGTCCCCAGCTTTAGTGCCTGTGAATATAAAATGCTGGGAATGAAGTACAGTGAGGGTGAAATGGAGAGGATAAAGAAATGACTGCAGAGAAAACTAATTTATTGCTTTACCTGAGACTTTATCAGTATGAAAGCACTCTGGGTTAACTCAGTTTGGAGATTAGTTGGTAGTTTTTCTTAAATTAAAAAGAATTATTTTGTTAATTCAACAAGAAGAAAAACAATATAAAAATATTATGTAAACCAAAATAAAAAACATAAATAGAGCACTTCTGTGTTCATTATAAGCATACATCAATATTATCCTCTTTTATATTGAATAACAGGTTTTTTTAATCGTTCACTTAGGAAAATGTACTACTTTAGAAGGGATATTTCAGAATCAGTGTCTGTATGTGAGTCGCAAACTAGTTATGTGGAAGCCACCTGGACAGAGATTCTCATCCTGTAGAAGATTGCAGAGCATTACCTGAAGGCATGATCTCCAAACTTTTCACCTTAACTTGACTCTACTTGGAGAAGATCTGTAGTATCTGTCATTAAAGTTAATGCAAGAAGTATCCTTGTGCCAAACAGGAGTACAAACAGATCTAAAATTCTGCAAGTGACTTCATATAAACATGGCTTGATACTGAAAAACACTAAATCAGCAAAGTGGCAGGGAATCTTTGTGCATATGCTCTCGGTGTATGTTCTTTCCCTTTCAACTGAATGTTTATTGGTTTATCACTCTGTCCTTATTTGCTCCATGTTCAGATATATTTAAATGAAGCTACAGAATGCATCCCTTGGGAAAACACGAGTAAACGCAAGTTATTCCTGATGGCCTGATCCTGCTGTAATTCAGAGTAGTGCTTTATTTCTTAAGCAGTACCACAGGAAATGGCAATATATTGAAGGTAGGCAGTACAGTTCAGTAGTCCTGATCCAAATCCATGGAGATCAATAAAAAATACAAAAGCAAAGGGTTTGAAATTTACAACCAGCTTTTTGAGGCAAATCATTCTGAGTCAAGTTGAGCATTATAGATCAGTTCTGATAGTTTGAAGAACTTGGGAAGTCACCTGAGACTTAACTCTGAGAAACAAATTTATTCTGTCTGCAAGCTAAATTTATGCACTTATTCGTATGTGTTTTAATACTTTAATACATATTGTGAGGTATGCGAAAGCACTTGGTAGTGGTGTAATTTCAGTCTCACTGTGATCAGTAGAGACACACTCAGTACTTCTATTGAAGGCATACCTGAAGCTGGCGCTTCCTACACCAAGTACATGTCAGGGTCATAATAGCTGAGGGGCGGTTTTTATATCTCTCAGGTAAAGTGTTTTGCCCTGCACTAAAATACAGCCACTGAGGTATGAACTAGGTACTTAAAATACCCATCAGTTCTCCTCAAATTTTTAGAGCCTAGTTCTGCCAGGGGCTGCATGTTCAACCTTCCCATTGTCTTCGCTCCAAAATGGTAGCTATTTGAAGGAGTTGGGAAGGCAAAGTTTTAAGATCAGGTCAAAAATCAAAGTTTAAGGGTCAGCAAGTTGAACAGTGTCTCCCCTCTCATGTAGAAATTATAAGATTCCTGATGGAATACTAACTCAAAGCTGAGTGTTACTTTACTGCTCCCTAGTAAGCTGGCCCAGTTTTATGAGCAGGCGAAGCAGGCAGTTGCCTAGAGCGACAGACAAAAGGAGGCAATAAAATCCCATTTTAAGCAAGAAAGAGACCCTGTGACTCTGTGCCTGTTTGTGCCGGTTTAATGAGGACTCGGTGCATTCTCCAGGCATCATTTGCCTCAAGATGCTGATGTGCTGAGACTGAGCAAGCTCCTTACCACAGGAACAATGGCCATGGTCCTGTTGTTTGAACATCCCATCTATTTGTTATCTCTGCTTCAACTTGCTGCTGCTGAAACCGAGTGGAGAAACTACGTGCTCCTTTTCTGCTCCTTTTTCTTGAGAGTGCTACATTACTTTTGCCAAGATGGTTGGATTGGCAGGAGAGCAGGGACAGATGTGCTGAGACTAGAGAGCTTGCAGAATTCATGCTTCACTAAAAAAAGAACCCTTTATTATCATCCTTGCAAATTAGGAATGACAGGCTACTGAGACTTACTGAGTTTATATTTATGTCAAGAAACTGATTGCAAGAAATAAGATGTCTTAGCGAATCTTACACGGGTACTGGGTTGCTATAAGGACCTTTTACAGCCATTTCAGGGCTCAGTTAATGCTGCTTAATGAAGATTTCCACTACCCACACAGTTTTGAGTGCTAAAAATGTTTCCTTCCTTCTCCACTGCTTTGTGCTCTGATACCTCTAGACTTTTTGCATGAATCTCTTCCGTGCTGTGAATAGATTGCTGTATCAGGCTTTACTAATAGGTAGACTGGGTGGAGACTTCAGTATCACTGACAACATGGTAACAAACTGTAACAGAGAATCTGTCTGGAGTGACATTTGTTTTGCCCTACTGCCCTTCAGAGGAGCTGCTTGGAGCAGCAGAGTTTTATGAGCCAACTGCAGGGTCTGGGATACACTGTAGTGGTTTGTGTTATGTTCACAGTTAGGTTTATTGTGTCATCCAAAGGCATACACTGAAAGCATTGTGAGGTCAACCTTCACCACACATAAAGGTCCATAATAGAAGGAAAGGAAGTGTTATTTAGATTACAAGAAAAAGACAATCTAGTCTCATCATAAGTAATAAGAATTTGGAAAGTATATTACATTTCATTAGACTTTGCAACTTTAGTTTCACTGTGTCACATTAGAAGGAGATTTATGGGAGGCAGATAATCCCACATTGGCCCAGTGTAATTTTCTTACACTTTCTCTGAAACACCTACATTACTACAGCCAAAAGAGAATGCTAAACTTGGGTCTCATAAAACAAGTTTGAGTTTCTGTGTTTTTTAGTCCAGGAATACGTTTTTCTTGTGGGTAATCCTGTATATAAAATTCTGGTAACTTCTCCATGTTCTCTGCGCAATTTCGTATTTTATTTTTTTTTCCATTGTGCAATTTTGCTTTTGAATATAGAGTAATGTGTTAGGTTTTCAAATCACTTCACTTGTGCAAGTGCTAAGGAGGGGACTCCAGCCTAGAATGTGATTACCAAATATGGAGGCATAATAAAATTCTAGTTTTCAGGAGCTGCCAAGCAATGTGATTATGCGCTTGTACAATATACAGATTAATTTATATTTCAAGGAAAAGAAAGAAGTTAATACCTGGTTGGGTTTGTACCTTTATAAGCACAACTGTACCTAATTTCCACATCCAAATTCCAGTTACTTTATTCTAAAACTTGCCCCACTGGGAATCTGCATTAATGCCTGGAATGACAATGGTCTGGAAATCAGAGGTCTGCACCCTGTTTTTACTTGTTTGTTTTTTTGTTTTGGTATGAGTTGTGTTTTCTTTGAAATGGAGTAAGGCAAACATAGCCTTTTCTCTTAAAATGTTGTAAATGCCTACACCACATCTTTATTTCATGTTGCATTTGATTGAAGGGTTCTTCAGAGCTAATGATGAAAGCAAGGAATTGGTTTTTGTGTGTATTGGTTTCTACTGGAAGCTTAAAAGAAGCCTGTTTAATTCATGCAGAATTAGTGTTCTCCTGCACACATACATAGATGTACACTCCCAAGGATATGTGTATACACACATGTACACACTCGAAAGAAACACAAGGACATATGGTTAACTGAAGTCAGATGGAGTATGCAGTAATAAGATTTCCATGTTAGTAATTCAAATTTGCCCATATACCTCTAAATTTTGTCCTGCTGCACATAAGCATTATAGCAATCTTTAATTAACTGACCCAATATTCTATTTTACAGTCCCTTTTCATAACTCGGTGCAGACAAGAGGTGTGTTCATCTGATGAACAGTTTTCAACTCTTAGTCAGGGTGTGTTTGATGGCATGCTTGCAGCTCACCATTCAGACCCTTTTAGAAGCAGTCATTTTCTTCTGAAGTCTTCCATATAATTTCTTAAGGTAGTAAGTATATAAGCACTTCCAACACACAAGGCAGAGAAAATTTCATTATTGATGCAAACTTGTTCCACTGAAGCACAGGAAGATTAACGCCTAAAATATCAATTATTTGGATGCCCTCTATGAGGTACCAAGGACTGCATTTTTTTCAAAGTAACTGGTATTAGATACTAAGTATGACACACGATTTTTATCAGCTTTGGTTGTAGCTGAGAGTGTTCAGTGTTTTTGTGTTTCAACCTTAGGACTTCTAAGGCAGGTCCCCAGACAATGAAGAACCTAGAATTAATGACCATCCTGAAAATTTAAATTAATTAATTAGCATCATAGAAAATCTGGATTGGAAGCTGGGGTGGAATGTAATTCCCTCCCTCTCTGGTGCAATATTCACTTTCTTAGCCATAAAATGATTTTTTCTTTTTCTGTAGTCCCTTGCCTTGTTCCTGTGCCTCCTAACCTCAGCTAAAAATTAATGTGCAATCTGGTTTATTTTATGGTCCTGCATCATCCTTACATGTTACCTGTAGTTAAAATAAAACAGGCAAAATAAACTCCCAAGTGTTTTTAATTTATTCAGTAAGCCATATTTTTTCCTCCCTCTCCCCCCCGCCTCCTGCTTATCCTTATCTCTTTGGCCAACCACTCATTCTTGGCTCATCTGTGCCTGTGCTTTCTAGGGTTCATGACTTTGCTCAGCTGTTTTGAACTTCCCTTCTCCTCAGTTCCCCCTTTTACTTCATTCCTCCCTTTCCCCTCTGACTGCTCTTCTCCCTTCCACCCTGCTGCTCCCTGACAGACACTTCTGGGGAAGGGAGCTTTAGTCTTTAAGAATATATACTGATAGTGGTGATAAACATGGTAAAGTCCCATATGATGAGAACATTTCAGATGGACCTAAAGGCTTCTGGGTCTAGAGGTTGCTTATGGCAGCAAAGAAAACACATGTTGCATTCCCTTTCAGGAAATGCAATCCAAGTAAATTCTGGAAAGTAAAGGAGGAGAAGGGACAGAAGGCTGAGATGTTTCTCTGAGAGTCTATCCATGTTTCTGTGGCACTGCTTTTACACAGATTATTGTGGCAAGGAATCTTGGAATCATATCTGAAACAGAAATTATGAAGAGGCTGAGCCTAGGGATCGTGTACATGTCTACAGCTGAGTTAAGAGACACTCATCTACTGTCCATGGTTTCATGAGTGTTTTCTACTTCTAAGTGAACTATACTTGCTGCACAAGTGGCTAGTGAATTTTAAATGCATAAGTCAAAATATTCATGTTACAAGGTTGCTGATGAATAAAGCTTAACAACCTGATTGGACATCTGTGTCTCTGTGTATATGTTTATTTGTGCACATTACATGGAAAATATATTACTGCTCTCTGATGTGTTTGTGCTAATAGAAAATGAAGCCATTTACACTCCACTGTTAATGTGATTTTATGGGATTTATTGACATGGCAATGCCATTTTTAGACATTTTATTTTAGACATATGAAGACCTGGGGGAGTGGTATTAAAATAACCACATTAGTTTCTCTTCTTAGTGCTCAGAAAGAAAGAAAGAAAAAAAACCAAAACCCATAAAACTTGCTAAGCTTTGTTTTACCTCCAGGGATTCTGGAAAAGCAGCTGTCACTTTTTCAAGTCTTACTTAGTACATACTATCATTTTTCATCTGGCTCCTGAATTGATACTGCAGCTTGCTGGGGGAAAAGGAAGCTTCTGCCTTCCAAGTCCAGAACAATATACTTAATCTTGGAGACAAGCACTGAGAGCAAATAGGAATGTTTTTACATAAATCTGATTTTTCTGCCACAGAAATGGTGGCAGTACATTTCTGTCTCTAGCCTACTGTTGCTAATAGTGACTTCTGTAAGTTGATGGAGCACAGTGTACCTTATTACCAAATGGAATCATAGATATGTTTTGTAACCATTGCCATGTTGCAGTTGTACAGTGCTGTGCTCTGAAGTGTTGTGAAGGTCCTTAGGCATCCTTAGTATAAAACACATTTACTGAGGAATCACCATCATAGGGTGAATTTTAATTCAAAATAGTCTTTATCCACAAATAAAATATTGGCAGTTAATCATATTTGCTAAACCATTTAAATAATTCAGTAACTCTCTTTCATGAGTTATGCATTGCTTATTGTAGAGAATGACATCAGTCTGCCCTTTCATCACTGTAGGTATGCATAGACCAGCAGAGGCAAAAATAGAATCATAGAATCACCAAGGTTGGAAGAGACCTTTAAGATCATCGAGTCCAACTGTCCACCCAGCACTGCCACTGTAGCCCCTAAATCCCTAAACCACATTACCCAGTGCCAGATTCAGACACGTCTTAAACACCTCCAGGGATGGTGACTCCATCACCTCCCTGGGCAACCTATTTCAATGTCTGATTACCCTAACAGTGAAAGAAGTTTTTCTAATATCTAACCTGAATATCCTATGTCTCAGCTAAAGGCTATTTCCTGCAGGCAGGGTAGAAGAGATCGGTCCCCACCTCACTACAACCTCCTTTCAGGTAGTTGTAGAGAGCAATGAGGTCCCCCTTGAGACCCCCGTCTCAAAACTAAACAAACCCAGCTCCCTCAGCCTTCCTCATAAGACATGTTTTGTCTTAAGAGGAACAGCTAAAATATTTCAGGGCTCCTAGGTACTAAGGGCTCCCAGTCATTGAGGGTTGCTGTCAGGGTGAGATCACACACCAACCTCCTTCCTGCATTGCCTTTATTGGGAAGAAAACCTACTGGGAGCAGCAGCAGGCACCAGACAGAGAGACAAATGCCCCAACACTTACTGGCTGCTTACTCCAGGCACCAGCCTCTGACTTAGTCTTTGCCAAGTACTCCGTGAGCAGGTAAGTGTGCTGAACGTGCCATTTGATATTTCCTATCAGCTGAGCTGCCTGATGAGTGCAGTCACTCCTTTTTTAGTTTTCTTGTGTAAGAGAGTTGGTGGATGGTCTTCCAAGAGACATAGTTTTCCCTTGTCTGGATGCCAACTGAAACCAGTTGGACAGCTTTAAATCTACAAAAACAACTATATAAAGGCTTTGCTTTAAGGTGCTCGACTACCCACAAAAAATCTAAAAATAATAAATTCCCTCTTGTTCAGAAATAGAGCTTGTTCTCCCAGTAGGAGTGTGTGAACTTGCTTTATTGGCTTTTGTAGCTACCTTCTATTGACAGAAGCGAGGCCTGGAGATGCAAAGTGACAATTCAGGTATGTTTGGGGAACTCAAACCCAAATTTTTCAGTCTCAGTTTAGGTGCCTGAAACTGAAGGTCTGTTTTTATTCTTTTTCTGTCAAAAAAAAAAAAAAAAGGAATCAAAGCAATTGCGAACATTATATCATTCCCCCATCTGGTTTGCTCCCCCCCTCCCCTTCCCTCCCCTCAGTTCATTTGTTCATGAAAGTACATAAAAACATGAGAGCTGAGGAAAAGTGTCTTCCTCTGGGGACGTGAGTAGTCACACCTGGTGATTTCAGTAGGAGACAGAGCACAGCTAGAGCTGGGAGGAAGCACAAAGAGTTAAACAAATGGCTGAATCTGAATCAAGAAGACGATTCCCTCCAGGCCAGGTGAGGTGTCCAGATCTGCTTCAAGCATATTTACCCCATAAATTCTCATGCCTACAGTAATTTTGTGGTTTTGTAGTGTATGCAGGCTTCAATTTGTTAGTGGGTATTGAAAAATGTGTTATGGTGTGTTATAATATGTAACTAAATAAAATGCATTTCCTTTAGGTTTTCTTTGGCCCAAATATATGTTATGTGTTCTCTTCAACTCACTCAGGGAATTGTCTACTGAATGAGGTATGGTCAGGGTGTTAGGATTTTAACTCTGAGGCCTGTCAACATTTCCTGTGCAATGACTAAGCAAGTCAGTTAGGACTAGATTATGGCGTGAGGTACCTTTATATGATAAAGAAGGATGCACGCTCTTCTGAGATGGAGAACAAAGAGATTTATTTGAATTCGGCGCTTCCCTTTATACCCTGATATCATGTGACCTTCTTAATCAATAGGGTTATCCATTTAGACGCGTGCTCCCTTGGGCTTCTCTGCCCCGGTACGTTCCCCGTACCTTGGACACGCCTCCTACACTAGATCTTCTGAGAAACTGGAGGATATAACTCCAGGTGATCATGATGCATCTTTGGTTGCTGCCGAATCCTTAGTTCCATAATTGCTAATCTAGGTCATTTAGGCTTATAGCTTCTGAGAGACTCATTCCTCAGAAAATAATTCTTCCTACGGATGTGCAGGAGCCAGGGAATCATAACTGCACCTGATGACTGAACAGGTTTAGCAGTAAGTTTGCATTTGTCATTCCCTCATTGGTGAGCTGTGAGGGGGCTAAGATACAAGCTGTAGCATCTCCTCCTCTCACAGAAATGCTGAAAGTATTAGAAATTGTGAGATAAACATAAGCAAAAGACGACAAGACCCTCCAGGCATCACTGGATGTCCATTACAGATTTCAGTCATTGTGATCCTTAAAAAGAAAGAACTTAATTTAAAAAATTGAAACAGTCTAATTTACCAAATCAGGATTTGGCTGGGACAGTGGACTTAAATCTACTAGTCTCAAGGGCATTACTTTTGTTACTTTAATAACACAAGTGGATAAGATGTCATCTAACTTTTCACCTGGAAAATAGCATTTCAATCCATGTTCTGTGCTAAATTCAACTCCTAGTATTGAATCAGCGAGAGCAGATAGGCGTTACAAGTTACCATGGCACCTCCTTGGTGATTTCCACTTCTTGGTTCCCTTGAGCAGCAGTGTCTTTTATATGAATACTGAATCTTTCATGACACTCCTTCCTAGAATGGTGTGCTTGTATTAAGTGTTCCTTTTTCTATTTTTGTTTTCAGGTATAACACTGAAACTGAGTTTTTAAAATTGAACATTTTTCTTTGATAACACAAACTTTATGTGTGAAAAGTTAGGAGCTCAGACCAGGTGCTGGAACTATTTACATTTCTGGGTCTATCTGCCTCAGCAGCACTGTGGCAAGCAATATGGTTGCAGTTAAGTGGTATTTGGGGAAACCAGCAGCACAGAGGTTTCTGACATAAGGGTTATCTGTATTTAGGAATGGATTAAAGTTTCATTCTTCATATTAAGTGTGTCAGAGAGGTCGCTTGCTGCTCTCCAGAGGAGACGGGAAGCTGAGCTGTTCAGAAGATAAAGGCACACGGAAGGCCAAATAATCTCTTGAGCAAATAACAGGCTGTGCCTTCACAGTGCAGTGATATCATGGTTGTTCAGCGAAAACAGCCCTGAAAATGTCTGATATTGGTAAAGTCTCAGACTTTAATCTCACGAGTTTATTACTCACAAACTTATTTAGGTAACCCAGTGAAATGTATAAAGCTGTTTACTTCTGTATTCTTAAGGGCTTTTGTGGCATTTTGCAACAATATAGGAATAGGTGACACCTTACAGTTGTTACATTTCAGAGTCTTGCTATGTTTTCAGGAGGTACTAGGATGGTCAATGAAGATTTTTTTCTCTTATTTGTACATGTTTAATTTTATATGTATTCCAGGTAAATGGGATTAGGTTTATTAACTATAGTTTTCCTAAGTAAATTAATTTGCTATCATACCCATGCAGTAATTTAATTAATGTCTTAATAGATACTTTTATTAATATTTTTGGCCCCATCTTCCCTGTTTTCCCTTGCAAATAAACATCCATGTTATAATTAGCAAATTAGTGGATGCTCCCAGTTGTCCCCAGTTACTGGCTTTTGGCTGGCATCAAGTAGTAGTCTTGCAGTCCATGAGCTAGATTCTTTTCAGGTGGTACTAAACTGAAAAACAAGTTATGGCATTCAGCCCATGCCAGATTGGGGATAATCTGGAGGAAAATATAAAAACCTAAAATGTGTGTGCTGTTTGTATCAAAACTTCTGCATCAACAGTTTTACTCTACAGAGTGGTTCACATTACTTGCTAATGTAGACCTAACTAAAAGTTAGAACTAAACAGAGTGTTTTTCTTTCGTTTATGTTCATAAAACAGGGAACAGAAAATATCCCTCATCCCTATAGAAAGACAGATCTTGGGATTTTAATTTTTTTCAGTAGTCAGAAAAGATATAGCATTCTTGTGCATTATTACTATTTATTTATATTGCACCATTTGAATTCCTGTTCAGTTGAAAGATCAGGAACAAGGATGCCAGGAAATAGTTTAATTTGCTGTTGCAGTTTCTCTCTACTGCTACACAGTCAGATAGCCATGAAGAGATGGCTTCTTTATAGACAGCACCTTTGAATTATTTAAATTTGGTTTTATCTTTTCCACTGTTCTTAAAAAGTAAAATAATTTGTAATTAAACTTAAGTAAAGTCAGCTCAGCCATGTGCATTTTTTGCTTAGAGCTGTGATAAATGCACTAGATGAGGACTACTGATACACCAGAGCATATACACTTGTATATACACATAAGGTCAATCCAAATTGATTAGCATTCCAGTTGTTGCTGATATATTTAAAGCCATGAATGCCTGAAGTTTATCAGGTAATTTCTTTTAAGATATTAATATAAATATTATGGCAAATATATAATAACATGTAATAACATACCTATTATTATAATACTATGTGATGATGATGATAATAACAATAACAACAACAACAACAACAACAACAACAACAATAATATAAATACACGAATATATTGTAGTGAGTAACGTTAATGTTTAGCCTTAAAAATGGCAGGTGTTTTTCCCTGGAAATTTTTCTTCACAAAACTTCCTGGTGGAAGTTCTTACATTCTGTAACATGGTGTCCGTAATGGAATAAAATGCAGAGAAAGCATGTAAATATACAGCATAGTCTTCATATATAATTTCTAAGGAAATAAGGAAGATTGGGTTCCTTAGGTCCAAATCAACTGACTTTTCATTGGCATCAAAGTGTTTTGGCCGTATAGATTCAGTCCTCACATCTGCCTCTCTTCTGTCAGCTGGGCGTGACTTGTATCTCTGTTAGGATGTGCTGCAATCCAAAATGGATTTTTATTATGTACAGTCAAATGGCCATTTCTTCAATGGACATGTTATTTTCTCTGAAATCCTCTTTTCTTGGACCATACAGGAAAGCACTGGAGTGAGATGATGAATTATTTATTGACGTGACTGGATCAGGTATGTGGCAACAGTGTATTCTAAGTGCAAAACAGTGTGCAGTGAATAGCAGCAGTTTGATGTGATTTTCTGCTTATAGTGCCTTTTCAGTCTCTAAGAACCAAAACTGAGAATATATATTGAAGTGGATGCTGGAGCGTTTTCATATTTTCTGAAGTGTCATGAGGTGTATGTGTTCTTAAAGCTCAAGGTTCGGGAAATTCTCTTGTTCTGCGATGTCTGTCTTGGTACAGCCAAGCATTCAACTGTGCCTGCTATTTCCAGAGGAGCACACAACTGAGGAGGAAGAAGAAGAAGAACTGCCAGGAAAACAAGTGGTGGGAAGTCCAAGCATTCAGGGAAAGAGGGTCTGGACATGGAAGGTCTTTGTGAACTCCTCAATGAGAAGGCACAGTGGGAGGACATGCAGAGGAGGTCTGTCTGTGATCTTCCAGAGATCTGTGTGGGGAAGGACAGCAGAGGAGGCCAAAGAGCACGCACTGCTGGAAGGGTTCCTGGGAAACAGTAAAACAGGTCAGGTTGTCCGCTGAAATAGATAGCTTTCCATTGATTTAATAGGCTAAGCCTCCAGTCTACATGGAGAACATAGTCCTGTTCTCCTGATATTTGTCTGGAGCTGGTGGCAGAGGATGACTTGTAAGCTTTAACAGAAGCTGCCAGACCTTGATATTAAAGGAAAAAAGAGGGCCTCGGGATATGGTTTGCTGGGATCAGCCAATTTGGCCTGCTTGTCTAGGATGTTTGTTATTCCTTGGGAAAAAAAAAAGAAAACAAATTTGGAGACATGGTAAATCCAGATAGCACACAGCTGCCATTTATTTTTCAGGGAAAAAAAGGAAAGGTCTATTTTTGTTCTTAAGCAATCTTTTCACTTTCTTTCTTTTAAAGCACAATGACAGTTAATGATTAATAGACACAGTCCGCAGTGCTGCCAGCAGGAAGCTAGCCTAAGTGTGGAGGAAGTCTAAATAATTGAAGGGAAAAGGTGACAGAGGCAGCCATTAATTCTTCTGGATAAAAAAAACTCTTAGTTGCCTGGCTATTTGCCCAAATAAAAGGGAAAATTTACCATTCGAGTAGCACAGTCTGTAGATGATGCACTTCTTTTGGGAACAAAAGAAAACAATAGGGCTCTGTCTTTCTAAATTCATAGAAATTGATGCAACCCCCCCCTTATTTTTAGCTGTGTTACAACACATTAATGGACTTGCAACATAACCAGTTTGTCAGAAATGTCTGGGCAGCATTCCAGAAACAAACACCCTATAGCAGAATGAATGATATCACACTGCCTTCACAGAGTGACTTCCCTCCTAGACATTCTGGTGGTCACATGAGACCCTGTGTACTTGCAAAGAAGGTTGGTAATTTTAGGGCTGAGCAAATCAGAGTGGCAAATGTTGAACAGAAAACTAGCTTCAGTCTTCCCAAACTAGGTGATGAAAAACAGAGGTATCTAAAATAAACAGACAGTTTTCAAAGAGCAAGCTTTTGTTTATTTGCTGAATTGTCCATTCTGGAACTCTGTGTCCTGGATTTAAGTGGATAATATTATTTCATATTCTTATAGAGAGAAGGAGAATTCTTTCCAGCAGTTTTTTAACAAATCGTGGATTACTGTCTCATCTGATACTTCATATAATTTAGTTTCCTTTAATTTCTAGTCATAATTTAACAAGTATCATATCACAGGCTGTCCTATCTTCTAGAGAAAAAGTTTTTTAGAGCAACTCTTAATATGTTCATTTAAGTCGTGATGTAAAATGAGATAACATCACATCTCGGACAAAGGTATCTGAGCCTGTGAGGTGATTACAGCAGTAGCAGTGCCTTGTACCATGGAGGTGGGTTGTTGCCTTTCCCTTTGATGTGATAGCTGAGCTTTCTATCAACTGTGGCATCTGGGAAAAAGCCATGGTAGCATGTATAAGAACCACTCAGCAAACTAAATTTGAGATCCTTGACTGCAGCAGAATTTCTTGAAGAATTTGTGTCTGCCACTATCCTTCCCTCCTGATAAGGTCTTAGTGCTAGATCTAGGATGCTGCTTGCATTGACTGAATGTCTCACTTCTGTATAACTTCCCTAAGGAGAGGATGGTATTGCTCACAGTCTTCTTTTGGTTTACTGCTTTTGAAGGAATGCATTGAGTCTATCTAAATTAGAAGGACCCAGTGCAGTTGTGCTAGCCAGGTAGGTGACTGCAGAACACCCTGCTCATGGGGATGACTCTGTTAAACAGTGCAGAGATTACGGGTTTCAGGGACAGGAGCACTTCATTTATGAGGAAGGGCTGAGGGAACTGGGCCCTTCTCAAGTTCAGCCTTGAGAAGACTGAGAGATAATCTTGTCTATGTCTATAAATATCTGAAGGGAGGGTGTCAAGCAGATGAAGCCAGGCTCTTCTTGGTGGTGCTGAACAGTAGGACAACATCCTCATAGGCAAGCTTAAGAAGTGTGGGCTGGATGAGTAGACAGCGAGGTAGATTGAGAACTGGATGAATGGCAGACCCCAGAGAGTTGTAATTACTGGCACAGAGTCTAGTTGGAGGCCTGTCAATAGAGGTGTCCCCCAAGGTTCTGTACTGGGCATAGTATTGTTTAGCTTTTCCATCAATGACTTGGACCAAGGGGTGGATGCCTCCTCAGCTGATGATAAAACTGGGAGGAGTGGCTGATGCCCCAGAGTGCTGTGCAGCCCTTGAGAAGGACCTTGACAAGTTGGAGAGATGCACAGAGAAGAACCATCTGATATTCAGCAAACTCAAGTGCAGGGTCCTGCACCTGGAGAAGAATACCCCAGGCACCAGTACTGGCTGGGGGCCAACCTGCTGTGAAGCAGCTCTGCAGAGCTGTGGTTCCTGGTGGACAACAAGCGGTCCACGAGCCAGCAGCGTGCCCTTGTGATGAAGAAGGCCAATGGTATCCTGGGGTGCATTAGGAAGAGCAGTGCCAGCAGTTTGAGGGAGGAGATCCTGCCCCTCTACTCAGCCCTGGGAAGGCCATATCTGGAGTGCTGTGTCCAGTTCTGAGCTCCTCGGTACAGGAGGGACATGGAGCTCCTGCAATGAATCCAATGGAGGGCTACATATGTGATTAAGGGACTGGATCATCTCACAAGGAAAGGCTGAGGGAGCTGGGCCTGTTCAGTCTCAAGAAGATATGAGTGAGAGGGGACCTCATCAGTGTCCATAGGTATCTGAAGTGAGGTTGTTAAGAGGAAGAAGCCAGGCTTTTCTCCGTGGTGCCAAATATTAGGACAAGAGGCAATGGGCAAAAACTGATGCACAGGAAGTTCCACCTGAATATGAGGAAGAACTTCTTTACTCAGGCAACTGAGCACTGGAATAGGTTGCCCAGAAAGACTGTGGAGTTCCCTTCTCTGGAGACATTCAAAACCCGTCTGCACACAATCCTTAGTAACACACTCTAGGATGACTGCTTGAACAGGGAGGTTGGATTAGATGACCTCCAGTGACCCTTTCCAATCTTACCCATTCTGTGGTTCTGTAAAAAATCGGAATTAATTTTTAACACTTTTTCATCCAAGGATCTCCTGAAACTTTAAAAACCAAAATCTATAAAAGTACAAAGTGATCTGCCAAGCATAAGCTTGTACTTAATATTCTGGTGAAGAGGATATTTTCATCACACAGCTTTTTTCTATACTGACATTTAACTATTTAGACACGTTTACTATGAATTCATAAGATGGGAAGTTTGTGATTTTGCGTAACGTTAATGGCTCTCCACAACCAAAATTGTATGTCTGCTTGAGGTATTCCAGAAAGGTAAAGAAACAACATAAAGGAGGGTAAGAGAAGTTAATACCCTTTTCAAGAAAAGGAATCACAAACATATGTTTGATTCTCTTTGCAGAGGAGTCATGCTCATTGATAATAATAGGAACAAAGGCTGAAGAGAGAAAATGGAGTTAAAGGACTACCAATTCCTTGGATGTCATTGAGAAGGCAAGATCCCAAAAGAGAGAAAGTAGAGGTAGCAACCAAAGTTAACCAAGAGAAGGTTATGGAGGAGGAAAGAGGCTGTGGCAGGAGAAAGATGGTTGAATGCACAGGAGTAGGAAGAGCTCCATGGTCCAGATTTGGAGGTATTTAGCTAAATTGCAGACAATTCTTATGTTATGAATGAAAGTCAAGGATATATCCTGTTGCTTATTTAAATGTGAAACATCTATTTCCTGGAGGTATTTTGCCTGCAGAAACTCGGGATGTAGCAGCCACCTTCCCACAGTGACAGTCACTGTAGAAAAGTGCAGAGAGGCCATGTCCTGATCCCGCCACTATCTCCCATTTGGTAATACTGAGATAATTCTCCCTTCCCTGCTTAAAAATGTTGCAGCAAAAGGCTGCTGCAGTCAGATATCAGAGCAGTGCCCAAGGGTTACAGAAGGATGTGAGGCAAAAAATGTACTTTATAAGATGAAGTATGGATGGCAGCCTGAGGGCTTAATCTGAGACTATCCAGGTATTGAGGAGGGGGCACATCTAGTCTTGATGGAGAGTGAGATGATGACTTTTGTTGGATTGGGTTTCTGAAGCAAAACTCATGCATTTACTGTGATTTTCTAGAGAAGGTGGAATGTAACTGTTACTTTTGAGCAAAAATTTTTATGCACACAGTTTGTATGTTCGAACTCTTCACAACAGTTCTAATGCTATTCCTAAATTACAGAATAGAGGCTTCATTTTTGTTCATCAAATAACAAAGTCTACAGTGATTCTGAGAGAGACTGGGGAAAAAGTAAAACACATATGTAACTTGTTTTGATTGCTACACCTGTCCTGTTTCTTCTCTTATCCTGATTTTTTTTTTCCCACTGTTTAATGTCTTTGAATTTGACTCATTATTTCTAAATATAGAAATAATGAAAACTATAAGAACTGGCTGTAAGACTGCTTTAATATTATACTTTGTGAGGGCAATTTTCATTGAAACCCCACGATATCTACAAAATATTTAGAAGCTGATTTATTCAGTTTCCTGGGCACTCAATGGATATTTTCCTGAGTTCCTGTGACTTTTGTAAGTCTGTTCTCATTTTGGCACATGAGAAATTGATGTACCAACCAGCTTGCTTAAGCTGATGAGAAAGTCTGTCTTAGAGGTAGGTACTATCAGATTTCAAATCCCTGACTAATATTTTAAATGCACATTTTAAACAGGTCAGTGCTCAGATGGATCATCATAGTATTTCAATTTTTCTTCCTCACATGCAACTGATTAAAGTAATATTTTCAGTGCATTGATATCCTTTACTCATTCTATTCTCTTGTGCTTTTTTGAGGTAGGAAAGGTGCTGCAGGTGCCTTCTACTTTCATTTTTTCCATTGGTTTGCAAAGAGTTTAATCAGCTTTTATTCACTGAAGAGCATCTTCATCTAAGGAGTTCACTTACTGACAGAAAGGTCAATGAAATCATAAGGGAACCATCAATGTTTCCATTCCACATCCACGCTGTAAAGTTTAAAGGAACTCTTATTCTACCTGCTAGCAAGAACATCCTCAACATTTCTCAGAAGCAAAGGACAGTCTTTTTCTATTTAGTGGGAAGCATCTCTTTCAAGCTTTTGAGCCAGATAAGTAGGCATAACTGTAGACTTTTCTCAAGATCAGCTGCTCATATACAGGTGTGCAGGCATGAATAAATGAAATCACTAATGAAGGCAAGGTAACTGATGAGGGCTGGGTCCTTGTCCTCTGTAAGTATATGATGATGGGAATTTTTTTCAGGTAAGAGCTGGACCAGAACCATTTTGTTTTTAAAAATTACCAAATAAATAATTTTTTAAAAAAACACATTCATTTTTTTTCCCCAAAATTTATGCTTGCTACACCTTGGAGATATTCTGTTAACCTGGAACCCTTGTCAAATTCCAGTTGGCCCATAAAAAGGTGCTGAATTTTCTGAGGAGTGGTCTAAATTTCCAGGGTTTTTGTTGTTGGATAGAGGTAGGGGTTTTAGATTCCCAACTCCCCTACACAGCTCCGGTTTATTTATCAGAAGATCCACCCTGAAAGTGTGGACCTTGAAAGAGCTGTGCTCCTGTCTTTGGGAAGGTCCTGAGGACAGGCACACCATTGGGGGATTTTGATTTCACTAGGCTCCATGACCTAGAACAATCAGGCCTAGAACACTCAAGCATTTGGCAAAGCTTGTCAAGTTCAAAACATTTTTTATAAAACAGTTTGTGTTCCACACATCGACATTTTCTGACAAGTATTCATCAGAACATTCCCACGGAGTTTAATTTCTGAGTAACAGGAGCCATAAGTTTTCACCAAGCAGCCCTCAACAATAGGATATATTTGGGTCAAAGTATAGCATGCATCTTCAGTGCTACTTTAATATCCTCTCCGCTATTGTTAGTCCAGGCAGCTCACAGCTAGTCAAAGCACAAGAGAAGCTGATATTAAAAACTACTGAGCAATGGCTAAAATGACCAGAGAAGTAGTGGTATATCATGTAATTATCTTGATACATGAGGAGGCTCTGTTATTACCTATTCAACTTATATATTTTGCATATATAGAGAAAGCCACTCTACTGTGACTTTGAATTGATTTAGATGCCTTTGTCTAGTCAGAATTAAATGCAAATTTTATAAGAAAAGTAACCTTGAAGTTTCCAACAAAAAGGATTTAGATTGTTCAGGTATTCAGAACAGACCATATAAACAAGGGTGATTCTCTGTTGATTTAATTATAAATGGTGTGGGTAATATCTCAAACATGTTTCCTTGAAGAACCTAAAATCAGATTTTTAAAATATTTTTCTAGTAGGTAGCTGTAGGTTTTCTTAGGATTTAAGCATAAGTTCCATATTGTATTATCACCACCATATGGCTTATCTTTGACTCACCCACCTAGACACCACAAACTGTTGCTGACAATGTCTGTATCTCCTGCTCTGATTCCGTGCTAGATTATTTAAAAATAGAGATAGTGATGTTTCAGAATTACCGTCCATAGATGTGATTCTGCTGTGGGAGCACAGCCTGACATAATAGCACAGCTACTTTACTGCATTGCTAGAAGGATAAGATTTTTAACACCTGTTCAGATATGAATGATACATTTACTTCTCATATCTCTACACTGAAAACTCATTTTGCTCTGAAGATAAAAGTAGTTCCTCCTGGCAAATCACCAGACAACCTCATTTGAACCCAGAAACCTGCTGACCCCTCAGAAGCAATCCATTCCTCCCAAACTCAAATCATCTGGTTCCAGATGGAACAGGTTCATGCACTGGAGCAAAATTTTGAAGAAGGTGATTGGACTAAAACTACATACATGCCCTGTTTGCCACTCTTTCAAATTGCTCCTAATATATCAATCTGTTTAGAACGGATATTTAGGGTAGTTGTAGCTCTCCTGCAGGGGGAAAAAATTATTCAAGCTTTTTACAAGAGATATGTCAGCCTTGTTTAGAGGCTACAGAACAGGGTGGAAAAGGTTTGTTTAGTAGACAGAGAGCAAATCACAAATATGATGGAGGCCAAATGCCAGATGAAAACCAATCTGGCTTCACTCAACTTTTTATACTATGAATCATATTCTTCATTGTGTCTCCGAATGACTCCAAATCTAGTATGTGGTAGCACTGCATGGTCTGTAGGTACACATGAATGTGGAGTTGGGATATAAATAATGCTCAGAGACCAGTTATGGGGAAGGGCGTGTAATCCTTAACTTAGACTAAGGAAAATGTGTTTCTTGAACTTATACTGGAGTATGCTCTGTGTGTAGTAGGCCACACCAAGTCATCTGTAAATAGTATGAAGATGCCTGCTAGGGAGATATTCAGTCTATAGAAGTAATTAAAAAGTCCAGAAAGCAGAATTTAAGAGGCTACAAGAATGTTTTGTTCTACTAGGGATGTCTTTGCAGAATCAAATGCTTCATGTTGAAGCTCAAGTTTCCTTTTGACTTTCTACGCTAAGCAGAGGAGGATGGGTGAGGATTTTCTTTAGAAGTCAGAAAGCTTGGCAGCAGATAGGAAAAAAAAAGCATTAGTAAGCTAGATACTGTTAAGCTAAATCATACTGTGTAGCTCTTCTGTAAAAAATTAGCCTCAGAAGTTACTGTGCTGCTTAAACGAGGTCTGTAGTAGAAAGAAAAATTATTTGCACTATGAGCAAATTAATTCATTTTCTATTCTGTGGGACATTCCTATAGTGGGAGCAATTCTTCAGCATCAGTTTAGGCATAGTATTTCACAGAATATGCTGAGTTGGAAGGGACCCACAAGGATCATTGAGTCCAACTCCTGGCCCTGCACAGGACCATCCCCAAGAGTCACGCTATGTACCTGAGAGGATTATTGAAATGCTTTTTGAACTCGGTCAGGCTTAGTGCTGTGACCACTTCCCTGGGGAGCCTCTTCCAGTGTCCAACCACCCTCTGGGTGAGGAAACTTTTTCTAATATCCAACCTAAACCTCCTCTCACACAACTTCAGGCCATTCCCTCGGGTTCTGTCATTAGTCACCACAGAGAAGAGATCAGTGCCTGCCCCTCCTCTTCCCTTCACGAGGAAGATGAAGACTGCAATGAGGTCTCCCCTCAGTCTCCTCTTCTCCAGGCTGAACAGACCAAGTGACCTCAGCAGCTCCTCATACGGCTTTATATGTGTCTGTACGCCTCTTCTGAGACAGAGCTGGTAATCCATTCTGTTAAAGGCTTAAATACTTCTTTGATACTAAAACATTTTTCTTTATTCCATAAATATCTCGTGTCACTTATTCTAAACTGAAGTGGGATATACTGCCTAATGTGACAGTAAGCTACAAACTTGGAACCAATGGGTGATGTCAAAGTGAGCCTTTTTCAAAGCAATTAATGTGACAAAACTCTGTAACACATTCCATAGGTCTATAAAAAGATCTGTCAGCATTTCAGATGCCTGTTGTAAGTTTTCCATTCCTACAGCTGGCTTTAACAGCTATAACGGGTAATTTTTTAAATATTCCAGGAACTTTAGCAGTACTGATCCCAGTAGAACAATGAATATGGTACTGTAGTACAAGCACTTCTCCGAGCATTTATCAGCTACCATTTATGTCTTGACCCAAATCCCCAGATGCACTGACTCTGCAGGGGCTGTGCCTTTAAGTTTACCTGAATAGGTATTATAGACAAACTAGGAACTTAGTGTCCTCTTAACCATGGCTTTTCTGAAGAAAACTTGTAGGACCTTCTTTTGAGAGGGTTTCATTAAGTCATTATGTGCAGTGGATGTTGGTTCAAAGTCTAAAAGTACCTGATCTCTTTGCCTCCCCCACCCTTTCTAACACCACAAAACCAGGCTAAGTAGCGCAGACAGGCAAAATGACCTCTTTGATGTTTCTTGGTGTGGGTTTTGTCTAGTCAGGAGAACGTACTTATATCTCAGACTTTTTAAAATAAAATCATTCTGGTAATTGTATTTGCATGCTAATAAATTCATTGTGCACTTGCTTCATACTGAAGTAGAAGTATAATTTTAATTTGGTCTTCCCATTTAATTTTATCTTCTTAGTATTCGCCAGAGGAATAAATGTGTCAATTCTTCATCAAGCAGAAATGCAACAGAAATAAAATTAAATGACATTTGAATGCACTGTACTTATCTTGTAGGATTCTACATAAAAAAAAAAAAAGTGGATTGTATCACTGTCAGATTGCTTTCCTATGTAAGACATGAGGACAAGCTGAATCCAGGTAATATTTGTAAAAGACAAGACAAATGTTATTTCAAATGCATGCTGATATTTATTGAGACCTTGCAGAGTCATCATTAGATTTGATTCAATATAAAGGTCAGTGATAAAAAACAACAGCTACAGCAGCAACTCTTGCAGTGTTGCTGTTACTGCTTTGGAGTTCTTAGCAATGTTACAAAACTTTTATGAAAGCTGCAAAACTGTTGTCAAGGAAGAAAAAAGCTGGAGCACACTAATTGTGACATTGAACCAGAGGAAAAAAAAAAGAAATTGGGAATCTTTTACAAATCAATCTTACATTTCAATGGGGGGGGAAAAAAGGTGTTAACATGTTTCAGTATGTGCTAAGCATGCTAAATAAAAGTAACTTTTACTTGTCAGCTATTAAAGGTTAGTAACTGTTTGACTATAAAGGGGAATTTGAAGAGGAATTTACCAGTGACTTCGCATTACAGACTTGTTAAATCTGAAATACTCCATTTTTCTGATCTCTTTGACATACTATGTATACAAAATTTAAGGGGGCATTTTAATGTTATTCATGATATATCATCTGTTTAGAATGTAAGACAGCACCTCAACTGGTGTTACTCTGACAGCCTAGGTATATTTCTGAATTGAAACTCATGAAGTGTTTTGTTTTTTTGTTTTTTTTTGGTTTTTTTGTTTTTTTTTTTTTTTAAATTCTGTGATCTTGGCCTCTGTAGAAGACTGTGTAATTTTGGTGGGTTTTTTGTTTATTTTTTTTTTAATGACACCAACATTTATTAGAACATGCGTTGGAACAACATAATGGCTGTTAGTGACTTTCACATGAATGAATGTGAACCCAACAGACATGGCGTGTCATTTTATGGCAGTTAATCCAAAATTTATTCTATTTAGATCACCAAGAGGTGGTAGCCTTCACTTGAGTCCCTCCAGACTTGTTCTCTGATACAGGTTGTCCAGATGTGTACCTGGCATTGACATGGATGTGGTGGGTGGTTGATAAATGTCTGGAGATGGACCCTCAGGATCTCTCAATGCTGTTGCTATTCTGTATTGTTGATTTGACAAAAACTGGAAAAGACAAAATGTGTGACAGTGATTGTTTATTTGTTATAGTTCTTTCCGTGTAGATTGTGTGGAAAATCTAATGTAAAGAGTTTTAGGCAGGATTTTTGTAGGTTAGTTTTCTAAAACTTAGATATCCAGTTTAAACCAATCATTTGGGCTTTCATCATTCATTATGAGAGAAAATATCTCCACAGACTCTACATTGAATCCTGAGAGGCTTCAGGATATAAGAACTGAATAGCTGGTTAAACATGCCCACCTCTCCCCGCAGAAAGTGGAGGAAATCGAGGTAACTAGTTTAGATTAGATCTGAAATTGAAGAATTAAAGTGAGATGTCCTGAATCCTTGTGCCTCTAAAATCTATCTGAAAGCAGGCATTAATTTTCCTATTTCTTCTAAGGTCTTATGGAAATGTGTGTGAATGAAAAAAAAATAAAATATTCCTGCTTATTTTTATTGCCTCCTATTTGTATTAGGAAAGATGGTGAGAAAAAACACATCCCAATTTTGTTTGGACATTTGGCACCTTTGGAAAGATGATGTTTGGTTATTTCATGGAGATTCTATAAAATTTATAGCTAAATGGAGTTTCTAAAACATTATTAAGTCTGAAGAGTATCTGAGGTAGGACTACATACTGGAAGATTTTGATTCATTATATTTTGCTTTGTGAAACATGCAACAGTTTTGATTTTAGATTTTCTGACCTGTGAGGATGAATAGTGATAGAAACCAGACTGAGGTATGATGCTCTGTTTGTGATTTAATCTCCCATATGACTTTTGTAAGCAGATCAGTAATTTGCATTAGTAGAATTCTGGAAAAACATGTTAGAGAGTGGTTTCTCTGTTGGTCATAACAGTTCTTGATGTATGAAGAATTCCTTTGGTAGCTGAAACAGAAGCATCACAGATGAAGCAATGGAAGGGCAGAGGAGCTGGCACAAATAATGCAGATGCAGTGACTGTAAGAATAACGCAGCTGTGTGAATATGCTGCCAGTGTCTTATTAGATCACAGCACTCTTCCCCTGTTTCTGTGACTCCCAGTGACACTGTGCTATTGCACATTACCAGCTTTCATGCCATTGTGGAGGCCCTTGGAAAGGTGATTTAAAGCACAGGAGGCAGTTGCCAGTTTTTAAACTGCTTCCCCATTCCCCAATTTTGACACTAGCAGTTTTGAGAAAAGTAGATGTATTTTGTCTGCGATGGTGATGCTTCTTGCAGTTTTCTTGTTTCTAGGAATAAGATCTGGAGTATATGTTTGTACCAAGAAACTCTGAAGAATGTTTATAATGGTCTTAGTATTATTTGTACACTTCAGAGGCTTCTCATTCTGACTGGAGACAACATATGCATGTCTTGGGTTATTCAAATAAATGAATGTCTGGGCTGGAATAATCTGTGCAGCAATGAAAAAGAGAAGAAGGTTAAAAGCTAAATGAGATCATTCAGAAGATTTACAATCAGCTGTGAAAGATGTTTCCCTGCACTAAAGCTAATCAAGACAATGAATTTTCATGTTTGTCTTGTACGCAGAGGAAATTGAATCAGACGTCTCCTGGGGATTCCTTTATTATTTGGCATTCACATGCTGGCACCCACACTTCTTCAGCTGCTGGCAATGAGAGAACTTCCATGCACATACGGTAACTCAGCTTCTCACAAGAAAGTGAAGAAACAACATTTCTCAACAATCCCAAACGTATGTTATCTAATGAAAAGAGATCCAGCACTTAGATAATGAATGTGTTCATTCCCTAGCTGTTGGGTGGTCCAATTTTGTAAGCTGCACGGGACAGGATCTCTTGTGGGCTGTGTTTTGTTCTCACTGCTGGGAGTGAGGGAATGGCTGTTGCCTGACAAGCAGCTGGTTTGTGCTGCTGGGCTGTGGATGGAAAATGCTTGTGACTAGAGGCAAGAGGCAAAGGCTTCCCATGTGCAACAGCAGCTGCACTGGTCCCTGTGGCAAAGCATGGCTGGTGCAAAAACTGGAAGGGGCATTTTTGAACATGCTTCTTCCATTCTACTTTGGGTAAGAGGAAGCAAGCCTGGACTGCCAGTTAGATCAAGCTGCTCAAGGATTGTGTATTTGTAAATTAAGAAGAACTAAAACTTAGCCAGCAGCATTATGTCTTTTTTTTTTTTTTTAAATGTAAGCCTGCTATTCTCTTGCTGGTTTAGATGTGGGGGGCTTTCTTTGTTGTTGGTTTTTTTTTTTCTTTTTTTTTTTGAGAGGGGCACAAAATAAAAAGTGACCCTTTTAGTGCCTTGGGTAAAGAGAGACACTACAAAATAATAATTCAGTTAAAACCATAAGGTACATATTCAGCTAGAGTTAAAGCTGGCTCAGGTCATCTGTTTTAGGAGATTAGTCTTGCTTGAGATTACCTTGCCCTGGTGCTAGCACATCATGTTTTGGTAGTTAAGACTTATTCAGTCAATTCCTTTCTGGTATTTCAAGATTCATAAATTGTAAGCCAATCTTTGACTTTTCAGAATCTGTGCAAGGTTTAAACCAGTAAAAGAATATTATTCAGCAATTCCTGGCAAATGCATATGTCACAGAATAACTGTCCTCTTTTTATTAGATTCAAAGGATATAATCAAGACTTTCTTTTTTTTCTGCAAAAAGAATGTAAGACAGTATTTGATTTAAGAAAATGTGTTCCAGATTGCTTAGAACTACGGTTTTCATGGATCATTTAAGAACAGCTAAAAAAACCCACGAGCTGCTACTTTATAAAAGATAGTTACTCAATACAAGCATTTTTTTTTTAAAGCAATGCCATTAGCTTTCTCTAAGTGAAAATGGAAAGCAGGCAGGGTTTCATTAGAAGGAGCAAAGTTATTGACATTCCAGCTCTTTCTAAGCTGTGAAAACCAATTAAAGTTGCTATGGACTCATGGCATTTAATGAAAAATAGTCAGCCCTCTCTGCCACCCCATGGAGCAGGTGTTCCCCAACCAGCTCTGATGGGGAGATAAGGAGGTCAGGTGGCACCTGCACCTAGAAATAAGGAGAGGAAAACCAGGACAGTATCCATATAGCTTCCTGGGGTTTGCCCTGTGCTCTTTGTCCCTCCTGCAGTAACAAAGGTAATGGGAGGATTGGTTTGCTGACTTTGGTTTTTTATGAAAAGAAATGGCATTGGAATATAAGTTTCTGTCTGCTTGTTCCCTAGACATTGAAGGAGAAAGTGGGTAAGTAGGAGTTTGCTTTTCCAGGAGCTAAGGAAGAAAAAGAGACAGGAGTTCCTAGTAAGGAGTTCTGTTTTTTTTTTTTTTTTGAGAAAAGCTTTGGGAGGTAGAGTTAGAAATAATAGTTAAAAGGATAGGGGAATCTTGAAGGTGTGGGCATATTTGTGATGTTGTAGTATGCTTCAGCATATTTGGATTTTTAATCCTGAACATGAGACATGTCCCATGAATGTTACTGCCCTTTTATATAAATCAAGAGGGAATTCGTGACTCCCTGAGGAGAAGTTGAAGAGAAATCTAATTAAGTGTGTAGTGTGAGAAAAGAAGCTGTAGTTTATCTACAATAAAGGAGGTGTGATCTACTGGCTTGCGTTGAGGAATTTTCCATGGAAATAAAAGAGGAAGGAGGAGAGAGAGAAGACTTATAAAAAGCTTTCTGGGTAAAGTTCTTATCATTTTCCACTTGGGATGAGCTCATTCCGTAATGTTCTTCTTCTACAGGAATATATAGAGTGTCTTACAGAGGGAATATGCAAGGGCTAAGGAAGTGTTTTCCTGTGTTGTAGGTTTTATAAAGGGATTGCTGTTAGTAAAAAGTGTCATCAACTGCATATCTAATACCTCTGTCAGCTGTCAGTGCTAGAGGTATTGCTCTAACTCAGAAAATGAGTATTTTTTATTTTTTTTTTACTTACAACAGCTAGAGCGCTAATACTGTAGTCAAATTTGAATAGGCTTTCCTGTGGAGATGCTTTTTGCTAATGCACAAAATACTCTTCTTTAATGATTGGAAAAATCTATAAATTGCGAGGTATTGAACAATCTTCTCCTCCTCCCCTATATGTACACCCCATGCACACTAGTTTGCTGCTAGCATGGTGAGATGAACTTGGATGTCCCTCTTCCTTCCAGCAAGAGTGGTTTGTGTGTAAGTGAATTTGGCTCTACAGTATGCTCACACTGTCTTTGCATGTAGCAGGAGAGAAAACATTCTTTGGCAGGAGTAGGTGAGGGGACAGGAAGACTTGCTTGGTTTTTAAGTTAGTCAATGACCATTGAGTTGCGCTGGTGGGCTGATTATCCCCACATGATTGTAGAAACAAAATGCTATGTCCTTCTCTCTGTCTGCTCTCTCAGGGTTTTACTTTGTATTGAAACAGCATGTTTTAATTTGTATTGAAGTCCAGCTTTCCTCTGGGGCAACCGTGTTACAGCCCTTTCCTATGTGAGTGTTGTTCTTGTCCTGCTTGGTCAACCATACATCTGACTGAAGTTTATATCTGGGTTCTGGATGAGTGAGCAGAGCTAGTGGTTTAAGTTTTGCAACAGGGAATTGGCAGCAGCTTCTTGAAGATTGACCTCTGTTTTTGTGGAAGATGTTTCTCTGTGAGATAACTGTGAGCTTGGATGAAACAGTTGCTCAATTTTTATGTAGAGAAATCTCTTCAAATTAATCCTTGATGGTAGGAGAATTAGTGCCTCAGCAATGCCTGGAAGTTGTCTCTGCAAGTATAATTGAAACACTAACATGCATAGTAGTAGTTATGAATTTCAGGAGTTGTAAGCAGAACTTTCAGCTCCAATAAATTGACCCTTAGTTGCTTATGTTGTCTGTGGATACCCATACCTTTCTCATACCTCTTCTATATCTGCAAAATAGCTCTGTATGGAGTGGAGGAATACTTGTCTTTCAGATGTCTGATATGTACGCTTGCTGTAACAGGATGTTTAATGTTATGAAGTGCATTGAAATTAGCCAGGTGCTGATGCAGAGAGGTGCTGTCCCCAAATGTTCTGGATATACCTGAGCTGAAACAATTTTCCGCTGAGAGGTGAAGAGACACCATTCTCTAGATACCACCCTGTCTATAAGAGTTAGATTATGCTAAAGCTGCCTCACATCAAATTGTGTTTTGCTAAATTACTCATAAAACTAATATTTATCTCAGCCTTTGTGCTCCTCTTTCCCTGAAGTTGGAAAGCACTGAAATGCTAGTTATGAAGGCTTCATATTGTATAAGCAGTACCATTCTTTTTAAAATAAAGGGTGAATCACAGTCAGTAAATCAGGAAATATAGTATTTGTGATCTTTAATTTCTTATGCTAAGGTATATAATTGTACTGTGTAGTGATATTAATAGTAAAGGACTTTATCTGTGAATTTTCAGGGAAAATGTATGCTTTTGGAAGGTAATTAATACAAAAAGGTAATTGTATATGATGAGGTCTCTCTGGTCCCAAGATTTTTTCAATAAAATCTTACTTGTATGACTTTTAAACTTTAGAACAAAGTAGAAAACTTTAGGCCTGCCTGAAGACACCTGCCAAAACTATTTTTTTTTTGTTTTTTTGTTTTTTTTTTGAGCAGGCAAATGTGTGATCATTACCTGGTGCGCACTAGGAGTACAAAAATCACTGGCTTAGCCAAAATAAAAAAAAAAAAATTGAGTTACTTGGAATAATGCTATGTGAAAAAGACATTATATTTGGGGGAATATTGATTAGACTGGCGATATTGATAGAGTTGTTTTTGCAACACTTGGAGGCTGAAACTGCTTCTAAATTTTGATGTAAAGACCTATGATATAGAGAATCTTCTTTAATCATGGGAACTGACATGCTGTGTAGGTGTTGTGCTGGTCATGCACTGATAAATGTTCACTAGTTTTAATGTTTTCTCAAAATGCATTGATCAATAATACTTCAAAGCGTTCCTGAGACCTTCTAGTGAAGAAAATTGAAATAGGTCAGAGTGACATTGACCTTTGAAGAAAACTCAAACTGGATTTGAAGAGGAGCCTTAAGGCTCTTTTCCAGTCCATCAAGCTTGACCTTTCATCATAATCTGTTTTGTTTTGAGCACAGATTTTCACATATCTACATATTCATGCCAAACAAATGCTCCTGGTTTCAGTTATTGAGTCAGGAACAAAACAGAATAGCAAACACGTTTTGGTAGCCAGCAAGAATTCTGCACAAGATGCAGTCACCTAACACATAATAAAATCTTATTTCAGCATAATGCCTGTTGGGCATCATAGAAATGATAAGTATCATGCACATTGGGATAAGTAGTTTTAAAAATAGCTTCAGGAGTAGAATAAGCAGTTTTACTTCTTGTTATGGGGATGAACTATGAAAATTTGTTTAATTTCTGTTTCTGTAGGGCTGCATTTGCAGGGCCAGATGGCAGTCAACGAATTGTGGTGTAGCTAGAGAGAAAATAGGCCCTCATCACAAGCTGCTAGTCATGAAAGTTTAAGGGCTGTATTAGTCTTGATATAAATGTGCATATAACCATAGTAACCATAGTGCCGATGGGTATAATTGTGCTGGCTCCAGTGTACTACCTTGTTTGCTAAACAGTGAATTAGCTAAGGGTGACACTATTCCTTGTCTTCAAAAAGTTGATTTTGTGTTAGCTGGAGTAAAGGAGGTGTGCTTGCACTTTTAGCAATTAAAACCTTGACTTTGTGCACCTGATGTTGTGCAAAGTTCAGTAATGGAAATTTCCTGATTTTTAAAGCTTTGCATGTATTCTTAGAATTCTAGCTGGTAAGACAGTGTTTCTGAGTAGGTAAGTGAATATTTATTGCAAATGTGAGCACTATGAGATTTAAATTGAGTGAAAGGAACACGTTACACATAGTGGACTGAATCAGCAATCTGTAGTTCATATTCAATTTCTTAGATTTTTTTTTTTTATGGTAAACCACTGAAAGAAGTTTGCAATAAGGTTTGCAAGGTTTCAGGTGGTTCTCAACCTTGTGTGTTCTTTTGTGCCTCCATGCAAACTCTGTACATTTAATTCTTCAGATTTTGCAAATGCATCCAGATGTAAATGCTTCTGCCCTTGCTGTGACCCAGTGTGCCATGCCCTGTGCAGCAAATCCACAGCTGATAATAAAAAGACCTTGTTTTTCTGTCATTGTTAAGAGAAAATGGAATTGTGAACTTTTGATACAGGTCTATTGGGGTCTATTATCTGTGAATTTTCTGGGAAAATGTATGCTTTTGGAAGGTTCTGTTTTGCCTTTCAACATTACTAAATTGTCATTCTATGTTCTAAAGAAGTAGTCCATGGAAGTCCTCTGAGAATTGGAACTACCAAAGCCTAAGCCTCAAGTTGTCTGCCAACTTAGCATCTGAGGGAGGAGAGTGAGCAGAGAACAAGACTTTTAACTTTCTGTTGACTTTCTTGAAACCTGTGGGGACTTGAATCTTCTGAGACTTCTGAGGTCTTCTTTGTCAAATTGAAGTTGATTAGGGTTCTAAAAGCTTATGTTTTCCGTCTTCTAAGCCCTTCTAACAGATGTTGAGAGGAAAATTTTAAGCATATCAGCTTAGTTTTTCTTCCTCTTGGAAGATATGCTGATTTTAGTCAAAGATGCATTAAGAATGAAATAACCAGCTTTATGCTTTACATGATAGTCCACTAACTCTCTCTATAGGGAGAGAGGAATCTGAATCTTAAAGCCATAAAGCTAATACTGCCTGTCTCTGCCGGGAGTGGGAATCTCAGTGGCTGACACTGCTGTCTGAAAGGTGTGCTGGTGGGTTATTTTATTTAATGTCCCGAAGGCACTAGAAAATTAACAAAGGATATTCCTGTCTTTAGGGAAACCTATGATATTAAATGAGGCTACTTTTGAGCTGAAGGATTGCTGTGTTTGATTTGCTTTTGGGATTAAGACTAAAGACAGATGAGTACCAAAGCATATACAGTTTCAGTTGTGAACTGACACTTCTGTGGGAAACTAGAAAGAGGGACAGACTTGACAGAACAGCTCTTGTATGCCCTGTCCTACCAGGGCCTCCAAATAAATGGAGATCTCTGTAGGTAGGATTTGAATGGTTCTAGAGCCTAATAACTTTATTTTGTTAATCTGAATTTGAGCTGAAGTAGTAGTAGTAGTCCTCCCTGACCTTGCATAGGATTTATGGTCCTGGCTGGCTGGCACTGTGATGGGGCTGCATTGTCCAGGACATCAGTGGTAGGAGGCCAGTAATAGCCCAGTTTTGTTACAAGCCAACTTGAACTACTTGAGCAGGTTTTGGAAGCCATGCTGAACTCTGTTTCTTATTCTGGTTTCTGTTTCTAATTCAAAGCTACCTACTATACTGACTGCAGATTATTAATTCAGGGTATGCCTGTATTATTTTGTCTGCCTCTGTTTGAAAAATGATATGTCTTGCACATGGCTTATATGCCCATCAAATCTGAGGTTAATATAGCCACCTACAGAGCTGAGGAGGAGGAAGGAAATAAAAAGAAATGAGAAACTTGTGCTTTACGTACTTTGAAGTAGCACAGTTGTTCAGGGGCATCCTATATTTGATAGGATATCAAACAAGAGGTCACCTATGTTGAATTCTTTGTAGGTAAGTCTTTCTATACCCAATAGGGAAGGAATCTATAGATGTAGTCATACGAAAAACTTCATAGCTGTGGAAATAAATACAGATTCTGTGAAAAAGAATGTGCTTGAGATAAAAATGGTCATGTGCTTATTTAACTGAGATTATGAAAATCAATCCAATTTATTGGACAAGAAAGCACATCAAACTGGAAATTTTAGCTGGAGATCAGGAGGAAAAAGTTCTTAAGCTTTGTTGCATAATTCATAATTTCACTAACTTATTTTTGTTCAAGAAATAAGAAGCTAGACAAATTACTGCATATACTACTACATTGGCTTTTCAAAAAGAGCCAAGCTCTATATAAAGATAATATAGCAGAAAATTGAAATGCAACTGCAGAAAAGGAGAGCTATATTAATCCTTTTTGTTGCAAGCAAACACTTGTATAAACTGAAATGCTTGTTAATTAGCATTTCAGTCCTCTTCATGGAAAGCTATCACATTATAATTAAACTGGTGAGAAGTACTCATACTCTTATTTACAGTGAAATGCATATTTTTGACTTGTATTTGTGCAACTAGAAGATGTAGTATCACTGTAGTCCAGCATAGTCAGAAAGTTATCTTTTTAAAGCAATAGTATAATACAATAGCTGTGTGGAAAAAAATATGTAGCTTACGAGCAAATAATTATGAAAGAAAGTAATCTGAGAACTAATTATTATCACAACTAAATTTGTAATATGCTTATAAGCAGATGAAGAAACAGTTGACAGGCTAATTTCTTGTCCCTGCCAATGTACAACTAAAGTTACAGTAAAACTTCGATATTAGTCTTTCATCTTGCAATAAAAAATAACCTTGTAGACCTTAAACAAGAGGTGTGGAAAAAATACAATATTTGTTCTGCTCACACTTTTTTGTTATAGCAGCATTTGAATAACATGCAAGTCTAATCTTTAGCTTGTGTGAGGCAGCACTTGCCTTCTGTATTTAAAATGGCCTCCAAGTGACTAAATTTCTTCCTGATATTTTCAGTGGTTTTTGAAAATGTACAGGAATTAGCCTTCTAAGCTCATGGTTCTCTTATTCTAGAGGATGAAGCCATTTCTGGACTAACTTCAGGACCTACTGACTCAGACCCAGGAAAGGCATTTAAAGAGATTTGGGATTGCTGGTTTTGTTTTGTTTGTTTTTTTGTAGCAAATTCTCCTCGTTGTAGACCTATGAAGAGCTATGTTGATCTTTCTGTCTCTTAAACTTTTATTTTCTTACTGAATATGTGGTCAACTCTAACCTCAGAAGCTATTTTTGACGGATTGTGTGATCTGCTGATATGAACATATTCAAAACTGAATTGTGAGGAGAGCTGACTGAAGGCTTAACACCACAAAAGAAAGAAAGAACTACAGTTCTGTAGTATTACTGAATGTATGACTAGAGATCATGAGCCTGAACCCTCATTTGTTTGCACCTGGTAGTCTTTTAATTAGAAGTTAAAGTGGGTATTTGGCGTTGTTGCCTTGATTTGGTAAGTTTGCATCTATGTGGACAGGCAATAGAGGTTACGTGTGTTCATGTAAAGTGATTTACACAGCATGTGAGTAAATCTAAACCAAGTATTATCATGACAATAATGATGCTTCTCTAGTCAAAACAGAATGGCAACCTATCCCTCACAATTTCTGCCAAGTTCCTCTTAATAGCTAATATCTTCTTTTGCTGTAGGTTTCCTGCTCTGGTGAATTTATTTAATTCTATGTCTGTGCAGTTCCTAACATGGCTGTGTCCTGAATCATGGTGAAGATTAATAAAATTAGGTAGCAATGACTAGCTGCTTTAGAATGAGGCATTAGTTCTCTCTGCGTGTGCTGTACCCGTGACAATGTGCAATATTTTTCCAAGCACTTATTTCTGACTTGCTTGTGATGAGCTCATGACCTAATTTTAGATATGGTTAGCTCTTGTAACATTATATCTTTAGTATAACTGTAGCTGCTATTATTTGTGTAAATGACAGTTTTTAAGGAAATTTCCTTGCTGCTGGATACACTGCATTCTTTGGAGGTCATGGTCTTCATGAGTGCAGGAGAAAACCATGCAGGTGTGTGCCTGTATGGAAAAGCAAGAGGCTTCTCAAAGGTTCTCCCAGATTGTGTAACTGCATTTGCTTTGAATAAATTAGGTAGTAAGAAAAAAAAATCCAGTTAATTAAATAAGAGCAGACTTGGAGGCCTTTCTTTAATTGGTTGGAATATTCAGACTTTTTTTAAAAATGGTTGGAATATGCGAGTAGGAGTGTGGTGTGGCAACCCAGGAGCAAATGACAGTGGAAACATCCACTAAGAAAAGCATAGTGTGCTGGTTTTGTCTGGTGTACAGTTAATTTTCTTCTCAGTGGCTGGTATGAGGCTATGTTTTGGATTTGTGCTGGAAACAGTGTTGATAACAAAGGGATGAGGAAAGCTTTTGTTACTGCTGAGCAGTGCAAGGCCTTCTCTGCTTCTGACCCCACCCCAGCAGCAGAGAGGCTGTGAGTGCTCAAGAAGCTGGGATGGGACATAGGTGACCCTAACTGATCAAAGTGATTTACCATATCACATGACATCATGCTCAGTATATAAAGTGGGAAGAAGAAGGAAGCGCGGGATGTTCAGAGTGATGGAGTACATCTTCCCAAGTCACCATTATGTGTGATGGAATTCTGCTTTCCTGGAGATAACTGAACACCTGCCTGCCCATGGGAAGTGGTGAATGAATTCCTTGATTTGCTTTGCTTGTACATGGGCCTGTTATGTTACCTGGTAAACTGTCTTTATCTCAACCCATGAGTTTTCTTACTTCTACCCTTCCAATTTACTTCCCCATCCCACTGTGTGAGGCTTGGTTGCCATCTGGGGTTAATTTCCCTGTATATCATGGTTTATCAAACGTTGGTCATTGTATGCCCTATTTGGGGTATTCCTGGGATCTCAAATGGGATTTTTTTTTTTCTTATGGAAATGTAATGGGTGCCTACAAGCAAACTGAGTTTATAGAAAATGTAAATAGCAAAGCTCCCTTTTGAATGTATGTTTTCATGCACCTGTGACTAATAACAAGTGGTGATGTGATGGAAACTTCCCATTAGAATTGGGCAAGAAGAACAACACTGCTTTTCAGAAATGTGTGAGCAAATTCCCATTGTTAAAGGTTTTTAACTTAATTATATCATGGCTGGGTTATCTCCAAAGGTAGTTGCAAATATGACTTGACATGGAGGCAGAAGAAAGGACAGACCTTAGCTGCATGAAAGTCAAGTAAGAGGCAAATGGATGAAAGGATTTTTAGAAGCAATAAAAATTGAATTACCCAAAAGCACTAGGCTTGCCTCTTCCTATTAGGCATTTTGATGTAGAAAATGCATCACTGCTCTGCTTGAGTCAGTGTAAAATGCTTATAGACTCAACTTTTAGCATAGTGAAGGAGTATTATTGTAACAGACAATTTAAGCAGGAGGAAACTTACCTGTTTGCAGTTGTCTTTCAGATATACTGCTTAAAGTCTTTGTAAATGCATGAGTAAGGTGCGTTAGTGGTGATGTGATACAGTCTGCTCTTTATTCTGATGTGCTGTCTCCTGTATCTGTAGAAATGTTGGGCTTTCACTTTTCTAATTTTTGTTTTTAAAAAAAGGTGAAAACAGCAAAGCAAAAGTCCACAAAAGGTTTTGTGCCCACTGCCTTACCTTTTGTGTGTAGTTTCTTCCTTGGAATTGCTGGAGCTGGAGAGAGAGGCAGAAGGCATATGCTATAGTAGAGAAGTCTTGAAGCTTGTATCCCATAATTTTTTTTTGAGTTATCCTTTTTAAAGGTGTAAAAATCCACGGAGGTTATTTCACTCTGCATTCTAGCAAAAAGGCAAAACAGGTGAGAGAGGCCACCTGTGAAACAGCAGCTGCTGGCCAGCTGTGTCTCCTAGTTGGTGTGTAGGTGCTAAGGTGGGGTGTGCATAGATGATGGTAACGGTAGTCCCTGCTCTCTTCCTTCTGCCTGTCTTCCTTTCCTGTGGGGCCAATGAAATTAGAGGACTTCCAGAGGGGTTGGGATTATTGCTATAAGACTGGGAGCAAAGACAAGAAATCCATTTGCTTGTGCTGAACTGGGAGAGGCCAGGTCGAAGAACTCTTTGGTTCTGCAGCTATCTTCTGCTACTCCTGAATTTAATTTGTTGTTATGTGTGTTCATGAGCTTTTTTCATCTACACTGAATTGATTTTTCAGGGAACTTTATGCTTAGATAGTGTCATTTCTTGACTGGCTATGTTTAAAGAGGATAAAAAAATATTGAAACTAATCAGAAAGAAATCCAAGCGTTTAGGACTTAAGGAATAAAACCATGCAGGCTGTGGGTCCTCTTAATGACCTTACAACTGTCCTGTCCTGGAGGTAAAAAGACATTATATTGAAATGTTAGAGATGTAACATCAGCTTAATTGAAATGTGAATGAAGACATCAATGGAGAATTTTAAATGTTTCGAATTGTAATCTGTCATTGCAATAGACTTGCTGTGAGGTGACAAAGGCACAGATAGTTGTAGTGATGCTGATATCAAAACACGTATAGCAGACTCCTCATGAGGCACATATGGAAGACCAGGTTTGACCAATGGGAAGCAAGTTTATCTGAGAACCTAATTGGTATCTGAACTTTTAAAGTGTGACAGGATTACAAGTCTAGACTGCATGCTGAATCTTAAACTGATAACCTTAGGTTATATGTAAATAACCCCCCCCAAAAAACCCTTGTTACTCTTTCAGTTGGTTTTATTTGTGTGCAAATCATATAGGATCACATTTTTTACCAAATTTAATCATGTTGTAGCAATGAGATACTACTTATTGAGACATCTGGCATTTTCATATCACGGATTTCCTAACTGCTTAATGGATATGCAGGCAGATATATATGTGTATTTAGTAGTGCCTTTACAACCCGAATTCTCTTTTATTTTGCGCTTATTTCTGATCTCTCCTTCAGCCTTTCTCTAGTAGTGTAATTATTGCTTTTAAAGATAATATTCCTTCTTAATACTGTTTTTCAAGGAAATCAGAATCAGGCTTTGAGAACTATATTTTTCTGCACGGGTAATCTTTTTCAAAGGGGTTTGTGCAAATATGAAAACTTAATAGGATCTGTCAATTTAGAAATTTAACTGACAGTTTATTACTGATACTGAGAAAGAATATGCATGTCACTTTCACAGATTGTTTTCCAGCCAGGGAAGGAACTAGGTCACCAAAGTTTTATCAGAGGAGTGGCTTTATTTATGGCTGTAGGATGAAGTTTAGTGTTTTTACCTCAAAAGATACTATATAGTTCTGAAACACTTGTTATAGGTGTTCAAATTCTTAATAATATTGAGTTAGAAAATTGTCACAGAAGAAATATAGAGGAATTTATATCAAAGAACTGAGATTTAACAGTGAAACAACTTAATCCACAATTTCAAGTTCATTTAAGGCAGCAGCCTGTTTGATTTGCATGTTCCCTGTTCTCTGCAGAATTTTATCCTTGGAGTCCATTAGGGAAAACCCCCCCCGACCTTTATAGGTTAGATGAGTAACCTTTTCCTTTTGTTAATTCCTTTGTTAATTTGTGGCTGCCATCAAAGTGTAGGTTTAGTCAAAGCAGTTTTTTAGAAAGCAAATACAGAGCAAAATGCTAGTAGCGATTGTATTGCAAAGCAAGGAGTCATCCCTGCAAAGCGGATTCTCTGTTAATGAGGGAAAGAGACAATGTTTCCTGCATGGGAAGAGGTGACATTTGGTTGCATGAATGCACTCTAGGGTTCCTGATGACACTTCCTACTTTCTCAATAATTTAAAATCAGACCATGAGTAATGGTGCTGTATTTATTAACTCTATTTAGATTGGTAAGCAAGAGATTGCCTGAAGTTGAAGGAAATCCTTCATGTTTATCAAAAGCCATGCAAGGCCAGTTCAAATGTAAGCATATATATGTCTTCATTGTGAGTATCTGGACTGATATGTTAAGCTTCAAAATCCTTTCAATGTGCTGTGATGGCAAAAACTTATCTATACTTGCTATGTTAGTAGCTGTTTTTTCCTTGAGACCTAGTCTGTAGTCACTACTTTTCACTATGTTAGCAGATTTTATTTTTTTTTTGATGTGGGGCTGTTTTTATTGAATCTATAAAACTCTAAATGCTCCAGGGCTTGTTTCTCTGATAGTCTTGCAGTTCTTAGTAAAGAAAGAGACCCTTGGTCAAAGAGTGAAAGGGTAACAGTTGAGGTGTAACTAACCTTGAATACTGGAATTCATTCCAGTCTTGTGTAAATTTGCATTCATTGAATATTGACATGCTACTTCCTCATTCCATGATTGCCATCTGGGACTGGAAGGTTCTTCTAGTGTTTTTCATGTCCCCTAGGTATCAAACTGATGGAAACTAGATGGCCTAAAAGAAAAAGCTTAAACTAAGAATGTCACCCTCATCTCTCTGACCATGTTGCAGACTTGGATAATTTTAGCTTCACATCAGGCTCTCTTATAAGAGGAAATAGGTACACAAGTGATACTGCAGGATCACTCTCATTCCCCAAGTCTTTTACATTCATGTGACTCTTCTTCATACTATTAGCAAGGAATTCCTGTAAATTTTATCTTTGCCACTGGCAGCAGCCTTAAGGCATAGCCTTAAGAACACCTGTGAAGAGAGACTATCAAGTTTCAGTCATTGTTTCCCTGCCTATTTCTCCTAGAGCTCTGACATTCTGGATGTGCCCCTTGGCATGTAAGTTTTCCCTGTGTTGGAGCTACTCTGTAAGAGTAGAAGCTGACTTGAGAAAGAAAGGAGTGAGTAGATTTATTTTATATAATTAACTCAGAATTGTTGACTTCTGTTTTATTTGTAACTCTATGAATGATGACATCAACACAGAGATATCTGGATTGAATGTGTCCTGTTTTCAGTAGATACAAGTCTTAAATGTAGGCCAAGTAAAGCTTAATTTATAGATTCAAAACCAATACATTATTTGAGATGTGCTGGTACTTTACTGCAATAATTGAGATTCAGGATTTCTTCGCATCCAGGAGCTGAGTGCACGTTCATTTCTTTATCTGTTTTTGGGTTTAAAATGTTTGCCACAGAATCTGCTGATTGTGGAGTCTAGAATGATCAAAACTGAGATTTGAAAGGAATTAATGACCTTTGTTTCAAAGAGGATAAAGAGTTTTTGATGATAGTTTGTTGGAAAGCTGCTTCCAAGCACTTTGCAACTCAAAGTGGCATTTGAAAGTCAACTGCCCATGCAGAAGTGCTAAACGGGGTTCTTCCAGGCAAAATTGCACAGTTGACTAATCTACCCTTAAGAGAGATATGTTATGTCCAGTGCACTTGAAGCTACTGAGACTCACACTATAAATAATGTAGTGAACAATGTCCTGGAGCTTGATGATCATTGCTACATGAAAACAGTTGGTTTTAATAGTAAAAGGTAATCTTAAGGGTTTATGTGCTCTCAAGAAGCTCAAACTAGTGGTGTGGAACAGGATCTTGTACTAAAAATTTGTACCAAGTCAGAAATTAAAAGCTAGAGTATATCTTATCAGAATGTTTCATGTATAATAATCATAAGATTTCTGCATCAAATTATTTATTGTGAATTTTTGGGAGTGTGGAAGATTTGTTAAAAGGGACCTGGATAGGTCATCTAGTCTGAGCTCATGCTCAGTGCAGAACTATGGTCAGTGTTGGGTCAGCTCAGTTGTGGTTTTGTCTGGCTGAATCCTGAGAGCCTTCAGTACTGGAAATTCCATGACAATCCAGATTAACCTCTTCCAGGACTACATTAATGCTTTGATCAAAAGAGCCTGTAAGGAAGTGTAATGTAGTATGACTGTCAGTCGTGATGACAAACATGCTGTTTATGGACAGTATCATAATCACTGTAGATTTGATTATACTTAGAGAGTACCAAATATTATATTTTAATTAATTCCTTCTTCTCTTACCACTTGTGGATCACTACATAGGGTATCTTAAAGCTCCTGGAGTATGGCCACTGTTCTGCTTTTGAATGGTTCACTTCTGAAGGCCTCGTGATGTTTCTACAGTTTTATCACTAGGAAAAATCATTTGTTGTTAAGCTACAACTCTATGTTTGCTATATCATGCCTAATAATAAAAATACCATAATAAATACTGTAACTATTGGTAAGAATAGAACTATAGCCATGCTTGGTCCTTGCAGCTTTCCTAAAAAGAAGCATGTTTCAGCCTAAACCTAGTGCAAGATTTTTGTGTTGGTTTATCAGAAGAAACGCAGCAGTTGGAGCTGCTGTTCTGTCTTTTTACAAATACCTGTAATGTGTTCTGTCTTTTCTAGATGCTAACATTTAGGCTATATCTACACAACATGAGGCACTGTCCCTGTAGAACTTTGAATGAGGGTGCTTAGACAATCAAATGGTTAGAGATGCATCATAGCAGATAGTGCTTGGGATGAATATTCCTGTTGAGAACCAGAAGGTATATTCAGAGGAGTGCTGTGCTGATTTCAGTTTCTTGTTCTGCAGATAAGCTCTAAACCCTTCTTTCTTCTAAGTAACATGCAAAATATATTTCTTTTCCACATCAACCATGAATCTACATATTTTTCTAAAAATTTCCCTGGATCTTTCAATGAGAATCTGATCCAACAAAAGAATGCTTAAGTAGGAGTTCAACTTAGCCCAGGAGATCACCAACTTTAAAAGCTGCTTTTGTGTCACTTTTAAATAAGAGAAAAATTGGCAAATTTTTGTATTTTTTTTTTCCTGCTGTGAATAAGGCCCTCTGGGTGTAGGTTTTTTTCCTTTTTTTTTTTTTTTTTTGAGTGGAGTGTTGTTCTGTTCTTTTTAATAAAAGCGGTGGGAGTGTATGGGCCAGGAATGTTCTTTCTACTGATGAGGGAATCCTTACTGGCTTTATTTTGCACAAGTGATAAATTATTTGATATTATGAGATGCAATAGTGAGTAAACCTTTACTTGTACTTACACTAAATACAGTAGATGGATCAGCTGTATGTGCAGATGGGGCTGCCAAAGGTTACTTCTCTCTGCCATGCCCAGACGTTTATGCATTTAAAATACTGAAATGTATTTTTAATAAAACAAATCCTAGTGAAGTTATAAAAAAATTATGTATTACTTTCAAGATGATATGTTATTGTTAGTACTGTTCTGGAAATGGTGTTGGTAGCAATATGAAAATCAAGATAAAACAGACCTTTCTGATGGGTGCAAAAAATGCTCTTATTAAGATTTAATTTTTAAAAGCAAATATATTCTTATAACTGCTGGCTTTACTTGAGCTAAATCATATTAACACAGATGTTCTGTGTTCATGTAAAACTCCTTAATTCAGTGTTAGGACTGAAAATGAACTTTGGACAATCTAGTGCTAAGATGAAAGACACATCTACTCCTCACAGATGCTTCTCCATAACTTTAGAAATTCACAAACAATAACATGTTCTTACAATTATAAACAATTCAATGTTATCTTTCAAACTTGATTTAACTTACATTTAATGGAAGTCACAAAATGAATATTTATCACTTTCAAGGAAAAGAGCCTTCAACTGGAGTGTTGTGTAGGAAAATGTGTACTCTAAAACCAAATTCTGTTATTAGTAATGAAGTAGACTCCACTGTAAAGTCTTTCATGCATCACATGAGCATGGATGCTTTGATTTATTTGGTTTTACTGGTAATCAAAGAGCAAAGTTGAGGTTTGTTTTGCTTGTAATAAAACCCTTTGGATGTGTTCATTCAAGGCTTCTCTTTATTCTTTGAGTCTTAGACTTTGATATTCAGACACACTTTTAATATCCTGAATGTTCCTGTCTGGAGCCTGCCAGCTGTGGTTCAACTCATGTGAGCCTTGGCTGCTGGACAGGCTTTGTCCAACGGGAAGCTGGAGAAGTTTAATGTACTGTGGGTAGCTGGAAACATTTCTTTTGACTTTACAATCCAAATTTACATGTCTTGACAGCTTAATATTTGTTAGCCAGCAGATTGCTGCTTCTCAAAAGGCAAGCAAATATTTTGGATGGGTAAACAGCAGTATGTTTAGTGTAAGACCACTGTACCCTGAAAATTTGTTTAAGTTTTTAGGTATGTATTGAAGCAGACTTCAGCATAGTGGCAATGAGGGTAGCACTGAGTAGAAGGAGTTCATTGCTTCACGTGCTCACTTGATAGAAAATTGGGACTTAGTGAAGCTGCTGCATTGATTTAGAGCGTTTGATTCTTGCCTATGTCTTTTGCTTAAATATCCGTAAAAAACAGATCCATGTTTGTTTGCAACACTTTCCTCTGTAAAAAGACATGCTTTTCTTCTCCCTGTGTTTTTAGGCTTGCTTGCATGGACGGTTTCTTTTAAAAAAAAATAAATGTTGAAACCAGACAAAGACTATTGTTAGATGCAGGTTGGTTTAGAACTTTATACTGTGGAAGTAAAGAAGCGAGGGAACAGTTTCAAAGTCTGAACCTGAATATAGACTGAAATTAATAGTTTCTTTTTATGGTCTAATGATTTCTGTGTAATCAAATTTGGAGATGCTCAAAATAACCCCCCTAAGATTAGGTTCTGTATCATCAGGGTTATACTTACATAATTATTATTCTGTAAGGAAAAAGCATTCACTTCAAAATGAGAGTGAGTTAATGTATTACTGAAGCTTCCTGAAGTGCATGTCTTACTCAGTTACGGTAAATTCATTTTATGTTTGAACATTTAATCCATCTAAATAATTTTTGATAGTGTTCCAGAAGTTAACAAGAAATCAAAAGAAAATTTTTTTTTACTTTGAGCTGATTAGCAATAAGTGATATTAAAGACAAAGGGAAGAACTATAAGTTTGTGTAACTTTTGCTGATTGCCACCATTACTGTGATAACTTTCATAGGTGATCAAAGTGATCTACTTCTGCAAATTCAGAATCATAAGATTTCACTTGTGTAAACTAAAAAACATTTCTCAAAGGACCTTTGGTTGTCAACCCTACCAGAGGGAAAAGAAGAGATGCAAATCTGGAAGAGAAGTGTGGTGTATTGATGGGCTGTGTCTCTGCCCAGGAGAGCTGGACTATTGTGCTCAGAAAAAAGAAGTTGAAGACTGAGATGTAAGATGAATGGATTAAAATGCTGCATTTGCCTTGTACTCTAAGCTTGAAGTTACTGTTAACTCATCACCTCAAACTTACACTGGCATTGTCTGCACATTGACCTTCACTCTTTAGCTTAGAGACAACTGGCTGCCTTAGCAATATTGCTCAGTGAAAGACAGCGGGGACTGGCATGCTCTCAGGTGCCATTCCTATGGCAATTGGAAAGAAACTGGCAGTTGCAGTTCAGACCAGACACATCTAGATTAGAAGGGACTTGGAAGTAAAAGTGTGTGGAGTAATTCCGTAATAGCATTTTGCTTGTAAAATATTCCTCACAGCATGTTGAAAAATATTGCTGTAACCTTTCTAAAATGTATTTTAAATTTATCATCCAATATTGGAAAGTAGTGAAATCTTTTGTTTAAAAGAAATAAACCACACAACAACAAACCTGTGTAAATATTCCTGAATAATAAATTAACTGGAAGAAATCTGGGTGATTTCTTGGATTTACTTCTTGCTACAGCAATCATACTTTTGTGTTGTACTGTGCCAATTGAATTTTTAGTGTCAGCATGGGCAGAAATTAATGATAAAATGTTCTCTTTCTTCTTTTTGTTTTCAGAGATTAGAAAATGAAGACTAAACACCTTTATGCTTTGGAACTCCTCATGACCTTGTTGTGTCCCTGTTCTAGTAAAACATACAAACACAACCTTGAGGGAAAAAAGCGATATATATGTTGCTAAGAAATGCACAGGAAAACCACAGGGTGCCAAGTTTGAATGCTCCAATTCTAATTAAGACACTCATGAAAATCTGGAAACAGCTAGAGATAAGATTGTGTCTTTCCATCATTGCCCTTAAATAGAGGCTATTTTTGGGTGTTATAATCAAGTCATCAAATCTGTGTATCTAGAAGAGGGCTGAAATTTGTGCTGTGAAAGTACAAATTCTCAAGAATTATGGTTCTTTTGAAGATGCAGTTCTCTACATAGCGTCAGGAGGATCTTTCCAGTCTTTAGAGAACATTGTGATTGCAAACATTTACATAATTCTTCTCCTTTAAATTTTGTATTATCCTAGAAGAGGAGGTCACAAAGATGAGAGGACAAGGAGCGTCTCTCTTATGAGGAAAGGCTGAGAGAATTGGGCCTATTTAGCCTCAAGAAGAGACAACTGAGAGGGGACCTCACCAATGTCTATGAGTATCAGAAAGCAGGGTGGCAAGAGGATGAAGCCAGGCTCTGCTCTGTGGTGTCAAGGAATAGGACAAGAGGCAATGGGCAGAAATGGATGCACAGGAAGTTCCACCTGAATATGAGGAAGAACTTTTACGCTGTGTGGGTTACTGCACTGAACAGGTTGCTCAGAGAGGTTGTGGAGTCTCCTTCTCTGGCAACATTCAAGAACCATCTGGATGCAATCCTGTGCCATGTGTTCCAGGATGACCCTGACTGAGCAGGGAGGTTGGACCAGATTCCAAGGTTCATTCCAACCTTACCCATTCTGTGATTTTGTGAGGAGAAAAGTGAAAACAAAACCAGAGGTAGAACTCCTGTCTTAGATGTGTGTGGTTTTTTTGACGCTTTTTTCCACTTTTGTCTAACTTGGAAGGAGACATCTGCTCAGAGGACTAAACAGGGAAGATTTTAATACCTTTTCTGTAGATAGACTATCAGTTAAGGACCACTTTAGCACAGATGGCTTAATTGTATAAAGGAGCAAAGTGAGCATTCTTAAAATATTTGCCTCTTTTAACATGTTTTGGCTATGACAGTTGTGCAAAGGCTCCTTGGAAAAGGGTAGGTCAATGAATCACCCTGAAATTCCAAATTTAAATTTTGCTAATTCTGGCTCATGCTGCTTTTCTGGGCATACATAGGTTATTCTTTTCAGCGTGAGAAGTGATTAGTATTCTGAACTACAACAGCATCTCATTAAAATCATTAGTTATCTTTGAATCTACTGGCAATGCCTTAACAAGTTATGTCTTGCCAACTGTGACTCCGTTTTTGTTATACTGCAGAAAGTTTTGGGCTGGGCAGTTTTTGTTCCTTGTTCAACTCAAGAGAACTGAAGTATTGTAAGACTGCAGGAAAAGTGCTGTAAGAAGTTTGAACCAATGAAATATTTTCAGCATCTGCATTTCTCTCAACGGTTTCTGATGTGCAGCTGCAGGTTGGGATGCATAGAGTACTAGCTGTTGGGTTTCTGGAGTGCAGGTGTTCATCCACTGCTCCCAGCTGTGTGCTTGAGGACCTGTTTCTAATGCCACCTCTTCTAGGGATCATACTTTTTCAGCTTTGCTCAACTGTGGAGAAAATTCTAGTATAACTAATTAATTTTTTTTCTGGCTACCAAAATTATTTGTTGTATAAACCATCTCACCATTTGCATAATAACTTTACCATTAGGTATCAGGAAATGAGTAGGTAGATGTTATGTACTTCGGATCTTATATTTTTAAAAGGGATGATGGTTGCAAATGCTGAGGAATTGCCAGCATCTATCTTGTGAAAAGAAAACATGAGTTAAAATAACCAGCACCACCTACAACACACTTTTAAGTTGTTATTTAAAAGCTGTAGGCTACTTATTTCAACATCAATAAGATTATAAAGAAAGACTAAATGAAAACTAACTTGTAAAGAAAGCAAGCCCTAAAGTCTGATTTCAGAGTGTGATAATGTCTCACATGTGCTGCTCTTTGAAGGAATGTGAAAAAGGTGCTGTACACTTTCAGGAATGTCTAACTCAAAAATTAGAATTCAAGAAGCTGTGGCCTCTTCTTAATTAGATTGCAGCTGTTTGATTTCTTTATGTGCCAAAATGGTCCTTTGATTTACCTGTCAGTTACAGAATCATAGAACAATTTAACTTGAAAAGGAGCTTTGGAGTTTTCTTTGAACCTCATTCAAAACCATGAGGTTGGAGATTGCCTGGAAAATCTGGGGTTTGTCTAGGCTTTCCACAACCTCTCTGGGCAACCTACGCCAACACTTGACCACTGCCATGGCGAAATTTCTGTGCCTAAACAGAATGTCCCTTTTTATAACTTGCTTGTTTCTGTGCCCTTTGCAGAGTAGTCTGGGTCCATTTTCACAGTATGTTCCCATTGGATAATTGTTATCTAATTGTCTCTCAAATATGAATATATCTATTCAAGGCAGCATATAGGGGAAAAAAAAAGAAAACCCACATATCTCAAGATAGACCTAAGACAGACAGCATCTCAACTTTTTAGCATGAGGGTGTAAAAGGAAAAAATAACTCCTTTGCATAATGAAGTATTCTGCTCCAAAAATGTATCAGAATTGTGCTTCAGGAAGAATTACTAGTAAAATGCAATTCTTCCTATATGAGACAAATGGATGGTCAAGTACATGAGCAACAGTATGACTACATTTAGCCTTGTCTACATTGTGAAAGAAGATGTTTTTACACTTGGATATTTGGCTTTTCCTCATGAGAGAAGTGTTCTGGAGGAGAGTGAAGCTGTGGGCAAGTGCAGGTTGTACAGTGAAGTGGCATGTGACAATCCTCATGTTGGGGGAGACCTGCTGTCTAATTTTATTTTAATAGCATGCTAATCTAGAAACAACATTTGCTGCACTTGTATACCCTCTCTGTTTCCAGACCCAAAGGGAGTCAAAATCAATCAGTTAATGTTGCCTGCTGGTGGTTCTGGGCCTCATGCTACCATTAAAGATAGCGGTTTTTTGAAATAGCACAAGGCAACTTTGTCACAAAGCAGTTGTCCTATTTTAAAATAATTTATTATTAATATTAGGATTTTAAAGAAAATAACACCAGAAAGGTACTTGGTTTTAGCATCTTACTGTAAGAATTGTATATGACTGTCATGGTTTGAGAGCCCCAAAATCCAATTCTCGAGTTCAAGCTGCCCTCCCACATCTCAACCCAGTGTGAGATGGGTTTTCCAGACACCACATGAGACTCAAAATGGGGCGAAAGGGATTGTGTATTACAATGACTGTACAAATAAATATTACAATACATTACAGACACAATCTTAACTATCTCTATTATGATAAAGCAGTATTTACAATGGATCAAATCTCTTCTCCCTTCCAAATAAAAGTCCAGGAGGGAAGAAGGAAGAGATCCTTTCTACTTTCAGAGCAGCAATGTCTCTAAGGCAGCAGGCTCTCTTCTTCTATGCAGTAGCCGTAGCTGGATCTCTGCCAGCACACACGACGGGGTATCCAAGCCCCTCGGCCCTTCGTCTCCAAGCAAGGGTCTTCTCTTCCGTCGGCTGTGTTCACCCGGACAAAGGTCACTTCACCACGTCATATCAACGAAGTGCAGGAGCCTTCGTGCCGGTCTGTATCTTCAGGGGATTCAAGCCCCCTTTGCAGAGCTCCCGTGCTCTGACTCAAAACTGCCAACTTGGCAGTAGCAGTGAGGGGCCCAAGGTCACCACCTCCACATTCCTTCTCTGAGCTTTTCAGCTCCTTTCTACAGTGCTTTAGCACTCCAAGACTCTTCTCAAGTAAGAGTCCATCATCCTCCTCTCTCTAGGAGGTCTCAGAGGGGTTTGGGGACTTTGTTTCAGTTCTTATCCAAACTCTCTCTCTCTCTCTCTCTCTCTCTCTCTCTCTCTCTCTCTCTCTCTCTCTCTGTAGAGCTTAGTTCTCTCTCTGCTGCTCTCTCTCTCTCAGACAACTCTGTGTCTTCCTGCTCAGCTGCATGTTTGTTTGCTGCTTCTTTAGTTCTTATCTCCTTCTGGCTCTCTGCCACCATTTCTCCGTATGCTGTTCCTGCTGCTGCTCACAGTGGAGAAACTTCCCCCAGCTCTTAGGTACAGATACTTATCCCAGTCTTACACTGTTCCAAGTCCCTGTAGCCCCCCAGCCGGGCTCCTACCCCTTCTCCTCGTGGCTTCATAACATGGCCACCTCTCCTACAACAACTACAACTACTTTCTTTTCTGGTCTGCTTGTGATACGTTTATATTTTGCAAAAGCGCTCATTGGCTCAAACTTCCAGGGTCACCACCCCCTGGGGGTTTACCATTTTATAACTTCAGGGGGAAAACTGTTTTCCCCCCACCACAATGACCAAACTGATTTTGCGGCTAAAGGGATGTGTTGGTTCTACTGCTATATTTATTCATAGGTAGGGAAAAAAAAAATTGAAGTGTCTGGTAGCCACTGACTTGACCTGGATATAAATAATTAAACATTAATGCTTACGAAAGACAGAACTGTCTTTTAAGTCTTATGTATGGAAGTATTTTTCGTTATTGGTAAGGGCCCCAGCATACTTAATTTTAGAATGTACTTAACTGTTTTTCACCGGCAGTGAGGTTTATCTGCTATATGCCATAGGACTGTGGTGTTGTATTGGAAGTGGAGCTCAAAATAGAGATTTTTACCATCTCTAAACACTGGAAAAACTGACTGTAATGTTCAAAACATTATATAATGTTTTGTTTAATATTTGAAAATACATGCTTTTAACTTTCTTTGAAAGTACAAGGTTCTGTTTCTTCTCAGACTTTTTAAGAGATATAAAGAAGGAAGTCTAGGATGTTTGAGCTATTATGAAACCATAAGTGTAATGAACATGTACTGTGTTTCTATACTGTGAGCTCTATTATAACACTCTTTCTGTTTGCACTTTGAATAATCTCATCTCACGAAATAGATACTGTATGTAAAGCCAGATTTTATCATAACTTAGGACCCTCAGGACTTCTGTGACTTCAACTCCTGTAATCTTCTTTCTTTCCCTTTTTCCTTACTTGAAATCTTGATTTGTGTTGTGATCACTCCTATATTTATTATAGGTTGAATAGTCTGAGTGGGTTATGCTCAGTAATGTGCAGTATTCCTCTTATATAATTTTCTGAAGTCAAACTCACTTGGATATTTATTGTGCTTACAAGTAGATGCTTTTTCTTTTGTATTTCTTGGATTTAGTCTCATTTATTAAAATGTGTTCATTGTTTCATAACCAATATAAAGAACGCTGGTTTGTTCTGTTGTATAAAGCATTTATACTTGACTTTTCTGACAGATTCCTCTGGCTGCTCTCTGAATTCAAAGTTTTTTTTCAAAATTACTGTGTTAATTGTAAGCAGAAATGTTGCTGCGAGCTGAGACATCCTTAGGAGTTATGTGGATTACAAGTTTTGGTTTGCATGTATTTTTATTTATTTTTTGGATAGTGACATTAAAAGTTTCATCTATAACAGACTACATCTTTACACAATGTCATATTTAAAATACAAGTAGACACATGAACCTATTCTAGATAAAACTTAAACAAGTCTGCTGTTAGCATCAGTACTAGAACTTGCAACAGTAAAATATCGACATCTTGGGCCAGTAGTATTTGGACCTTACTATGTTGGCACATGACTGGGCTCTTGTCCCTATGTACTTGAGACTTCATGCTGATGTTGGAGTGAAACACAAGCTGAGACTTAATGTGAGGATTCTATAAAGACTGTTTTGCATTTCTAAAAAAAGTGCCTTTTGTGTCTGATAAACCACAAACTGTGCACCTTGTAGGTAGAGCATAAAAATAATGTGAGAGATGAGATTACTGCAAATGAAAGAAAGAAAAATACCTTCATCTGAACATAAAATTTTCCAGTGGTGATACTACAGATTGAAAAGCAAAAAGGAAGAGTAACTCACAAGAGTGGAAGAGTAAAACAAAAAAAATACTTATTGGACGGTTCATAGCTATGACCATGAATAAATAGTAATTAATAAGGATGTGGGGAAGCATCTGATGTGAAGGTCAGGCTGACACTTGCTATAATTCATACATCAGTAATTATATTGCTCTTTCTGGTTTCTGTAGAGATGACTGGATTGTGAAAATAAAGGCTTTTTAAAATTCATGGGAATATACTATATTGCTGAAAGCAAAAAGTGCTATGAAAAAGAGACCAAGTAGACGATACAGAACATGATAAGAAGACAGGGAGAAAGACATAGATGCATTCCCCCAGGTTGAAAATTTAATAAAAAACACATATAAAAATAGGTAAGTTCCGGAAATCTGTGCAATCTAGATACCAATATATGCTATGGTACTAGAGATATTTAGCGTTACTCATTAAGTCAATGGATGTTCTGTCATATCTATGCTTTTTTCAGTTCATAATTTCTCTCCTGCATACGATATGAACCTCCTGTGGCTTTACAACAGTTAGAAAGCAAGTCTTGCACACACTCTTTAAAAAACTCATGCAACATGAAATGAATTGCTACCAGGGGATAGCTGTGAAATTGTAGCTGACAACAGAAGTTCCCTGGTACGAAAGACTGTATCATTAGTGCTCTGCACTAAGTAATAGGGAAGCTATATTGATAATGCTGATGCTGGGTACTCTTGAAACAGTAAAAGGCCAACAGAAGTCTTTATGAAGTCCTGGTTATAATTCATCTACACATAACACAGCTGAAGAGAAGACACTTTTGAATTTGAGCACAATATATTGCTCTAACAGATCAAAGCTGTTTACGTTTACACTATAGGGATAACTCTTCTGATACAAGAAATCTGCTGTGACATCAGGCAGCATTTGTTTGTGTGATGTGAGCTGTGGCAGTAGTTGTCTGACAACTTCTTAGTCCTTTGCTTTTTCTTATGTTCTGATGGTTACAGGATGTGACTGTAGGCATGTGATATAGATTTTGCTGTGTCTGTTGCCAGGAGCGATGTTATACAATGCCTTTGTACAAACATGCAGTCTGTAACATCAGCAATGTTACCGTGGCATGTCAGCACTGTCCTTGTGTGTGTGCATTGCTAATGGCCTAAAGCACTGTAGAAAAGAAAAAAAAATATGATTAGTGTTATTAATAAATTGGAATGTTTCAAGTGTCTCCTCCTCTTGAAGCCTGGTCTGTCCTTATTAATGAACTCACCTCAAGATTAAATTTCCTTGGCTGGACAGTTGTTCACTAACAGTTCCTGGGTATGCTCTTAGCTGCCCACAGCAGAGCCAGGGGCAGTCGGACCATCTCATGCAGCTCAGATGCCATGCAGTAGTTTGTTAACCTGTGGTAAAAGGTCACAAATCCTAGCCCTGCCCTAAAAGACAGACAGTCAGTGTTCTGCCTAGTTAATACTGCTTTCTCTGTCCAAACTTGCCATGCTGCATATAACCATAAGTTCCAAGGAACAACAATGGAAAAGAGGCTATAGCTCTACCTTTCTTGGTCTCATCCCAAACAGCACTGAAGTCAAAAAACCTGAGGAGCTGTAGAGTCTCTCTTGTTTAAGTTGTCTTGCTTTGATCACAGTAATAGATTTGTTGTTCTAATGTTGTAAGTTCAAAATCACCGTGTTTTTTCATCAAACATTACTGCATGCTGGGAGGAAGAAGATGATCAGGTCATTTTTCACTCCACTTCCTGCTGATTTCAGGTCCTGTTAAGGGACAGTCACTCCATGGAAAACTCCACGCTGACTGTTTAAAATAAATAGCAACCATCTGCTTGCATTTCTTTAAAAAAGTCAAGCATAATGAATGTCTGTTCACTGTAAATTAATGTGAGCATGAATGTGGATTTCTTTTAGCGAATTGTTGCTCTCATTTATTTACTCATGGAGCTGTACTCTCTCCCTCTGCTGACAACTTATCTACTAGAAAATCTCATTAGGATTATGGTTCTTTCCCATGATTTTCAGAGACATCTCAGAGCTGGTTAGGAAGAGGGTCAACAGGTAAATGAATAATTCTAATGGTTTTCCTTAGAAATGGTTTCTTTTCACAAGAAAGAAATGGGTTTTCTTTCTTGCGAACATCTTGTAGCCTCATGACGCTACTGAGGGAATTATGAGGTGGTGTACTGATTTCAGCTGGGCTAGAATTAATTCTCTTCACAGTGACTAGTACAGGGCTATGTTTTACATTTGTGCTGAACACAGGCTTGATAATCAGAGAGGTTTTGTTATTGTTGAGCAGCACTTACACAGAATGAAGGCCTTTTCTGCTTTTCATACTGCCACAGTGTCAAGGAAGTTGGGAGGACATACAGTTGGGACAGGTTATCCAAACTGATCAAAGGGATATTCCAGATCATACGACCTCAAGCTCAGTAGATAAAGTGGGAGAAGAAGGGGAGGACATTTAGAGTGATGACATTTGTCTTTCCCACGTAGCCATTACGTGTGATGGAGCCATACTCTCTTGGAGATGGCTGAACACATGCCTGCCCATGGGAAGCTGTGAGTTAATTCCTTGTTTTGCTTTGCTTGCGTGTATGCCTTTTGCTTTCCCTATCAAAATGTCTTTATCTCAACCGATGAGTTTTCTAACTTTTTCCCTTTCAATTGTCTCCCTTATCTTGTGAGTGGCTGAATGGGGTTTGGTGGCCAGCTGGGGTCAAAGCATGACAGGTGGGCAGCTTACACATGGCAGACCCTTTAGTTTTGATGATAAAAGACAAACCAGGATAATTTACCTTGAATATCTTTGTGAAAAGTAGTATGTCTTACTCAAATGCTTGGATGTACCTAAATGGACTATATAACTATAAATTATGCCAAATCCCATCTTTTATCAGTTTTGATTTAGAGTAGTTCTGCTACTGCTGAGTTTCTCTGTGAGAAAAAGGTTAGGTGTGTGTATTGAATCCATATGTTCTTCATGAAGACCTCTTAAAAATGGTCCAGTGGTTGCAGAAAACTGAAATGTTTTCCTTTGTATTGACTCTGCTCACAGGTAGTATCAACTTAGTGGCTGCTTTGAGATAGCAATAATTTCTGAGTATAAACAATATCTTAGGTGCATTGTGAGAGAGCTTGTGGGAGGAATGGAGTAATTTGCAGGATTAAAGAGGAAAGCAGTTTCCAACAATTAAGAAATTTATAGAGACTTCACAGAGAGATCTTCCAGAAATAGTGGACTTAACTACTGGATTTTAATTGTAATGTATAATAAAATTATTTCAAAATTTGTTCTAAGTTGTCAGTTGAGTAACAACTTCTCTGGAGTGCTGCAATGACAGCAGGCACTGAATTTGCTGCAGCAAGGAAATCTGTTCTGAATTGCTATACAGGTCTACTCTTGGTTTTGGTTGTGTGACTAGATGTGGGCATTTGCAATGTAAATGAGAAAGGACTTTACTTTTAGTAGATGTAAGTAGCTTTCATACTGGAAGACTGAAAAAACCATAAGTCTATCCATTGTAGTCCAAGGGTGTATCATATTTCTCACTCATCAGCTGATTGTTTACTGATGTATTTTTTTCTATAAAATTAAACATATATTTTCTTAATCTAAAGCCACTTGTCTATCCTGTATTGATGGAATATTTGCTTGTTTCTGTTAATCTTTCTGGAACATCTGTGAGTTTGATTTTTAAAAATATATCTACCTCTGCGGTTGGGAATGCAATTTGATTTGTCTCCTGTTTTATTTTTCATTGACTATGAGAAATAGTCAATGAGAAAGTCAAAGAGCTCTGTTTGGCTCTTTAAAAATACATTTAATAATTATGCAATGCAAAAAAGGAGAGAAAATATAGACATGATTGACTTGAAATGCACATTGTATCTCCCTGATCCCTACAGAAGTGGGCAATTGTCTCTGGTTTTGGGAACTTTCAGTACCAATGACGGGAATGAGCTTTATAACAATTTAACTAATTTACAAATCAGTTTTGAGATAGGATAAGCAGCATGACAGAAGTACATCTTCTAGGCAGATTTATATACTGTGCAGTAGTGACTGCACAGAAGAGGTGAGAACTGCATCATTCACAGGGGACATGAAGACGGAACAGAGATTTTATGAGAAGCTGACTATAAGGAGAAAGTCTGGCAGAATGGAAAGAGGACCATTTTTGTAGCTAAATTTTCCTTGTAGATCTTCAGGATGCTCTTAGCTAAATATTGGGGTCGAAGAAGTGTGACTTTTATTAAGATTCACCAGAAATAAGTCTCAAGAGGATTTTGAATGACAGTGTGTATGGAGGGGGAGGGGGATGGCATATTGGAGTGTGAAGGCTGCTTTTTTTTTTTCTTTTTTGGCAGAGTGGGCAGCATGGTGGGAGTGTGAAAAAGTAGCAGGAGAAAGGGACAAATAGGCGTTTCTGACTAAGCTGTTGTGACAAGAGGCAAGGTCCAAGGGATAATTTGAGTTGGTAAACCTTTAAGACCAGACCTCATCTGATATGGTGATGTGAAGGAAAGTGTACTGTAGAGGTTTGGAGGAAGGATGTGATTTGAAAGAAGAGATTGTAACAGATGTTTATTAGAGTTTCCAGAAAACATTATTGTGTGTATTGAGACATGAAGTTTTAACATCTAGAGTGTGGCGAGTGCTAAAAGCCATTGGACAAAGAAAACTGTGAGATATTCTTTAAGCTGATAAAAGTTTAGTGAATGAGATATGAACAAAAGTACAAGGCTTTGTTGTGCTGCAAAATTAAATAATGGGGAAAACAGAGGGTTTGCCAAAAGAAATTAAAAACTACAGAAAGGGTTGATGTGAGAGCAACAAGAGGTCTATTTTGTCCCTACTAAGCTTTAGCTTGCTATCTCTCATCCAGGATATGTGCTAGCTGACAAAGAAGACAGTAGATAAACTAATAGGTGTGAAAGCATCAACAATCTAAGGAGTAAAGCAGATGGGAGACTGTCAAATAAGAACACAGGAGGTGAGAAGCAGCAGACTTGTAAGTTCTTAGGACAGAGACATAGCAAAAACAGAATCTCAAATATTTTACTGCCCAGCAGCCATTGTAGTCTATCTCTTTTCACATCGCACTAGAGGCTGTTCTTTCCTTGCCTTATCCTATGTGTGGTATTGTGAGTCCTTCACTCTCATGCACAGGAGAGATGTGTTATGTCTAGTGTTGTATTAAGATAAATACTTCACTTGAAATGCAATTTAATTAAACTAATTAAGCTGTTAAAATACAGAAGACCTGATAAAATGTGCTTTGGTGCGTTATGGAATCTGTGGGTAACTTCAGGCCTCATAGGCTCATATTTCTCTATGGTAATGGAAAATTCTCCTCCAACTTAGTTTTTTGCAAGGTTAGTGATTTGTTTCCATGGAGAGGTACCTAGACTTTTGATCCACTAGAGTTGCACAGAGGTCCTATTTAGAGGTCTAGTTCTTCCTATAGCACTGGAACTACATTGTCTTCTTGTGCTGCTTTTGATCAGGCACGTGGGTGAGATATGTACAGATTGTCAGTGGATCTACTTCAGAGTTGCTGGTATTTAACTGTGGATTCTTCTTTCTAAGGGGATCAGTTCAAGCTAGGGGCACAAAGATGAGTACCATTGATATCTGAACCTCTCCTTTCCATGCTTGAAGGATGCTATCTAACCAGGAGAGGGATTTGTGTCAGAAATCTCAGCCGAGTGATTTTCCTCAGTTTCAAACTTTCAAGCAGCTCAGAAGTACATCTAAAGCCCTGAACAGAGGATGATATAAAAGTGGTATTTAACACAACCCTGTATCAATGGTTACACATCACTTGCTTGAAGCTCTCCCTTGCTCAGAAGATTTGGCTTCAATATACTAGAAGCTGAAGGTTTCCTAGAAGAAAATCATGGGTGAAGACGTAAGAATCTGAGCACACTGCAGCTGAGGCAATTCTTAATTCGTATAACTCTGTTATTATTTCCTTTTTTTTTTTGTTATACCTAATTGTTTCTCAATTCAGGTTTTACATACTCTTTTCCCACTCCATTTTGTCCTTAGAGATCTTCAAAGTTAAGAACAGTCTACCTTTTAAACTATTTTCTTCAGTCAGGCACTTCTGTCATTTAATTTAAATACAAAAAGCTATATGTTTGTGTTATTCCATTTCTTGACATAAAGCTGATACAATTTTAAATATGTTTTAAATGGAAAGGGACTGAAGGCAGTCAAATAAACTTAGAAAATATATCTATCTCCTTTTTCTGGGAAAACAAACAAGCCTACCAAAGGCTTTTAGCAAGTCTTAAGAGGTGCCTGTTATAAAATTATTTACCAATAATATTCTATTAAAAAAATTTTAAAATAGTTTTAGGAAACCATTAAATCTTATCAGACAGTTTCATTTGGACCTTTGTGTATATGGGTTTCTAAAGTGGATTTGGATATTGACAAAAAGTTCGCAATGCAGTGGTAAAGATTTGGCTCTACCCTGATAGTCCTGAACCATAGCGATGCTTGCAATTGGATAAGGGCTGGGAAAGCCCTGGTACTGTGTCCTCTGTGAATGATGGTTATAACAATTCCCATGGCTGTTCATCCTTGACATTTTGTGGATAACAGTGTTGAATCTGTGCCTTCTGCTTTATACACCTGGGAAAGCAATTAAAATTGGACATCTGTATCAGCAGCTTTGTACACATACTTCACTCATATGTAGCCTTATTTGTAAGAATTACTGATGGAAAAGAAAAATATAAAACACCTGGTCTGCCTGAATCTGGATACAAGATGCTTTGTCAAGTGGCATCTGGGAGAGTGCTGTGGTAGACACACATCAGCTTTTGAATTTGATAGAGATCGCTGGCATGCTGCAGAAAAGCCACTTAACAGATGGTAAACTAAAACAACTTCTGGCCCCTAACAAGGTGGGATGGCTTTAAGTCACTGAACTGAATGTTACAAAATATATTTGTCAGTTATGCAGTCTGAATGAATATTTCAGAATAGCGCAGTTTCCATTGTTGAGCAGAACTTGTATTAGCTGTGGTCAGAATAAACTAATTACTTGCAATATTTTTTGTGCATATTAATTTTTTTGTACTTTCTTTTTTGCTTGTTCCTATGGTTTTGGTTAGTTGCTTAGAAGGCAGCTTGGTGTTCTGGTTTTTCTTTTCCAAACAATGGAAATGGATAAGTCTTCATGGGGATTTGAATTATGTATTGTAAATATCTGACATCAGAGAGAATGGAGACTATTATTCTATCTGCTTGAGGGAAGTCCTTCCTCTTAGGCCTGGTTTTAGTTCAGGGTTTGGTTTTTTTTATGATTACCATTTACCATAGCCAGTAGTTCAGTTATATAATCACTGCGGTCAATTATAGAGTGCTAGGGTTTTTCATTTGTGTGTCAGTAATTGTATGAAAAGTAAAGGTTTGGGAAGTTAGGTACATATTTCCTACTCTTTTAGTAATCCACTGTCATTGTGTTATGAAAAGGCAATGAGAAATCTTGGAAGAGTATTAAGTCAATTGTGGGAGACAGCATCTGGATGCTGTAGGACACTGGGAACAGCACATGTGACTTTTTTTTAGAGGTCCTGTGTACTTCTCTTTGAGACTTGACCCTAGCCCTTGTTACCCAGAACCTGCCAATCAATTCTACTTAAGTACTTTTTCCTATGCTGAAAATACTTCCAAATAGTACTTAAATTTCCCTAAACCTACTTTTTTTTTTTCTGAAGTATTGAATCATGAATACCTGGGCAGAAAATCAGGCACCTGGTAGAGGCAGATGCTTAATTTATTTACATTTCTTAAAAATAACATCCTGGAATGAAGGAAAAAGTTGGAAAGGCAAAATATTTCTCATGTCTAGAACACAGCTCTCTCAGGCACAGGAGAACAGCTGTTGTGAGTCTCTGCTGGAGGTGCTGAGTGGGCTGTGGTGCTATGCAGTGACCTATAAGAAGGGAAACATGTTGTGAATAAAAATAAACATAAATGTCAATGATGAATAGAATTAAGATTTGTTTGCAGACCACAAGGGAATATTTATTTTTATATGTATATATAAAAAAAATATGCTTGCATGTTGAGATACATGTTTAAAACAGAAGGGAATACAAAGAAGCATCAAGAATTGTACAAAGACTTTGATGTTTAAGTTTATAATATGGAAACATGATCAAGTAATATAATGTGTTTAGATTATTCATTTAAAGAAGAAGTCATAGAAACATAGATTAGTTTGGTTGGAAGGACCTTTAAAGATCCTCTAGTTCAAGCTCCCTGGAATAAGCAGGGACACCTTCCACTAGACCAGGTTGCTCAAAGTCGTATCCAATTTGACCTTGAATACTTCAAAGAATGGGGTAGTCACAGCTTCACTGGGCAATCTGTTCCAGTGCCTCACCACCCTCTTCATAAAGAATTTCTTTTTTATAGCCAGTCTAAATATCCCCTCTTTCAGTTAAAACTGGTGTCTTTGTCCTGCCACTGCAGGCTCTGATAAAAAGTCTAGCTTAATCTTTCTTATATGCCCTCTTTAATTATTCAACTTCTGCAATAACATCTCCTTGGTGTCTTCTCCAGGCTGAACAACCCCAACTCTCTCAATCTGTTTTCATAGGAGAGGCACTCCAACCCTCTCGCCATTTCTGTGACCCTCCTTTGGACCCACTCTACCAGCTCCATGTCTTTCTTGTTGTGCTGGTTTAAAGGTAAACCAGCAGGGAAAATGAACTCAACTCAAAAGAGAGACTATAAATCAGAATAACAATTTAATAAAATAATACAATAAGTACGATTATTCAGGCAAACAATGGGTTTTAACCCACAAAACCCAAATGTATAACCCAGCACCCTGGGGCATGAACAGAGTGGTGTTCTTTGGGCCCCCTGAGTCCAAAGGAAAAAGTGAGGGGAAAACCTGTTGGTGAGAGTGCTGTTGCAGTCTGGTCAAGAGTGGTGATTGCAGTCCAGTTGAGGATGGTGGTCTCAGTCTGGTTGAGAGTGGTGAGTTGCAGTCTTCCTCTGGATCCCATGAGTGGTAAAAAGGTTCAAAAACTCCAAGTTTATATATTCTCCAGTTCAGGCAGGAATGCTCAGTCCTTCTCTCAGAGCAGGGAATTCCATAAAAGGGTATGAGGATGCTCAGTCCTTCTCTCAGAGCAGGGAATTCCATGAAAGGGTATGAAGATACTCAGTCCTTCCCTCAGAGCGGGGAATTCCATAAAAGGGTATGAGGATGCTCAGTCCTTCCCTCAGAGAGGGGAATTCCATAAAAGGGTATGAGGACAGGAACATCTTCCTATCTCGCAGGCCTCTACTGCTAACAATTTCTGGGAAATGGCATGGAAGGCTATAGAATACACAGTTTTGGGTTACACCCATACCATGAGGAACTGGTCTCAGCTGTCCTAACTAGGACAATTGTGAATCCCAGAGCTGGATGCAATACTCCATGTGTGCCCTTGTGAGAGCAGAGAAGAGGGGAAGAATCACCTCCCTTAAAATTCTGGCCATGCTTCTTATTATGCAACCCAAGACACAATTGGATTTATGGGTTATGAGTGCATGTTGCTGGCTCATGTCCAATTTTTTTTCACCAGTATCCCAAAACCCTACTCCACAAGGCTGCTTTCACTTTATTCATCAACCAGTTTGTACTTATATCAGCCTTTGTCTCAGCACAGGTGCTGGACCTTGCACTTGGCCTTATTAAACTTCATGAATTTCACACTGGTCTACTTGTCAAATCCGTCGAAGTCTCTCTGGATATCATCACTTCTCTCAAACATATTAACTCCATCCCTCAGCTTGGTGCCGTCCACAAATTTGCTGAGGATGCACTGTGGTGGGTTTCTGTGGCTACGTTTTGGTAGCAGAGGGGCTACAGGGGTGGCTTCTGTTTGAAGCTGCAAGAAGCTTCCCCCGTCTGATGGAGCCAATGCCAGGGACTTCCTGCTGCTGGCCAAGGCCGAGCCAATTAGGAGCAATAATAACGCCTCTGTGATAACATATTTAAGAAAAGAAGGGTTTTGCACACAAAGAATTCCAGCCAGGGAAGAGCAGAGTGAGAACATGAGAACAACAATGTAGACACCAAGGTCAGTGTAGAAGGAGGGGCAGGAGGTGCTCCAGGCCCGGAGCTGAGGCCCCTGCAGCCCGTGGTGCAGATCATGGTGGAGCAGCTGTGCCCCTGCAGCCCATGGGGGACCATCGGGGTGCAGAGACCCACCTGCAGCCCATGGAGGAGCCCATGCTGGAGCAGGCGGAGGCATGAAGGAGGCTGTGACCCTTTGGGAGGCCCAAGATGGAGCAGGGTCCTGCTGGGGATCTGCAGGACTGTGGAGAGGGAAGTCCAAGTTGGAGCAGGTTCTTTCCTGGGTAGGAGTTGTGGCCCCTGTGGGGGTCCCATGGTGGAGCAGCTCATTCATGAAGGACTGCACCCCATGGAGGTGTCCCATGGAATGTCCCCCCATGGGGAGTGCTGTCCCCACGGGACAGCAGTGTGGGAAAAACTCTTGTCCGAGGGATGGGCTCATGCTGGACAGATCCATCAGGGACTGTCTCCCATGGGAGGGACCCCATGAGACCAGGGAAGGACTTCTCTCTGAGCAGCAGCAGAAATAACTGACTGTAACTCCCATTCCCTGTCCCCCTGCACCACTGGGGGGGGGAGGGAGATCATGAAAGGAAGGAGGAGTGAGGGGAAGACTATTTTACTTCTCACTCTTTTACTCTGATCCTGTTAGTAACAAATTTATGTAATATCCCCACTTTGAGTCTGTTTTGTCTGTGATGGTGATCAGTAAGTGACCTCTCCCAGCTCTTATCTCAGCTCATGAATCCTTCATTGTTTTTTTTTTTCTCTCCTCTGTCCAGTTTCAGAGGGGAGTGAGAGAGTGGCTTTAGTGGGTGCCTGACATCCAGCCAGGGTCAACCCATTATATGAACTCAACAGCACAATGTCGCTGATGAAGATAGCAGATAGGATTGATCCTGATATAGACCCCTGAGGGACACTGCTTTGTACTATTCTCTATTTGGACGTTGAACCAATGACCCCAATTCTTTGGATGTGGCCATCCAGTCAATTCCTTATACTGCATCAAATAGTCCATCCATCAATCTCATATTTCTCTAATTTAGAGACAAGGGTGTTTTGTGGGACGGTGTTAAAGGCTTTAAAGGAGTCAAGGTAGATGACATGATATATTTGTTACTCTTCCCTTTTCCACCAATGCAGTCACTCCAGTAGGTGGAGTGAACTACTTTGTTACTAACCAACTACTTTGTTACTAACCAGCTTATTGGAAATAATAACCTGAGGTAATAGCGAGGACTATAGGAATTAATTAATACGAGTAAACCCAAAAGTCACTCTAAATTTTAGTAGGCCATCTTTGATATAAAAAACACTAAGAGTTTAAAGTTTGCAAATTGATATTTCAACTAGAAATTACACTTAATGAAGTTATATGGTGGCTACTCTTTGTTATTCAGGAACTAGCGAAAGTAATCTGCCTTTCAGATTCCCTATCTTATAGCAAAGACCTTAAGAGAGTATCCCAAATATACTGATATCCCAAATATATTGTTCATATTTTCAGCTGCTGGAAACTGATGTGACTCTGCCTTCAGTGAATTGATGTTCAATTAAACCAGTAAAAAATTTTAGCCTTTAGTCTGCAATAACCTTCAGAACATCTGCTTCATTGTACTTTTGGGACGAAGGCCTTTATTTAGAGTTACAGGCAGTAACCAAGAGAATGAATGGAATAATAGTGCTTTATTTATACTTAATTATTTTTCCAAGTCATTTTCCACGAAATAGCTCATATATGGAGAGACAGAAAGTGGTGTAAAGTACTGTTGAAGGAAATAAGTGAAACATGCAATGTTTTGGCATCAGATAAAATCACTTTCAGAGATGGTAAGGAATGATTGCTTTAGTATGTTTCACAAAATCACAGAATATTCTGACTTGGAAAGGACCCATAAGGATCAGCAATGGCCCTGCACAGGAGGCCCTGCCCAAGAGTCACACCCATGTGCCTGAAAGTATCATCCAAACACTTTTTGAACTCCAGCAGGTTTGGTGCTGTAACAACTTCCCTGGGGAGCCACCCTCTGGGTGAAGAATCTTTTTCTAATCTCCAACCTAAACCTCCTCTGATGCAATTTCAGATCATCCCCTCAGGTCCTGTCACTGGTCACCACAGAGAAGAGATCAGTGCCTGCCCCTCCTCTTCCTCTCACAAGGGAGTTGTGACTGCAATGAGGTCTCCCCTCAGTCTCCTCTTCTCCAGGCTGAACACACCAAATGACCTCAGCTGCTCCTCATACGGCTTCCCCTCAAGGCCCTTCACCATCTTTGTTGCCCTCCTTTGGACACTCTCTAACAGCTTAATATCTTTCTTATATTGTGGTGCCCAAAACCGTGCACAATATTCAAGGTGAGGCTGCACTGAAGTTTTTCTGTGTACTGCACCTTATTTTAAGTTTTAATGAGTAATAAATACAAAAATAGTACTTAATGAAATAATTTTAATTAATGGTATTTTTTTTTTGTTAAACCGCTTTTTCAAATAGATAGGAAAGGCTGGTTGTGCAAACTGGTAAAAGTTTTAGCTAAGTCTGCCTGGGATTATACCTTAAATTCTTAGTATTTTCCAAGCTCTCATCTCATCATGCACGTTCATTTGAGTTATTGAAAGAGAGAAGGTTTTCATAATATGAACCTTTTTCTCCAAAAATATTTGGATTTTTTCTTGCTGAAATGGTATCCTCTTCTCTTTGGACTCTGTTTTAGAAAAGTATTTTTTTTAAAGGCACTAATGGGTGCTCTTAAAGTATGGTTCTATTTCTTCCTAGCTCCTCAATGATGTTTGTTTTGTCTATAGCTGCAACGAGGAATTACTGAAAATAAAATGGAAAATAACCTTAGGTGGTAAATATATACTCGTTATACTGAATACATGTTAATTATTCTGTGATACATAGTCTAAATCCTAATCTCTGCTTTAGAGGCTTTATTAAGAGGGGAAAAGAGCTGATAAAAAAAGGTTATACAAAAATCGGAGAATCTATTCTAAAAGTAAACAGATGTCTGAATCTTTTTCTTGTAATTTTTAGGACATTGTGTTGATATTAATCTGAATAATTGGAATTTTGAATTAAAACTGCCGTTCTGTAGCCTGATGTATAGGTGTCACTGTTTTAGCAAGGCAGGTATGTTAGTCATCTATTAGGTACATTTAATGTGTATGAAACTAAAAAAAAAAAGTTGCAAAAGTTAGTAGGATTTGGAACTGGGCTGGAAAATGTCTCATCAGGGGTTAGGCAGAGTAAATTTACTGCAGATCTATATACTGGGCTGGGCTTATCTAAGAGCAGACAAGATGAGGGCTTTTACCCTGCTTGGCTAGCTCTCACGTAAGCTTGGTTGTTTGTACACAGTGCTGCATTCTCTAGGTCTTACCCTCCCTTCCTGGTAAAGAGATTGCTGCTGGTCCAAGGATGTTGGGCAGAAGGTTGTGATTCCTGCTGTGGGGATGCTCACAGTTATGCCATTGCAATCTCTGGCATTATTGACCAAAGTCCCTGTGCACTCCTGGCATTTGTCTCCATGCATCCTTCATCTCCAGGTTTTTCCCCAGCAAGGATCACTTTCTTTGTCTCTTGTAGCTCTCCTCCTTTGGGAACGCTTCCTTTTTGCATCAGTTTTTCTTTACAGAATCTCAGATCCCTGGTTTCTACACAGGGACAGTCTGTATGCAGAAGGACAGTCTGTGATCAGCTTTCCAACCTGTGGTTATGTCTCAGTTTTTTCATGCATTGGAAAATTCAGGATGTGCTGCTTTTGTTTAGATATTATTGAAATACGCAATCAGCCCATTCTGGTTGCAAGTAGCAAATAGGCTTTTGTTTGAGAGTTTAGAAGTTGTGTTTTGGATGTTCACTGCCTCCTTACACACCACCACCACAACCTCCCCCCACTTATCTGCCTCTGTGTTTGCATTCACAGCGTAAGATACGTGTTGCCTATAACTGTGGAAAATTGAGTCTTATGGAATGCAAGTTCGAAGCTTCCTACTGTGCAGTTCCTTTATTTTGAATAGGCAAATATCCACTGCTCTTTAGTCAAGGGAACAAGACTTGTGACAGGTCATTACTCATTTATGTAATTATCTTTCTAAACTCTAGGCACAGAATCTTGTTTTAGAACTGGTTTCAACAGCATTAAATTCACTTTTGTTTCTCAAGTGCACACAACTGTTTTCCAAATTAAGCTATTTTTGCATCTCCCTGAAGGTAAAACCAAAACTTTCAGATAAATATGCAATAAATTGCAAGTCAGGTGAGCTTGTTAATTTTTAGCATAATGTTTCTTTTTGTTGGGCATCAGCTATACTGCAAGTCAAAGTAGAGGTCTGGCTGGAGTTAAAGGATGTTCAAGCAGAGCTGGTTACATTTTTGCTTTGAAGCCAGATTTACAGGTAGAAAGTAGTATCAATTTTTTTTCTTAAAAATTTCAGGTTTTGCTTTTAAACAGCTTGAGGTTGATATTCAACAACTCTGAATTTCCAGGTAATTAGCATAACTGTCTCAGCAGGGAGGTTGTCTTCCCTGACAAAGTTGTCACTTAGTGATATTTTCTCTTGGACTCACATCTGCTACAACTACTGTGGTTTTATTCTGACAGGTCAGACAGGTGGATATCAAACAAAAGCTCTGTCTCCCAGGGTGGTATCAGATGTGATTCTAGGAGCAAATAAAATTGCTAGCATTTTCTCACTTATTTAATTTCTTTTTCCAGGTATTCTGTGCAGAGCCCAGAGGGCCACATTCTCCAGATGTAGAATTTTCCTGAAAATTATTGTTTCAGGTGTATTTTTTTCATAATATATACAATTTATTCAGTGCCCATGAAAGAGTTAAGGAATTACATACTCGTTTCCTTTGTGAATAAACTGAGTATGAGTTGAAATATTGACTATCTATACAGAAAGCACAGAACTTTCTGCTATCCTGTTATGGATTCAGATTGACAGTCTGAATTTAGGTTGACATTCTCCATGTGAATTGATCTGGGAAGATGATGATCAAATTTCCATTATTTCCTTGCAGAAATCTCCAATTAGAATCATCATGAGGGTAGGTTTGGTGATGAGCACCTAAAGAAATACACTTGGTCTGTCAGACTCTTAGGATATGATAATTTTAATTAAAGCCAGTTAAGAAGGGATCTAAATGTCAGAGGTCCTACATACTCCAGAAGTTATTTCTGCCTCCAGGTTTTTGAGATGTGCGGCACTAACAAATGCTGTGAAATTATCATTAGTACTCTGACTGCATTTGGAAGAGAACAACAGGAGTTTCTAAGGACCTCACAACCTCAGGAGGTAAAATTAGGGTGCTAGATTTGCAGAAGGGAGCTGTAGATGATATTAGAGAAATTTAAAAATTTCCTATTACTGAAATAATTTACATTTCCCATTCATTACATTTGGCAAAGTCTATTTAAATAAAAGTTTTTTGTTTCATTTTAAAATTAACCTAAATTTCTATGCAATTCTTTCAATTGCAATTGTGACCACTAGAGTAATTAGACAATTAGAAAGAGAAGGAAAGCTTTGTGGTCCAACCAAGACATTCTAAGTGCTTCTTGAAGATGGAATAGCTTCTTAGGTACATGTATAATAAGGGAAGTTTTTTTAGTGCTTAAGGAAAAATAGTATTTGTACTAATGACAGTAGTTACTTAGAACATTCTAGTCAGCTCTGCAATTATTTTTCAAGGATGCAATCTGCATACTTTAGCTTCTTTCCCCCGCCAAAAAAACCCCAAAACAACCAATCAAAAAGCCACAATTCAAGCCTCACAAGAAAAATGTACTCTGTATACTCTGAAGGCAAGATGGAAACCAAACAATTTTGGATATTTTTCTACTAAAAATAAAACTGTTATTTCCTAGAACATACAGTAGTTAAAAGTGTAGCTATTCATCATGCTTCATTATTTTTAATGGTAGTATCTGGCTGCCTAATTCAGGAATCTGAATGAGAAGTAAATATTGAATTTAACCTTCTAATCCTAATCTTTTGGGTCATTAGTCCCTCTGGGTCTGTACACTGGATTACTTTTGTCCTTTTTGAGTGTATTTCTTTGGAAACAGGCCTTGCTGTTTTCACTTCTGTCAGTATGATACTGCTTGTTGTAATACCTTGTGGCTGGAGAGGTGTGGCAGTCCTTGCTTTTCTAGCTGTGATGTCTGTTGTCTAGTTGGGCCTTCCACCATTTTCTGACATGAATCTGGCCAGAATCAATGTTTATGAAGCAAAATGGTCTTTCTTACACTGCAAGAGTGCAGTAGGATCACAGCCATGGAATGACTGGAGTTCGAAGGGACCTCAGGAAGTTCTGATCCAGTGCTTCTGCTAAAGTACAGCCATCCAGAGCCAGTTGCCCAGGATAGTGTCCAGACAGTTTTGAATATCTTCAGAGATGCAGACTCCCCTGGGCAACCTGTACCAGTGCTCAGTTTCCCTCACAGTGAGAAAGTGGTTCCTCATGTTTAGAAGAAAGCTCCTGTGTTTCAACTCGTGTCCATTCCCAAGGGTCCTGTCACAGGACACCACTAGAAAGCCTGGCTCTGTCCTCTACACACTCTCCCTTCAGGGATACCTGTAAATGAATAAGAGGATCTCTTAGCCTTTTCTCACATGAAAGATGCTTCAATCTTTTTATCATTTTCATGGTCCTTCATAAGAATGTCTCCAGTATATGTCTCTTTTGTACTGGGGAGCACAGAACTAGAACACTTCAAGAGTTGTCTCTGCTGAGTGGAGAGGAAGGGTCATCTCCCTTGACCTACTGGGAAGGGTCTCCCTCCTCCTAATGCAACCCAAGACATTGTTAGCCTTTCCTGTCACAGGGACACATTGCTGGCTAGTTTTCTACTTGGTTAGGCTCCCTTTACTTCCATGCTGTGTTTTGTGTCACTCTTTTCTCTGTCTCTTGGTTGTGAAAGTAGGTTACTGGCTGCAGTTATTTCTACCTTGCTAGTATTATAGTTCTCACTGGAGGTCGTGGACATCTGTGCCCTTCTTTTCCTTCAAGAGACTACTGAGGTGCAAAATCCCTCTTAATCCAGTTCTTCTAGACTTTAGAGGACTAACATAAAACTTTGGTTCAAAACCAGAAGCAAGGACTGTTGTGAAAAAGTCTTGTGTAAGGCAAATCAGTAGTATTTTTATTTGTTTTTACTATTGTGGTTTCTGTAGGAACCCTTTTTTTTTGTTTTGTTTGTTTTGTTTTTGTTTGGGTTTTTTTTGTTTGTTTGTTTTAACTCTGGAAGTTTCAGATCCTTCTGGTTCCACATCTTGTTTTTGTGAATACTTGTATCAATCAACCAAGATTACTGGAAAAATACTATTAAAATTGGTATTTATTGTTCTTCAAGGAGAACTGTTGTAGAACCTATGACTATTTCAAGGATACGATTAATAGGAGTAGAGATTATTTATTGCCATTAACACTAACTGTAGGTAGATGAACTGCATGAAGGCTTTTACAAATCTCTCCTTGGGAGGTTGGCAGAAATATTGAAAATCAGTATAGCTTTCTTTTTACTGTGTTTTAAAAATTCACAATTTTTAATTCATCCCTATTTTCCAGCTCAGACAAAAATGTTAATTGTGTAGATGCCTCGTACAAGTAGGCACTGTATATACCTATCCATTGTATCTTTACTGGATGCCTAATATGAACTCTTCTGTCTGTGCTTCAAAATTGCTGTGAGTTTAATTCCTCTAGTGTAAAGCAGTTCTTAAACAGTTACAGATTCACAGTTACAGATTCACAATTAAAATTTTACTTCTATCTCTAACTCAGGGAGAATGGGTGAAACATGCCTGACAAAGGAATTGGTGCAGCTGTTGGCAAAGTATCTGGCTGTCCATAAATGGGAACATCTGAGGTCTCTTGCTCATCATAATGGACAATACAAACAGCCAGTGCTATATTTAAATCTTAGAATTTTTTTCTTATTTCTTTCACTGCACTGTGTTGAAGATGTTAGAATTCATTCAACTCACTGTTTTTCCCAAGTCTGGATTTTCAGATGACTAATCACGTTATTAATCTACTCATCTTTGTCCTTAGGGAAGAGCCGAATGGGAAGGACTGAGGATTCCAGGGTTTTGAATTTTTAAGAGCGGTTCTGATTTACATTTAATTAAGCTTTCCAGATACTTACAGGTACTTGGACAGATATTTGCTGATGTCTAAATTTCCTAGAGAGTATAAGCATAAAGCATAAAATAAAAATTAGTTAATATAAATGTGATCTGCCTATCGAGGCGACAAAACCCAACACAGCTACACTTCCAAAATTATTGTTCTGTGACTGAACTGGAAGATATGAAACTTTAAATCATGTTTAACTATAAAAGGATTTTGCTACTGCGTCTTGATTCTACTTTTAATCTCAGAGTGGTTGAAGCTGGAAGGAACCTCTGGAGGTTATCTAATCCAACTGCCTGCTCAAACAGGGCTGTATAGATCCAGTTGCCCAGAATGATGTTCAGGTAGCTTTTGAAAATCGCCGGAGGGGGAGACTCCATGACCTCCTTGAACAACCTGTGCCAGTGCTCAGTCACCCTCACAGTGAAAAAGGACTTCCAGATGTTCATCTGGAGTCTTCTCTGTTTTGATTGATGCCCATTGCCTCTTGTTCTATTACTGAACACTGTCAAGAAGAACCTTTACACCCTCTCTTCCTGTAGATAAATAAAATGACCCATGAACCTTCTCTAAACTAAACAGTGCAGCTTTCTCAGACTTTCCTCGTGCTTCAGGCTCTTCATCATTTTCACGGCTCCTTGTAAGAATCAATCCAATATGTGTCTCTTGCTCTGAGGAGCTCAGAACTGGACTCAGAACTCCAGGTTTGGGCTTACTACTAGTGGCAACACTCCTCCTAATGCAGCCCAGGATACTGCTAGCTTTTTTTGCAGCAAGGGCACATTGCTAGTTTGTATTCAGTTTGGTGTCCACCAGGGCTTCTGACTCCTTTTCTGCCAAACTGCTTTCCATCTGGTCAATCCTCAGTGAATGCTGGAGGACTGGGGTTGTTCCTCCCCAGGCGCAAGACTTGGCACTCCCCTTTTTTGAACTTCATGACGTTCCTGTCAGCCTATTTTTGCATTTTTTGAAATCTCTCTGAATTGCTGCACAACCCTCCTGTGATGTGCAGGAAATTATCTATTCTGCCCAGTTTTGTGTCATCAGTCAGAGTCACCTTTTGATGTGCTTTCATTTTATTCAGAGTGTGTGAACTTCCAACCTGAATGAAGAATCTGTCAGTTGTAAGACAAAATACTAAAGCTAACACTTACTTTGTTTTTCCCTGTAGACTTAAGAGCAGTGATTATGGAAAAAAAATATATTATGAAAAGCTTTTATCAAATAAACCCCATTGACAGATATTAGTTTAACATAATGCATTTATAAATTCTGTGTTATTAAGATGTCTGTCTTCAAAGAGGGGAGAAAAAAATATAACATATTAAAACCTGTAGAGGTGTTGCTTATAAAGCTGAAAAAAATCATGATTTGCTTGTCAGCAGTATTAAATAATGTAAGCCACCAAATAAGTAGTTGCAGTTGTCAGTCATTTGTGTTACTGTTCTCATAATGTGATTCCTAAATTTGGAAATAAATGTGCTCTTCAGTGATTTAAAGCATATATTGTTGTTTCTTGAAAAAGGAGATGTATTTATTGGCAACTGGATATTGGGAACTGCTGGTCTACAATAATGAAAGTTAACTTTAGTGTTTATTATATTCACACTCCGAAAAAGCTGTTCTCCAACATAGGAAGCAAATACATGTTCATGCACATTTTCCTCTCCATGAAAAACATATCTTCAGACAGAGGGTCAGAAGACTTGTCCATCTACTTCTCACAGTGAATCAGGAAAGGATTTTGGAAAAAGTGTTGTAGCTAAACATAACTTGAGACAAAAATGATGATCTTTAATGCAAGAGAAGCAAAAGCTAGTGTGTTTGCTCTAAAACACCATTAATAATGTCTTCCAGTCTCCTTGTCAGACAGAAAAGCATAATATTATGTTTGTGAAATGATTGTCCCTAAAATGAACATACCATCTTTGTCTCTTAGGTTCAGCTTTTGGGAGGTTGTTGATCACATGTTGGGAGGGATAAAGAGGAAAGAAAACTATCTTCTCTAGTTGCTATGTATGACACGTTGCAGATTTCCCTCTTGATATTGAAGTGTGTTGCATATTGTGATAAAATTCAGAAGGTGGTATTTGGATTTCTAGTAACTCTTGACTTTTCTCATCTGCAAAAGAAAGAATATATAGAAAACAATGGTGTTCTAGAAGAAAACCCCACAACATCAGGTTCAAGATGTTTAATACATATTTCTGAAATTAAATGAAACATTTAATGGTGCTGAACTTTCTCTCCCTTCCACATTTTTACAAACTACTCAGTCTGATATTTGGAACTTTTTAATTTTTATTTCTTTTATGGGGCTTTACGCAATAAATGTATTTTTCTCCTGTCTTGAAGAATTACTTGCACAACCTGTAAGGTCAATGTTGTCTCTATATAAAATTATATTCCTCACATTTTTTGTATTAGTTGAGGGACTGGGAGTAACCAATTTATCCATGTCAATGTCTAAAAGGGGTATGTGTTCATCTAAACTTCTGACATGTTAATTTTAAGGGAAAAGACAGTTATAAATTATGAAAAGGTTAAATCCAAGAAGAATCAAGATGCTATAATTGAGCATGTACAAACTGAATATATAGTAAATTTTCTCAGTATCATGTATAAATATGTCTCTCTCTGTGAAATTGAACCATTCACTCCAGCAGATGCTGAATCATAAACTTCATAATGTACAAAAGAGTTATTTTGTGTGATTTAATGCCATTCTGAAGAGGAAGAAGAGTGGGAAAAAAGGTGGGGAAAACCCAATAGCCATCATAAATTCTAGAAGCTGATCTTTGAGTCTATAAAAAAGTGGTCTTTTCCCTAATGAAAGCGAAACCAAAACAAACAAGGTTATCAGCTCCGTTAATGTGACTACACCTATAGGAATAAGAACAGCAGAAAACAGGCAATATAGATAAAAATTCAGAAATGGTATAGAGAACATCAGGCCAAGCTACTCTGTGTGCAACTGTTTGATTTTTTTCAGAGTTAAACCACTTTACTGTCTGTTTTCAGGTACTAAGCTGTAAAGTGCATGTGTTAAGTAAATAAAAGCAGGCTGACTTACTATGGTGAAACGTTAGATTTTCTTTGTGATGGAGGAGTTCCTTTTTTATCTGAAATAAGTATGAGGAGAGTATGTTCTGCTATCAATGGAAATTCCTTGCAGTGGTAAATTTGAAGTTGATGGACTATTTAACTGTGTACACAGCCACCTCAAATGTCCAGATAAAGAGGTTTTTGGTGGCATTTGTTGCTTCTACTTTTGAATACCTTAAGCTTTGTATATATGTAATCAGAAGAGATATATATCAAGGCACAAAATCTGTACAATCAATAGTAATTCGTGTCAAAATTAGATTGTATTTTACAGTAGCTCAAGAACAGTATTTTTAGTTTATGATGATTTGTAGTATAACCAGGCAAGATATACATTGTCGCACAACTTCTGAGTTTAAAGCTACCAATGCTTCAAAAATTAGTGATAGATTTAAAATTCCTGATCTAAAGATAATTTAAAAAGATACCCTGAGATTCAACACTTCCCCTTCTCATTGTGTAATTAAGAATTGTAAGTTATTGCAGTTATTGCAATAATAACCTTGGAGTATCTTTATTTTTCAACTAATTTTTTTATTTTGATGCTTGAAATAACACTATTGCACACCTGGATCAGAATGCCTAATCTGTGTGGAAAGCCAAACTAAAATTTTTTTCAAGATCGAAGCAACAAAACAAACCATGAAGGTTTCTTTGAGTACCAGGAATCTATTACGATATTTGCAGGCAGCCTAACACAAGAGCATCCAAGGATGCAATGCCTGTATTAAGAACCTGGATATGTATCTAACATGAATGCATGCTGCTCCTTGCTCTGCAATCTGCCCCACTGATTCATGACCTGGTTTCTGCATGAAGGATTAGATACATAGAAGGGGTCACAGTGCACTAAAATATATCCTACTTTACACAGAGAGTTTGAAACAATGCAAGAAAAAACTCTATCCTGTAGACAGCCCAAGAGACATTCAGAGACCATTGAACTTTAACACAGCACCCACGAACGGGATCCTTTCACTGCAGTTTTCTGACAACTTGAATTGAACCTCGTGTTTGTGCACCAGAAAAGTGCCCCAAAGCAAAATTTTGCTATGTATGCTTGCTGTACTTCTGTGCAAGCATAATGTGTGGGAATGGGTATATTTGTGTGTGCATACACATACTCTAAAAAGCAAGCATTTCAAAACACTTTTGTCTGAATTCCAAGCATTCCAAGAAAAATAATATAGATACATGAAAAAATATTCTACTGAGTAGCCATATTAGAGTAATGCAAAAGCAGTAAGCTTCTAATTCTTAAATAAAAGGATGGCTTGTAGTCAAAGGAAAACAAGTAATCGCAGCTCTGCTTAATGCAGGCAATGTCAGATTATAGTGACGAGAGATCAGCAGGCGCCAGGATACTGCTATAAATCACAAGTATGACTTCTGTTTCCAACAAAAATATAAAAAATACAAATATGGACTGTGAAGTTTGATCGTGAAGTTTGATAATTTTTTATTTCAATGTAAGTTCCAAACTTTGTCTTTAGTGGAGATCATTGCTGGCAGTATGGAGTGATTTTATTTTTAGGCTACAAAACTAGAAGTACTGAACTGTTTTGCATAGCAGAAATCTAATGGTTTCAAAATGGTAGTGTTCTTGAAAAAAATACATCAAACATTTCACTCTAAAATGTGTTTTGGAAATAAGATACATATAAGGGTTTTTTTAGTTGAACCAGCTTAATTAAATGGGGTGCAATTATTCTCTTAGGCTGATGGACCCATCAAGATATAGTGAAGGAATAAATTCTTCCACTTATATTTGTGAGATATTTTCTCTGTGAGTTGAGACATTTAAAAAAACTCAGTTGCTGATATCAAGCAATCTAACTGTGAGCTGAAGAAACTACTAGCACTGCTCTCGGAGTAAGTTGCTACTGATGAAAATATCTAGATCAAAAATGGGACAATTATTGAGAGATACTTATATCCCAAAGTAGTTTAAGAAGTGCTCTTAATGTATAAGAATTATTTGTTGTCTTTCATATAGATATGGTCATGAGGACACAACTTCCAATATGCAAATTGCGTCCAGTCAGTTGAAAGTGAGGGGAATATGGACATAAGAACCCACACAGGTACACACCTTTCTGCTATTGTATCAGGATTGCCCTCCTGTGGTGAACGTTCAAAAACTTCCAGTGATTTATAACTGTATTGTGGTCGTAACCTGTTTTTGTCAGGTTGAGAATTAGCTTGCAAATGATGCTTGTTGGGTTATTGTGCAAGTCAGATGCTATAGCGTAGATGAACATTTTCAAGCCATGAGTAGATGCAATGAACTACAAAAATAGACCCATTTTCTCAGAGCTAGAGATTTCTGGTTGCTTTTCTGTTGTGCACACTTGCAGTCTTACATACGCATGCAGATTTGTGCAGCCCACACATATACATTCTAAAACTAGATTTTATTTTTAGATTGATTTCAAGGAGATTTCTCAGAGAATCAAGGTGCACTTCTGACACTTTAGATTAAAGTTCATGATATGGAATCAATTATGCAAGAGTTTATTTGTATGACAAAATTGTACAATGTCCTGGAAACCCTAATTAGCTCATTTCAGAGGTTCAGTTTTGAAAGCTAGAGTAACAAGTAATGAATCTACTAGTTTGATGCAACTTTTCATGTTGATACAGTAAATCTCTTGTTCAGCATGTGATTTATGGTACAATGGTTTCTTTCTTTATAATTGTTCTTCTACTGCCTTTTCCCCTAACTCTTTCTTTCAAAATAAACATATGTTCACATTAAGGATTGTAATCTGTTTTGTTGTGTTGAAAGGACTTCAAATTCAGTAAACGTGAATGGAGGCTAAAGGAAAAAAGCTGTGCTGAGCAACAAAATAATGAGTATGCTATTATATCCATCCATATTGATACCAGAAATATATTATCATATTACCTGATTTGCCTTTGAAGGATTAGTTAGCAACTAGTTAGAGCTCAGCAGAGTGAATAGATGGGTTATTTTTTAGTCTTTTCTACATGTTTTAAAAAAGACTGTTTAAAAAATCCATACATTTTGTATTAAAGCATTGAGATATTGACCTTGAGACCAAGAAGGATGACCCTTGCCTATAATTCTAACTGTACTGCTTCAAGCTAATGGCATTACTGCACATCTGTGTACTTGTGTGCCCCAAAACCCCTCCCTGAAATTGTTTTGGAAGTAGTGACAGTGAGATATGCAGATAGAATAACAGGTGGCAAGGCTTTCAAAAGTTGAGAGTGTGAATTTAATGTCATGGTTGCTTTTACATCGTAGTATCTTGTTTTAGTGGATCACTAGACCAAACGATTTTTTTCTGTCAATTGTTTCAACATATTAGTAATTTCTGTTAAATAGCATTACTCTTACAGTCTAGTTCAGCTGCAAGCATGTCCAGTGCAGTATATAATTGCTTGATAGGCATTTTCCTTTCTTGTTGGTAATATGATATGTAGAAAATAAATGGTCAGGGTTTTGTAGGACCAATGTGGGCATGGTAAACTGACAGTCAATCTGCAGAAAGTAGATGCTAGTACAGTTAGGCACTTGATCTTGTGCTGGATTGAATGGATTCTTAAAATCTCAGATAGTCTTGAATTTTTCTATTAAACTGTCTTAATCTCAACCCACAAGTTTTCTAGCTTTTCCATTGGCAGGGGACTGAGCAAGTGGCTGTGTGGGATTTGGTGGCTGACTGGGGTTAAACCATCATACGCTGTTTCCAAATTTTTTACTAAACTGGTAGCATGCTTATGATGGAAAGCTTTTAAAGATGTTTATTTTAAAATTGCTTAGAATCTGTGTCTTGGGGGCATGGGGATGGAAAATGAATGAGTTCTGTATCTCTGGCATGGAGCAAAAGGTTTAGAATATTAAATTTTATTTTTTCCCCAGGGTTTTCTGAGATAAGAGCAGATGGGACTCTGATTTCAAGCGTAATCCTGATGATAAAAGATTGGAAATCACATCATTAAAAATTTATAAGCATCAGGTTATAAATTTTTATCACTTGCTATTGTTAATTAACCTTTAAAAACTGATCATGTAGAGATAGCCTGGGGTTTGGTTTCTGTGGGAACACTTTTTAGTAGTAATGAGCACCTGAGGATTCTTTTCTCTCCCAGAGTGAACCTGACATTTCAATTCTCACAGATGTGTGTGTAATGCCAGCACCTTTCAGTGTTTTCAGCATAGCAAGAAAGCCTGGTATTTTCCATATAGATGCAGAAAGGGCAGTGATTTTCTTCTGCTTAGGCTGGACGTGATTCCACTCTCACATTCAAGAATTAGTCTCATGAATAGCACTCATTTTTGGAAGTGTTGCTGGGAACCTTTTGCTGACATTTTGCCATCAGCAGGAGTAAAAGTTAAAGCTTGTAATGATGACTTCAACTTTGCTTATATTTATCCAGCTAGATATACTTGCATTTTTGAAACCATTTTAAAAAACTATTTTCTTTCAAACAATTTGAATTGCACTAAAATAGGCATTAAAATTAATGGCAAAAGAACACTTTTTTAAGATCTTGAATCAAGTTGCTTGAGATGGTGTAGAAAAGTCATTGGACTACTCTAGTTGTATATGTAGCATGGGATGGATCCTGAAAATGTTTTGCGTGAACTTGACTTTTCTTAAAAAAAGTCTTTAGAAGGTGGGAAACACAGTGAATTAAATACTTGAAAATTATTTTGAAATATTTAGTGTAAAGTGCTTACAGTTTAAGAAAGTTGTAGATGTTTTTTGTGTAGAATATAGTGTTCAACAGAAAAGTGTAAGGGAAAGGTTGCAAATATTTTCACTAGTGAAAGGGATAAAATTCTGTATCATGAAGTTATTGGTGTTTGGAATTTTTTCATTACGATTAAAACGGGCATGTGGAAAAACACAATCTAGTATAGCTGCTGTGTTAAGAATTGGGAGTTGTCTGTAGGTAAGTTTAATATCTTTTGATTCTATATGGTTACTTTATGACATCTTTCATTCTCTTAAACTTTACTTTAGACTGGAGAGAGTTTTCTGACATTTCATCAGGGATATGGATTTAATAAAAATAATCACTGCATAGTATTAGCTCTAGCAAATACTGTCTTGTTGCTATTTGGTATTAAAAACTTATTATTTCTATCTATTTAAGCATGATATGAGCTGGAAATAATGACCTGTCCACTTGTTTTCAGTCCCTTCTTTATATTGAAAAAATTCATTGGCTTTGATTCCCTGCAGTTGTATTGACAGGTGCAAATGGCCAGATATGTTGTGGTACAGATAAGTGTTTGAATCTACCTGTCTGGAGCATCTGATTTTTCACAGATATATTAGCAACATGAGAAAAAGGCCTTTCCCAAGCAAGCAATAATCCAGTAGTATATGGCCAGCAGTATATATTCTGTGTAGGACAAATGAATGAGATCTGTAATGCTGAATTTTTGGGAAATTCTGATCTTCCATTGTTTGGTTTTCATGCTAACATAACACACAAGAGTCTGAAACTTCTGGATTTTTACAGAGTGGAAATCCTGACAGTTTCAGTAGAAAAACTCAAAATATTTTGATTGGAACTTCCTGGGAGGTAAGCAGGAACTGAGATCCTCCCCTCACAGCAAGAATCTCAAGCTATGTGATGCCACTAGAAAGGTAGGACAGCAAAATTAGGAGTAATGTGTGGTGAAAACCAAACCTGATAGACAGAATAATTTTTAGGGAAAATGAAAGGCTCTGCTAGTCCAGCTAGCCGAGGGTTGCCTCAGCCTCAATGAACTACTTCAGAGGAGGTGACAAGAAAAAAAAACATAGAAGAGTATTTCATAAGTCTGGAAGGGAATCGTGTCCTTACATGCTCTTAATAAAGGTTGACAAAAAAATTTTATCCTCTAAATGCAGTCTTGAATAGCCAAATCTGGTTGTTTATTAGAGAAGGAAGAAGACAATTTTATTTCTGCTTATGCAATTCCCTGTCAAGATTTGCTTAACAAATCAAGTTTCCATTAACTGCTGTTAATGGAACATGAAGTTGCTCACAAGATAAAATTTCTGATCCCATCAACCATCACTTCTTATAGACTTCATAGTATAAAACCCCCCACAATCCTTATTTTCTGACTTTGATAGAATAAAAATAGTATCCAAGAAATAAGGAGAAAAAAATTGGTTTTTATTTATTTTTTTTTTTTTTCAAATATTCTCTCTCGAATGTTTAATATTCCCTTTAATTTTTTTCTGGGTACTTGCAACTCTGTGCTTCAAAATAAGACAGTGAGGGCTTTATTTAATAGATATAAATCCTATATCAATTCACAAACCATGTAATTTACAATTACACATATCCTGTGTAATTCACAAACATAATTTTTTGATTTACATTTGTATAAATCATAAGAAATGTGATCGAGAAAAAAATGATAATATGAAAGGGAAATTATAGTTCAGAACCTCGAGGAATGTATATCGAGAATTCAACTCTGTTCTGTGATCTGTTGGATCCTAATGGTGTAGGTATTGGAAAAATTTTCAAGTAGTGTTAGAGTTTTAGAGTTGTAAAAACCCTGCTTAATTGTAATTAGCTGTATGCATTCTCCTTCTGTAATTTGGATATGAGCTTTGCTATTCTGGTGCTTTATGTTTCTCCCTCCTGTGCCAGTCTTTCTTTCAAAAGGCTGAAGCCTAGCTGGAGCTAAAAGAGTTGAATTATGGCAGCAGCTTCTAAGTAGCAGCCAAAATATTCTCTGCAGTCAGAGGAGGCTTTTGACGCACCTGGCTTCTTCACTGTTTAAAACCACCTACTCTTTCTCAGCTTTTAAATTAACAGTAACGAAAGCTGAACATGAAGGAGTCTGAGAGTTTGGAAAGGCTTCTTCTAAAGTCTGAATAAGCATCTCTAATCTTGGCAACTACTTCTTGTTTCTGATAACTTTTTGTAGGAAAAACTGTTGAAAAGAGGGAAACCTTCTGGTAAATCACTCAGGAATATCCCTCACACAGATCTAGTCTGACGTAAAAAGCAAATAAACTATATGGTAATAATGCTGGCGGGTGTAAAGCTCTCTTCTCACTTCTGTAAATACTACCCAATGAAAGTATAGAGAGGGTGACTACTAGATGTGCCTTAGGAAGGCAGCAATAGGCACAAACAGCTGGCAGGGCATTATAACAGTCACAGTCTGCAAATGTCATTACTAGCGCCACCAGAGCTGAGCTAATGACAGGGCTATCGATACTGGCAGCAGCCCAGACAAAATGAGTATCTGAAGAATTGCTGTCTTCTGCTCTAGTGATCCTGTAATACTACTCACTTATTTTTAGATTGGTCACCATAAGGCTTTTTCACACAACATTTTATCAAGTGAGTAGAAGAAACAGAGGAAGTACGAATAGTTAAATCCTTTAGCTTTTCTGACTTTTCTCAGGTTTCTTTCTTAATTAGATACTGTACTTTGAAAGCTTTACTTTTCACTGGATGTATACAATTACTTCAGTCTGAAGATACTTGTTGAAGACCCTTTTGGTTAAAAACGGTAGCTTTTTGTGCACATCTCCCTCATTGATATATGTGCAGCAGCTTATTTAGGATGTCGCCAGGAAGTACTTTCTGCATTTATGGAATTGGGTCACATGATATAGATGACTTTTCTGAACTTTATGTAAAACAAAGTGTGTGTCTTGCTTCTCGTCTCGTGTTGTTTGTGTACTGAATCACTTCCTTCAGATTTCCAAGGGAATTTCTACTTCTTGGTACAAAGCTATTTTCTCAGGATAAAAATGCAGAAGATGATAAACCTAACCTGAAAAACTTTTTGGACAGCTATTAAGTGAAAGATGCCAGAAAAGAAACACACCAGACAAGGAACAAAGATTTTTCTTCAGGAGCTCTTGAAGACCTTTATGACAAGAATTTGTAGACTTTCTGATGTTGTTTTTATCCAGTGCTGGTTGACAAATGACAGGGTGCCAATAAAAACACTCATCAGTTTCCCATCTGTATGTCTGTGCATTCATCCATGACTTGCAGAGTATGCTTCTTCTCTGCTTAATGCGTTTCTGTGTCAGAATTTATTTTTTAATATAATTCAGATCCTGCTTAGAAAAGAAGCTCTGGTCTGACATTGCCTGGTGTATGTTAGAGGAAGAGGTGCTGGTGATGAATTGATATCCTTTTTCCTCATGCTCTATTGTATTAATATATCACCTCTAATCATATAGCTGTTCAGTAGGGAGAATTTTGTTGTCCCTCTGTAGTTGGAGGACTATACCTGACAGGTGTTGAAAATGGTGCCTTACTGGCTCACTATGTAGGCAATAATCTGTCCTCTAACTTACCACAGCCTTGGGTTATACGTTTTCTGTTACTGAACTATCACTTTCAGCTGAGGGTGGGAAATAGGTAGAAAATCAGAAATACTGCAATTCCTCTTATTGCTTCAGGATTGTGTCAGGGTGAGTTTTCTGTATTCTGCCTCAGAAGTGATTAGCTAGCTAGGAATTTTTAACCTTATTCTGTTCTAAACTTTGCTGTTTGTATTTTCCCCTACAGGATTCCCAGGGAATCTTTCTATCAAGAAAGATGAGCAAGATGAAAAGACTGTACTCCTAAGTTGAACAAGATAGTTGTATTTGATCCAGTATGGTGTATTCTCCTAACCATGTCATCTATGAAACTATTCGCCTCTTTACCCTTTTTTTGTCTGAGTTGGCTTATTATTCTGGAAACAGCAGAGGCAAATGACATGAAATTTAGCTCCAGGATAGCTAGTACCTATTTTGGTGCGCGTATAAAGCTGTGTGAGTAATGATGAAGAAGGTGATCTCTTGCCACCACCTTCTTTTCTCTTCTGCTTCATGCAGAAAGTGAATTACGGGGGCAAAGATTCTTATTGTGGTTTGGTGACATACGTGTTTCTCTACATGTAAAGGTATCAGAGATCAGTTCCACTTTCCCCTCCTACTTTATCTAGAAACAAAAAGGAAAAGGAGGACCCAATTCTCCTAAGAATAAGGGAAGGCAAAATCTCATGTTACTTCTCCCCTCATGGTGAGAAAGAGGTTTTGTTTTCTTCCAAGTATGTCTCCTGTTTGTTAACCAGTATTTTGTCATGATGGTACAAGGTTTGCTGGTTTTGACCTTCTTCTCAATGGTCTTGTGTGATTTTAGTTACGATGCTTTCATTATTTTCAGATTTAGCTCTTTACATGTAGCATAGTGTTCATTACAAAATATTTTGAGAAAAGTGGACTTTGCTTTCCAAAAATCTTCTTTTTCTATAGCTTAAGGATTCTTTAGTAGGTACAGTGAGAGTTTTAAAATAGTTAGATGATACTATCTTTGTTTCTTAAAGCTTCATTCTGTAACATCTGTGGATGTGCACTTGTTTCACGGTAACCTTTGTTTTCATTCAACTGGAAAACAGAACTATGTTTAAAACTGTTTTAGTTAAATACCATTTTCCTTTTTTTAAACACCATTTTCCTTCTTTTAATTAGAGGCTGCGTACATCTGAGTTTGACTTTTATTTTACTGCCAGCTCTAGGAACATAAACGGTCTTGGACTGCAAAATGAATATGTTGCTATAAGTCTATAGGGGAGGAGAAGGAAAAACCCCAAACCAAAACAGCACCTTGCAAACTGCACTCTTAAATTTGGTAGGTGTAACATGACAAATATCAACACGGCTACCTAAAAATTAGTAAAATTAGGCTGATTGTTTTCTGTTTTGTGAGTAATTTCTGTTCAAACAGGTATTGTTTCTGTTTCAGTCCAGGACAGACAATATGTGCATGGACAAAGCCCAAGTGTAAATGAGCTACAGGTACATAATCTCCTCTGAGATTTGGCATTATTTAACAAATTAACAAGAAGCAGTTCTAGTGAAACCTAATTTTTTATCTTAGAGTTACAACCAACCCTGCTCATGTTCTGTCTTAGTAATATAGAAATGTCTTTCATTGAAGTGTTCATTCAGGTAAATCATCCATACTATGATGCTCACCTAGAACTTTTTGAAATTACGTATTTCATGTGTAACTTTTCTTCTAGTACCGAAGATCTCAAGTTTCAGTGGCAGGACCTCTTCCCCTCTTATACAGAAGTATTGTCAGCTGGGGCATCTGAGTATAGATCCCACCTCTGCTTGGGCAGTGATAGGTACTGCTCCCGTGCAACTCTGTGGGAATTCAGTAAGCACAAAGTCCCTCATTCTAGGCAAAGAAACAGTACAAATTCCTGAAGAGCTCTGACAGCTGTTGAAAGAATGGAATTTTAGTTGCTCTCTAATATTTCAAGCCCATTTTATAATAGATTTCTGTAGAACTTGGGGTTCCTTTCAGTTACATGGAGGAGGTTCAGCTCAAACCAACAGAATTTCAACAGTGCTGCAAAATGAACAGGAAAGAATTGAACTTTGTGCTCATAAATCCATGTTCTGGATTTTAAGGGTTATTTTTGAGTTCTGTAGATCTAGCCATTTCTACTGTAAACATATCCCATTTGGAAGATGATGATGCTGATTTAATCAACTTAATAGGAGAAATATTCTGGCATTCAGTCTGAAAGAAATTGAAGATGATCAACCTCTTATTAGGCTGATTATCCTAAAAGCTATAAAATGGGTTTGGATATTGAATAGTTTTGATTGGCTTGCAATAGCTTCAGTGATATTAATGTGATATAACTACCTGTTTTCATTCTTTAAAATTTGTTACTCTAATCAGATTAATGTACCCAAGAGAAGGTAGGAAAAAAAAGTTTTTCTTCCTGAATATTTGTATGATTTTGAACACTTGTGTCAGGAAATCTACTGTATCTGAAGGCAGGAGTCTCCCGTGAATGTGTCCTAAGATATATAGACTCCAGAAAAAATTTGTTCTTTAACTTTTCATAAAATAATGGACAAGAAAGATTACTAAAGACCAGAAGACAGGAGCAATATAAGTCAAGTGATCTAAAAATCCAGATGACTCACAGTTTTCACTCTCTTCTCTCTTAAATAAACAAGTAAGGTAGTTGGGTTCAGGTTTTCTCTCTGCGGATTCATCTTGCATTTCTGTGTGTTTTATGTGAGCAGCTTATAAGACTTAAATAATGGCATCTTTCATCCCCATTTCAATGGAAATGGAGAAGATGTGTTCTGTGTTACATTAGGAAAGGAAGAGAATAATTACAACTGATTACAGGAAGGCTTAAGCGGTTCTAGAGATCTGATTAGACTTCATGTGGTCATCTGGCTTTAGGATTAGGAACCCTCTGTCAAGGAGAGTATCAGTACATATCCCCATAATAAAGAAGAGTGAAGCAAATACCAAAAGAGCCATCTGTACTGTACTTTGTTCAAGGTGTGTAAAACTGTGGATGGTGAAATTATAGCCATATAGCTATAGACATAAACATGAAGACATAAACATGTTGCTTGGTTTTGTCTTAGGTTTCCTCAGAACATCCAAACCATTGATGTTCATCAAATGAGCCCTGAATAAAAGAGGTTGTTGTATACTTAACCAGTGGATTTTTACAGAGGCTGCTCAACACACAAAATACAGACGTACTCAACTATTCTACAGCAGCCAAATTTCAAAATATCTCTGCCTGAGAGAAAAACTATCATGGAATAACTTAAGTTGCCTGATGGAGTTATTCCTCTTGTACATTTAAAACAAATCTCCTAAAGACTTCTGTTTCGAAGTTTCATTACTTGTAATTTTTGTTTAATTATCCCTGGGGGGAACTGTGAGAATTTTTACACTTTTAACTATGCTGAAGGTGGAAATACACAGAGAGGTATGTTTTATGTGTATTCATATGACCCGTTTCAGTATTACAGCCTCTTAATTAGCCAAGTCCTTTAAATGATCTTTTCCCAATGGCAATAAGCAGACTTTCCAATAAACCTGTGTAACCTAGTTTACTTTGTAGCTCAGAGTGTGATACTGAGATCTCAGGAGGAGGGATGTGCCACTTTCTTGCTATTTTGGGAAGATGTAACTGGAGCATTTACCAGTTTGTAATACAAACATGCTAACATTCATGCTCCTCTTTAAAATTGTTCACTTATTCACATTAACAGTGTGGGTGGCCTACTTAGATGGGCTTTTGCCTTTGGTTGTCTCGTCTTCATACATCTTCCATTCTACTTCTTTGCTCTCTTTATCTGTTATGCTTGCTTTTAGTTTTCTCTCTTAGGATATGCATTTATATTGCATAGTCTGTGGTATGTCTCTGATTGTGTGGGGAATAAAACGAACAACAGAGAAAGACTATGTTGGTGAAAAGCCACTATTAATAGGTCCCAAAGGATTACTAGGATTTATGACTATTTGCATTAGCATTAGAAAAAGTACTAAATATTGAGCAGTCAAGTAAATGAGAATTCTGTGACTTATCTAGGATGACTCATTGTTTGACTATAGTCTAAAACTATTTTTTCTGAAGATGAGTAAAAATTTTTTCAACCTCCACACAATGCCTTTGCACATGTGTAAACAGAGGGCTAGCAGATGTATGGCACTGAGAATGTAACAAAAGCATGGACAGTTTTGAGTGTTCATCTCAAAATGTGCTGGTATGTTATACTTCACTGTATAGACTGCTATAAATAGGACTCCAGAAGAGGCTTACTTGTCCAGCTTCCTGAAACTGCAAAATTATTTCAATTCATTGATGGATGATTCGAGGACAAGTATTATAAATCTCCTAAATGATCTGGTAAGACTGTACAACTGAGTACAAAAGGGACTACTGATGAAGTATGTAAGAATGTTGTTAGACCTTTATTAGTCTGATGTGAAGTGACTTTCCCTAGGGCTTTTCTGTATGTTCAGATTAGGGTACATTGTATGCTGACCTAGTCAGAATACTGTATGATCTTGCTATATTTAAACTATTTGCCATTTGAACATAATGCATGGGTCAGAACCAAGAACACAGAACCACAACATAACCAATGATCAGTCATTTAAACTACTAAAAGGTACTTCCCTAGCTTAAACATGTTATTTTACTGAGTATTCTGAATATTTTACCTGCACAACATTGGTGCAAATCAACACTTTCAGGATTCTAGATATGGGATCAACTTTCCTGTTCTCAATTTATAAAAGTTTAAAAAACTTTGTTTGGAATTTATCCCAGCAAATTTAAGCTGTTTAGAAGATGGGTGTCCAGTGTAGTTAGCTAAGTGACTAATAGTTCCCCAGAAGGCAAGGGGATGAATCAATGAGGATGAATCTATACTTTTCTATTGATTGCTCAGGCTATGTACTAGACTCCAGGCACCTAACTGTTAGATGATTACACTTGATTATGGAGGGTGCTACCATAATTAATTATTTTCATTTCTTTCTTAAGAACAATAGTTTAGTAACTCTGGGGAAATAGTTTTCAGAAACTGAGTTGCTGGTGACAATTTTATGCTGTTAATTAAGAAATATATGCTTGCTTTTGCACTCTGTCCTGTTAGTTTCTCTTTCTGTAAGACAGAGCTTGCCTATGATCTTTCCAGAGATGCTGAAAGGAAGAACAGAAAAATTATTAGAGGTAAAATATGATGGAATTTTAATATGCATTTTGCAGTCTGTGTGCATTTTGGGCAATCACATCAGTTGATGGTGTCACTGCTGTTTTGTCTCACTTTGAATGTCTCTATCTTGCCCTTTGTATGGGAGCAGAATATGCTTCTTTTCTTCAGTCTGTGCAACAGCTGTTTTCTTAAGGGAACAAAAAATAATGGTTGGACTGAAATTTTTTTGGGCATGGGAAAAAAGTATGTTAAACTATGGCTATTGAATAGGAAATTTTGAGATAAGCTTATTCTTCTATTCAGCTTGAAAACTCCATCTTTATTTTTAGCTGCGAAAAAAACATGGACATGTAAACAAGACTTTGCTCCTGTTAGCAGTGAGACACAGACAAATTAAGAGTTACAAGCTAATATTGAACCAAACCAGATACATATCTATTCAAAGATACAGCATGAAGATAATGAGCTGCAGTAGTCTTGTTATTGTAGTGCATAACATGGTTTCTGTTTTCCTCCAGAGCAATCACTTTTACATTACACAGCAGTCAGCAGATAATCTGTCTACTAACAGTCATGTCCAAGAGATTCTTATTGTGTTGTTGAACTGTGATGAAAGCCTCCTTGAGAATGTTGGTTGAAGTGGTTTGTTGTTGTTGTTGCTGTTGTTCTTGTTTTTTCCTTCAAACACATGCCCAGGAAATACTGAATGTTCTTGAAACAGAACTGATGTCTTCATAAATCTGAGGTCACTTCAAAAAACTGATTTGAAGTGGTAGGGTCATTAGTCTTCCAAGCAGAAGCATCTTCAGGGGCATGCAAATTAAATGGAAGTAAGAGGCAAAACAATGAGTCAAGGAGAGGAATTGATAGTTAAGTGGAATATTACTTGAGTGTACTTTGGCAAGAGTGGGAGGAAGAGAAATGAAGAGATGGTCTAGTTATGCTCAAATGCATCAGCACTAAGACAGAAATGCAACATGTTACTCCCTGTAGCCAGACTTTTAAATAGGTTGGATGCCCTCCAGTAATTTAAATGAATCTTTAGCATGACTCATGACCAGCCTGAGGTTTGCCAGTTTCACTGCAGGGAATTCCTTCTATGTGAAGGTGACATTTTGTGGCCTGTATATTTTTTGATGTTGTGTGTCTCCTTGCCAAGTAATCACTTTAATAGAAAGATGTTAGTAATTCAATATCAGTTCTTATGCTTTATGTAAGATTATGGCAATCAACAAAATGAATATGTGATGAAATGAAAAAGTACAGAATTTGTAAAATTAATACTCAAAAATGGTGGCCTTCTTGGTCTGTAGTGACCTCAGAGGATTTAGTGCCACTATAGGTCAGTATGCTTGGCTATCAGGTTTTCATCATGTATATTCAAGTAGGTTTGACTTGCTTGATGTGACATCATCACAATATGTTCTCTGCAGAGTTATGCTTTGTCATCATTCAAAAATTGATACTAGCACTGAATTTTGTGAGCTTCCTAATTTTAATTCTTTAAAAAACAACCATCATTTTAAAATTTTGCTATTTTTCTACAGTTCTACATTAATTTCTACTTGATGTTTAGAGCTTCTAGAAACAAACTAGAGTCACTTATATATATGAGTTTATATCAGCAGTTATGAACTGCTCTTTTTTTATGGTGGGATCTAAAGAAAGAATTGGTTTGACATGCACACACTACACTTAAATGTATACAGTTCTAAGGCATAATTAAAGTACCACTGTCCTTCTTTGGAGTTCTAATTTTTAATATGCTATTAAAAATATATTCTAGCTTCTCATAAAAATATTTGGTATATTCAGATATATGTAAATCAGGCTTTACATTAAGCACCTGTTTCTGAGACAAGCTACTCAGAAGTTGTTTAATATTGCTAAAGAAGGAAAGCAAAATTTCTTTTTAGGTGCAAGATTTTTTTGAAAACGGTACCCTATTTTCTCAGACAATGGCATGAAAAGCAGGTTTTCTACATCAGTTTTCACAAAACACATTGTCTGCTCTATGAACTGTCAAAAGTTCATTGCTGCTATAATGACTGAACACAGAAGACTCATGACAGACCACCTGGAGGTGTTGTTCACTAAAAACAACAAAATTTTGTGGGCCACTAAATGGTGGACAAAACACATCATACCATAGACACTTGCATACTCCAATGAAGACTAAGGTTGTAGCTTTAGAGAGTGGGGTAAACAAAGGTAACTTTCTTACCTTTGTTAACTTTGTTTAAGTTCACATTTAAGAACTGACATATGCAGTTTCTCTTGAAAAGAAACATACTCAACAGCTTTAAAAATACAGTGATGTATTTAGTTGTCTCAATATGGATTTATATACCTAGTTTTTAGGGTCGAAATTTGTAGTTATTGGCCTTTGGGCTGTGGGAACTACAGTTCTTGACTGCTTGAGGGGTGCTGTTCTCAGCATTCTGTTCAAGTTGTCTGTATTTTTCTTCTCAGTTTCGTGTATTTTTCTTAATTTTTTGAGCTGTTCTGTATAAATTCCTTCTATAAAACAGATGGCTGCACTTCAGTGGTGGATGAAGTGCTGCCTTATATATCTAATTTGTAACCTTAAATGAACAGAAGCTATTTTATAAATTGCTGATTTTCATGAAAGCAGCCCAAATCAGTTCACTTTACATAATGGTGTCATGCTTGAACTAAAATGGAAAGTCCTGAATTTTGGAAGAAAAACCCTAACTAGTGTACCATTTATATAGCCATCTGTTTTATCCAGGGTGGGGTCTATTTGTATATTCTCTCTTCTAAACTTTTGGTCTGATTTTTAATGGCTACACTTCTACCTTCTTCAGAAAGAAGTAACATAAATTTTCCCACTGTTGTATGAAAAACCACATTACTACAAAAATTGTTTCACAGCATAATGCCTGCAGAGAAGTTACCTAAGAATTTCCTACTTTCTAAAAGTTGTTGTTCAAATTAGTCATGGCTCATAGAGTACTGAAAAATCACAAGAGAGAAGAAAGTTTATTTTCTTTCACCTATGTCTCTATTTTTGATAGCTCATATAAGTTCAGTTTGGCTCAGCTTCTGGGCAGGGTGAAGTAATTTAAAAAACTGTGAGACTGTAGGTTGATTATACAGCACCTGCAGATTTCTGGTCCTTACTCAATGAAATTATATAGAACTGTGATCTAGTATAACCATATGCTGCTGTTTCAAACTCCTCCAAAAATACCAGCAAATTAACTTTATACTGGTGGTGTTTTTGCTGGGTGGGGATTTGCTTATTATACTGCTATGAGCATAGATGTAAAAAGTTGAAGCGACTGTAAGTGTGTTGTACACTCCTGATGATTAGAAATGCAATGTATTTTTTGTCTGACATGGGTAAAATTTATGCTATGATAGTTCACGAATCTGATGTTGAAGTCTGCAGAATTGTACCTTGAGCACTTGGGAACTTTTTCTATTTAAAAGCTTAACTGGATTCTGTAGCTGATAATTGTTCAACTGCAGACCAGAATGCAAAGGAGATACAAACATGGCAAATTATTATTAATTTTTGTGTTCTGATAGAAAAATAATGACTGTGAGATTGACAGAAGTATTATGCATGCTTATTCTGTGGAGAACCTACTCTTCCCTCAGCAAGATCTTATTGCAACTTTCCTGTGTTCATGTCTCAGTGTGAGGAGACTGGGATGTTTGCTAAAGAGGATGAGTTATAAGATAGACCGAACTCCTCTCTCTTAGCAATTGTAAATTCAAAATTAAGGGGCTTTAATCGAGGAAGTGTGGAAAAAAACAGAAGAAATAACAACCCTTTATTAAAAGATATATGTATGTTGGCAAAACAGTAACAGAACACAAAAAAACCCCACTAGACAGTAGTCCTAGGAAAAAAAAAAAGGTCTGACTGAACACTTCTCTGTCCTTTAGCACAGTCCTAACCGTGGCCAGCAGGGGGCACTGTTGGGCTCTGACGGTCACCACACGGGGAGAGGGGTCTGGGAAGGGGGGGTGATCCCGGACCACGGGAGAAGCCGAAAAGGAAATGGGGGACCCTTCCCTCAGTGGGAGGAAAAAGGGAAGGGAAGCAGTCCATTCCCACGGGACTCACCGCTGTCCCAGGTGACGGCGTCTCAAAACTCCTCCCTTCTCTCCCGCAGGCACACAATGCTTCAATGAAACACAGCAGATCTGGGGAGCGGGACAGCCAGGCAAGTCGAAGCCAGCAGTCCGAGCTGACCAGGATGAGAAGCCAAAAAACCAGATCTCCAGTCCCTCTCCCCAAATGCCTACACACAGACCCCCATCTCCCTCCGAGAGCCAACTCAGCAGTCTGACTCTCCCCTCCCCAAGCAGAGCCAACCACCCCCCAGCCTCTGATGGGCCATTAGCCAGGAATTCGGCCAGATCTTTTGTAAAGCTAATTGGCTCCCTTCATCCCCACTCACTCCGTTTTTTTCTTGGAGTGGAGCAGGGAAAGAAGAATTCTCCTGAATGTCTAACCTATAACAGTTCATAATCAAACAGCTTATAATTTACAATGTAGTTTATATGTATATATGCGCATACACAGTGCTATATTTGTGTATATACACACAGACATATATATATATATGTATGTAGCTCTTATGTTCTATTCTCCCTCTTAGAAGAAAAGTGTTTTTTTCATATGCCGACTGCTGGTTAAAAAAGTATTCACTAAGGAGAGAGAGAGAGATAGAAAATTCTAGTAAAGATAGCTAAAAAGAGTCAAGCAAGGAAAAATAAATATGCCTTCAAAGTGGCAGATCCTGAGTTATGTGATTATGTCAACAAGGAACTGTATTCAAAATATGGGGTTACAGAAGCTGATGGTAAAAGATGGATCACAAGAACTCCTCAGATCTGCTCCCAGTGAATTCAAACTTAGATACTGGCAGAGTTAGTTGGACCTTGTTTTAAAGGCTCATTCTGTTCTCTCTGTTCTTGCTTCCTTTCTCATCCCATCCCTGAACTTAAGGGATAAGAAATTTATCTTGGTTTGAGGAAGAGAAAGGGGTTTGCCTGTTTGACTTAAAAGTCACCAGTGTTTTGAACAAGGGTTTAGTCAAAATGGATACTAATTGAAATTTTTGGAGTGTACTACAACTTCTGTAGATCTTAAGATTCTACAGACTATTGCCATCTTTCTGTAAAGCCTTAAGCATGGCCTCAGGGAGTCTACTTGGGTGCAAAATAGATAAAGGTAAACATTTTTATTATCATATTAAAAAAACCACAAAAAAACCCCAACAAAAAACCAAAACCGAAAAAACCAAACACCACCCTCACCCCTGAGATTTGGATGTGCTTACAGTCTTTCCTGTTGTTTCTTCTGTTGAATATGTACAAAAATATGGCTATCACAGAACACTTGCCACTTTGATGGTTTCCTAACTCTTTGTACTCTGAACAAAACAGTGGTGCTTTATAAATAGTAACTTGGGTCAGGTTTAACATTGCTTCCAACAGTGTACCTCAAAATTACCTAAGATTTCTAAAATGTCTACAGAGTAGCGTCATCAGAAGGCTGAAATACGTTAGGCTGAAACCTTGAGAAGATAAGGTCAATTGTAAATGTTTCGTATTTTGACATCCTGGTAGTTTTCCATCTGCTGATTATAATGGAGCAGGGAATACAAACGAAATTTTTATTATCTTGTTTTACTATAAATTATTGGATATGTTCCTTGTGTTCTCATCCTTTGTGTTTCCTACCCTGTATGACCTCCCTACAGAGAATGACAGAAAATGAAAGGCTTTCAAAGTCTGATTTAGCAATATGTAATTGAAATTCCTTTTTAGTTACAATATCTAATGTTTCTAAGGCATTTCTAAATGATACAGTTTAGCGTGTCACACAATTAACTTCTTGGAAGCCTTTTTCCGCAAAATAGTTAAGATGATCCTCTGAATTGCCATCATTCCTTGCATGTTGGACTGTTTCAATTTTCTTCTTATCTAATTACTAATCATTTATAACATTCTTCTTGGCAGGGTATGGATTATATTCACTATTAATGGCCTATGCTACTGTAAATAGTATAAGAAGACACATCTAATAAGCATGCCTTTTAAAAGTCAAGATCTAATAAAAATTAAGTTTTCAAAAAGATTGTTCTTCTTGGACAAATATTAGCTTTTTACTGTTATGTCAGCTCATTATAGTGATGGAAAATACCCACTATTGATATAGGGGTAATTGCTTTACCAAAATGAAAATATTCTTCTTGAACTGTTCTACTATTCTCTAAGCAGTTATTTTGGTCAACATCTAAGAAGGAATATTGGCAAAAGAAAACTTTTGGTCTCCAAGTAGATAAAAGGTTCAATGAGAAGTAGCAAAAGAGCTGTTTTCAAACCATTATGTAAAACACAGAAAGGAATTGTTCAGAAAACTGAGGTTCTTTTGGGTACAGTGAATAAAGCAAGGAATTTAGATACACACACATGGATAAGTATTCCCTGAAATTATAACAAAATGTGATATTAAACCCTAAGCTCTGAGAGTTATTGTAAAAATAATTAGGCCAGACTTCAAGAATATTTGGGTTATTCTTGGAGATACGAAATATATGCATACAGTGCAGTCTTCCTGTGGAAATTACATCAATGCAGATGCATCAGAGAGGAAATAATTCTCTTGGAAGTCTGGTTTTTGGCCTGTCTTATTGTAGGTCTATCACAATGCAAAGACTTAGGCTTTTAGTTTGCATTAAGGTAATACTGAAGATTCATGGAAACGGAAGAATTTTCTGGATTTTTTGTTCACTGAAGGAAAGACAATGATTGCATGTGTGGAGGAGAGATTGAAAGAAGGAGGAATTGCAGTGGTGTTTGAGGTGAAGCAGGAGACAAGAGTGGAAGAAGGTGTGTAAGGTAAGTCAACTCTGCACAGACAAAACCTTTTATGCCTGCTTGGTTTAGGTTTTGTTTTTGATATGCAACATGTGATACTCTATCTTTGCAAACATGACTTGTATGTGTTTTCTCCCAAAACTAGTTGAACCATCTGGCCTACAGGGAGACAAAAATGTTTCCTAATAAAAATGTAATATGTTATTTATATAAATAATTAATTACTAAAAGACAATTTTCATAATTTTGCCATAATGCTTCAAGTTATTATTGGAATACAAGACCTGTAGATCTGTGCTCATATGAAGGTGAATAGTTTCAGAAACTGTTCTGGCAGGTAAGGTATCCTTACTCTTAAGTGTACAGCCAGAAAAATAGGTGAATAATAGTTAAACACAAGTTCAAGATTTTTGAAAGTGTGCCCTATGTTTTTAAGAAGTAAACAATATTCAACCAGGAGACTATTTTATAGGCACTACGGGAAATATTTGAAACTTGTATTGTTACTAGCTTAATACTAATTTTGTTAATGTGTTTTCTAAGGATTTTCTGTCTTTCGCAGGTGTCTGTCTAAGGTTATCTCCCTTCTATGTGTAAATATTATTCTGCAATGTCTGAAATAACAAAGATGCCAGTTATTCCCAGATATAGACTGAAAAATATGTTTGAAATTGAAATTATCTTTGTAGTTTTTTGAGTTTTTTTCTCAAACGACTTGCAATTCATGGTAAATATGCCATTTTTACTGAGTAGCCAATATGTACTATGCTACCTTATGAAGCTTTTGAATGCCTGAGTGTTATTTGGGTATAAGATCTAGTGCTTTTCTTTTCCTTGTAGAAATAGTAAAATAGATGTGACCCAGAAACAAACAAGCAAAAAAGGGGGAAAATTCTACTTGCTCTGATTACTTTGTAGTCTCATAACAGCAGAGATGGAATTTAGACTTTAAATTTTTTTTCTGCCCACTGGAAATCATTATTGGTGTAGTATTTTGCTTCTTAACTATTGGAAGGTTTCTGCATGTGTATAAGTGTGTGAAAAAGATTGTACTGAATTTTTCTTTTGGGTATCATGCATTTATCATTACTTCCTAAGGATTATTCTTTTCAAATGAGTCACCCTTGTTGCATAGTAGTGCCAAAGCCAGCAGTGGCCATGTCTCAAAAGATATACTTCATCTTTATAGCTCTGATCTTTTTATGCATCAGTAGAAGAGTCTGAAAGGATGTAAAACTGCACCAGGCAAAAGAATGGGTCTTGCACTGATTATCATGATTTGATAATCAAGGAACTGGTTGCCTGAAGTCAAGTGGCACATGATGTGTCACAGGGCAATTTCAATTATTCATGCTATTGTGGGAGGTATATTATCATGTCTACAGCTCCCACTTGTACAGTGTCAAATCTCTGCTTCTGACTTTGTTTCTTAGAAGTAACTTTGAAGATGAAAGTCAATTAGGTGCATACAAAATTGAACTATCATGTAACTAGGGAGTTACGCTCATATAAAAAAATACAACAATCTTTGAGATACCGCTGGAGGACTTGGTTTGAAATGACAGCTCATCACACCAGTGTGTCTCAGAAACCCATGCATAATTAGCCAGTGAACAGAATTGCTTACTCAGAATGTGCTGTAATCCAGTACTTAAAACAGAGCATGGTGTTGTGTGCATTGGTGTCTTAACTGTTGTGTCCCCAAGACCAGTCTCTGTAAGCTGTGCAGGTCATCTGAGAAATCAGTCTGCCTTGGTAGGAACTCCACACTGTTCCCAACAGCCAAGCTGCTGATCCTGAAAAAACTGAAGAGTGGGCATAAACTGACAGAAACAAATTAGATAAGACCACTCAAATCTGTAAGGGTAAAGTCCTCTTTGAATTTGGCAGTGTATATTAGAGAATTGGATTAGGAGCCTGATCCATTTCAGAACAAGATGTAGCTGCTTACTCATCTCTCAGTAGTCTTATCCTCCTCTCCCCTTCATTGTTTCTGTTAAAATATTGTGTGAGAAGAAGGGAGCAAAAACATATTTTGAGAGTCTCCCGGCCCAGATAAGCAGAGGACATGACTGAAAATCATGATATGGATAAAAACTTCTATTCCTTCAAGTTTTTTCTGTCTGTCTGTTGTCATGCAATAATGTAATGGCAGATGTATTGCATTTGAACGATTCTAAAAATTGAAGCAGTTGTCATTGTTTTGTGCAGTCTTCCCTCTCTTTTTCATTTAATCTGATTTCTTGCTCTTTTCCTTTCTTTAATACCCCAACCTCTCAACTTTCAAGTGAATACTCCTTCAGGTTCCCTTTCTTCTTCCTTTTGATCTTCTTCTCCTGCTGAGATGTGTTTTATTTCTGGCTTTTGTGACAGTCTCAGTGCTCTGTGCTAACAGTTTAAAATAACAAATTTGATTAAATTAAAAGTATGCATTTTCAGCTGTTTGGAAAACAGATTGTCTTTTGTGCACAGCTATCATTTCTATTTGGCGATTCTAAATACTACAGACTAACAAATATTAATAGTAAATATTATGCAATAGATAACGAGATATTATTATGTGCTTTCCTGGGTTAGTTTTAAAAGTAGGGATTTTAGTTGCTGTAATCTGGAAAATCCTAGAAACCATGCTGTATTAAAGCAAGTAGTTTTAGTAAAAATTGAATGTGTCTTAGTTTTTCAGATAAATCAGAATGCCAGATAGTGACTCAAAGTTTCCTTAAAGTTCTAGACAAAGGAACTAACTCAGTTCCATACAATGACAAAGATGAAGAAAAATACTAAATATTATTACCTTGAAAGAAAAGACCAGTAAAAATACTTAGCAATTAAAAGTTCCTTTGGAAGAAGAGAGATACTGTAATTAATAAGGAAATTAACATTTTATAATCAAGAGGGTCAGATAAGTTTAGATGCCTGTAAGCCCGATTAAACTACAACCTTCAAGTTTAGACTGGGCGATGGCAGGGGTGTAGTTGCATTGATCACAAAGTGGGGATAGAGGTTCTCAAGTTTTAGTTTTTAAGAAAAAATGAGGGAAATTTTTGAAATTTGGAAGAAACCAGGAAAGCAGAAAGCTTGTAAGAGAACTGGTTTGATCTTTGTTTGACTTGCAAGGAGGTACTGGTATTAAAATAAATGGTTACTGTGGGGAAATTAGCAGATTTTTTCTCATAAAGTGACTGCTGTGATACCTTTCCAGTAATTTCTTTGGCAATCTTATCCTGATTATTGAATGTTGCATCAAATTAAACATCTGAAAACAAAGGATTGGTCCTTCACTGTAAGCAAATGGGCACGCTGTCAGGGCAGCATGGAGAGAAACATCTACAGCAGTACATCTGAAGATAAATCTTTTGGTATTTTTTGAAACTTGAAGGAAATTATTTAAGGAATTTATGAATTCAAGCCTGTCTCAATAAATAGATTTTTCTACTACACATTTGCTATTTATTATTTTTAAATTTTAGTGAAGGTCAGTAAGAGAGGGATTTCAGGAAATAAACACCTAGAGAAAAAAATACCAGAAATCCTAGAAGTCTTCAAGGTTTAATGGAAAATATTTATTTTAAAAAATGACAAAAAAACCCTTAAAATAAAAGGCTGGTAATTTGCACATGAGATTAGGACTAACCACAATATATCAGGCATATGATTAGGCTTTTGTATTTACAAAGTACAAAATATGAAATTATTTTTAAAAATGTAAGGCAGTAATGAAAATAAATAAATGCAAAATTATTCAAATTATGCAAATCCCATGAGCAATACCCACTGAAAACTGCACTTTTACATATATAATCTGCTTTGCTTGGAACCTATTCTCTCTTTTCTCAGTTTATGAAGGGGTTTTATTATTTTAAAAATTTTTAAGAGTTGGTCTTTCAGAGAATATTATAGAGAAAAAAGACAGAGATATCCATACATAACTCATGTATTTTTTTCTTCTTTATTAGTATTATCATGTTCTTCTGTTTTGATATATTTCATCTTTATGATGAGCTGAAAGTATTGTTGTTAGCAGTGTTTGATTTCAGAGCAGCTGAAATTAATACTCAGCATACAGAAGATGCAATTGTATGAGACTTCTGGGAAACTGAAGCTTTTCTGGATATTAATAGAAGGGAAGTGCTACTGCACAGTAGCTGGTAATTACCTTTTCAAGAGCTGTGATTTTCTCTGTTTGAATCCTAGCATTTCTTTGGCATAAGGCCTCTTTGCTATCACAATAGTTCCTATCCTCATACAGAAATGATTAATTGACTTAAATTTGGAGAAGCATTTGGAATAATTTTCTAAAAATTACATAAACATCTGGAAGGAGTTGGAGCTGGTTTGTGAACTTGGTTGTCTTTCTCGGCTTGTATGTTACGGACTGCTGGCCAATGGGCTCTTGGAAATGGTAATTTTTGGCACATTGATGTTCGCTGAAGGAAAGCTATAAATCAATGGAAGAAGGGAGAAATAAGAGCATGTTCTTCATTTACTCTGATTTCTTGCTCTTATCCTCTCTTCAACAGCCAAGTCAAAATTATTGGAATGTAAAGTAACTTTGAAAATCACTGTTCAGCTAAGAGAGAGTAACAGTAGCCTATATGTTCTTCATGTACTTTCAAGATTTTTTTTTCCCCTTGATGATTTTACAAAAAAGAAAAAAAAAATTACTAAGTGTCACATTCTTTAAAAGTGATTTAGTAGACAATGAGAAGAAGAGACTTTTACCCTGTTAAAGCTCCAAGTAGCTGAGGAAGTCCACATACCTGGAACTTCACACATTTGTAAAACCCAAACTATTTTTTTAATTTCTTAAGATTAGTGTGGTAGTTTTCATGTGGGTTTTTTTCAAGCTGACAAGTAAATCCATTTGTCTTAACCTTTACAGAGAACCTATATCACCTATGGTTGGGGAAAATTTTAGTCATGTATCAAGTTGAATAGAATAGAATAGAAAAAAAAGGAAAAATAGTGTCAAAATCACACAAAAGAACTAGAAATTGGCAGTTTATCAGTTCTGACAGATATGAACTGGTATGTTAACATGTGAGCTGGTGCATTAACATGGTATCTGTAAATTATCTCCTCCAAATTAATCCCTGTGTCTGACAGAGTATTCACAGAAAAGCAGTACTGTTTTCCTCTAAATAGAGAACTCCTCCCCATATGTTTACCAGAAGGTGTTTTTTTTACCCTATAAAAGAAGATGACAGAAAATTGTTATGTCTCTAACAATTTGGTGACCAAAATGTTTCACAGTCAGGTGTTAATGAGAGCAACACTATTTTGGAAATGGGTATATTTTACACAACAATGTAAATGGATAATGATTAAAATGCTTTTGGGATCTCATCTAAAACAGCCATGCATAAAATTTAGACAAATTTCATCTATCTGCTTTGGGAAAATCAGAAGTTGATTTGCAATTTTTAGCAACTATACTGTCTAGTAATCAAAATTCCTTTCAAGCTATTTCAGGCTAAATTCTGAACTATTACCTATTTCTTACTTCTACAAAAATGAGTGTGCTGTTTTCTCATTGTTTATCACATTATTCTAAGTTTGAGTAGAATTTATGCTGACAAATTTGTTTCCTGGTTTTAGAGCTGTTTGACGCATTTTCCCTTGATTCATCAATATAAACATAATTCAGTTACAACTGAGCAATGAAATGGTGTTATGAAGAGTATTCTGACTGAAATAGCATTGTAAGTTAGCTCAGTTTTCAATCATTTCACCCTCCTTTCCATTCTGTTTGCTAGTCTAAAAATGTACTCTCTGACTTTGGTTATTTTATAACTACACTTGGGATTTTTTTGGCAACAATTCTCATGTCTCTTGGTTCACTATAGATGGAAAGTTAGGGAAATTGTTCTTAAGACAGGTGCATTTCTGATGAAATCTGTAATGATATTTGGAACACGAGAATATCTGCTTCATTAAGTTATCTGGTTAAGGACTATGGAGTATAAGAGGAATAACAAGCAATCATGAAAGTGATAAGTATACAGATACAAAAATCTAACAAATAGATGATAACACAGGAAAGAATAAACATCAAACTTTTCAGCTACTGATAAGCCATTAACATATACCAGACTTTTATAAGACTGAATTTGGTGAGATCTTGCTTTCGTGTCAAAGATCAGTACTGAAAACCATCAATATGTCCAATCCCAGTGATTCACAAGGAAAAACCTAAGAAGTATAACTCAGAACTAAAAGAAGTGGAAGGGCAAAACAGAAGCATGCAACAGAATGGCACAGGTCAATGACAACATCAGCTACAGGCCCACTGACGCCTTCCCAAGGATTATATGTTCTGTGTGGTGGTAACGTGGTTAAACTGGGTGAACGGGGTCTTGTAATAACTCAGACTATTTCAAGTAAATAATACATCTTACAAGGGTGCTATTTTTTTCAGCTGTCAGCCACAGCTGTACATGGTGGGACAAGGAAGTGCCATTTGTCTGTGCGAGTGCAGGTCCATTGTTTAGTGTGAAGGATGACTGGCACAGGCTGCCTGGGGACTTTGTGCAGTTTCCCTCCTTGGAGATATTCAAAAACCATCTGGATATGGACAACTGGCTGTAGGGGGCCCTGCTAGAGCAGGAAGTTTGGACCCAATGACCTTCAGTGGTCTCTTCCAACCTCAGTAAATGTGGTGATTCACTGTGTTGAAGCTACAGTTGCCAGTAACTTTGGTAAACAGAATTCTCTCTAGTTTAAGAATATGCAGAGTCTGAAGCATTGATGTGTGAATATTGACAGCAAATGCCATGTTTAATCTTAACCAAGTCCTGTACTGCTTTCAACTCCAGTTATCCAGGCACATTTCAAATGTCTTGCTTAGTCTTAATTCTTAGGAGAAAAAGTTGGGGTTTTATTAAGATTTATGTTACGTTGTTGGTGGCTTATGTTTGTATTGACTGTGACATGTACTACACTTAAAGGTAAGCCCAAAGGAATGTGCCTCTTTTTTTGCCATGGAAAATAGTGAGGTTTTTGAACTGAACAACTTTGCTCTAAAGACAGTGGCTGTGGTATCTTACTCTTTTTCTCATTCTTTTGAAGCCCTAGCTTGTTTGATTTTTCTAACCAGTGTGGTTTAGGAGGTTATATCCAATTTACTGTAGTAACTTGAAAACTTGTAGGGGCAAATTAAATCAGACATAGTGTTTAAGTTCTCAGGGACTCATGAACAAGCTCCGAGTTCATGGCTTGAGTAGACTTCCCAGAACCTTTAACTTTCACAGAATATTTTGAGTTGGAAAGGACCTACAAGGATCATAAAATAAACAATTCAGAAAGAGATTTTCCTACTTTTACTGTGCGATTTTGCCTCCTATCCTACCTTTTAATGGGACTTAGCATGGTGCATTTGTCTGATACAACCACCTCTGCAACAGAACATTAAACATGTGGCTGGACAATGAATCCAGCTGATGTGGAATCTTGTTGGATCTGTTGTGAGACCATAGGGCACGTGGAAGCTTGATCAGCAAGATCCATGGATGCACTGGGATCATAGCATATTTATAACAGATTTTTCTCAGTAATCCAATGCATCAAGTTTGCAGAGACGAGTATGGAAAATTAAAGCATGCATTGAGTATGAGTTAGTTCTGCTCCCGGATTTTGTTGGGGCAGTTAGGGGATTATAATGCTGATAAGGAAAATTTTCCACCTCCTCCTTATTGAAAGGAGAGATGAACAATATTTTTTATTTTCTTTCATTGCTGCAAAGTTTCTTGTCAAAAGTCCCGAATTAGCTTTAACTCAAATTAAAGTGTCAATGGCTCTACTGAGCTCATTACAGAAAGGACTTTAACTCTCTGTCAAACCACCTGCATTGTTCTGTGAAGGCAGACAGGTATTGATTTGCACATTCAGTAATTCCTCTGAGCTGTGTGGTAGCTAAGGAGTGCTGGATGTTGCTATGGTCTCTCTTTTTTACTTTAATTAAAACATGGTGCTGGCCGAGTGAATCTGTAAAATATGTTCTGTTCTTTTGTATTTCTTCCTTGTGATGAACTGGCTATGGAATTCTTTTTCTTGCAGTTGACGGCTTCTGAACAATCATGTATGGCAGTAAGCCAGGCAGTGGTTCCTTACTTATTACTTTTCTTTCTTTTCTGTTAATAGGCCCCAAATCAAGCATTGTCTTTGAGGCAGGCTAAGCCGTACCTGTTTCCATTGGCTGTATTTGCAGCCATTGTAAGCAAAGGAACATGACACTGAACTTCCTTTCTAAGTATTTTTCACTTTTTCACTCAGCAATTGCTCCTTGATGAGATTCTTTCTATAGGAAAGCACATGTTACCTTCTTGACATTTAACCCTTTTTTTCAGTGAACACTTAGTGGAAAAATCAGAAATCAATAGTCTCATCTTACTTAAACCTTTGGAAGTTCATACCCTAACTAATGCAGTTAATGGGTTTCACTTAATGGGGTTAACACAGGTAGGAGAGGTCAGAGTATTGTACAGGAAGTACTGAGCAAGTTATCACCATTCTTACAAAATAATCTTAGAATCATTGGATGTTTTGGATTAGAAGGCACTTTAAAGATCATATAATTCCAACAAAAACATACAAATTAAAATCCAGCAATTGACCCCATAACTCAGATGGTTTTCTTGATATGATTTTTTTTGTGTATAAATGGTGTTAAAATTCAAATTAAATTCTTACCTTAATTTAGCTGCAGTATATACTTGCAATATGGACTTATTATAACTTAAATTATATATATATATATATATAACACAAACACTCTCAGATCAGAACACATAGAAATAAAATGAAGCATTCTTTGCCACAGCACATTTAGAAGTTTACTTTCCTTATTGTTTTCTCTTTCAGTTTGTAATTGTTTTATTTACACTTTTAAAAGGACAATCTGCTTATAATTGACAGATGTATTGCTATTCTCTAAACTCCAGATAAAGGTCCTTTTTCTAGTTCTTTGTTAGAGTCTCAATTCTGCAAAGGCTTGCATGTATTTAAATTCTTGAACTACTCACATTAAAATCATTAAATGAGTAAAGTTGCTTCCATGAGCATACCTAAAGAGATGATAGTGTTATCTGCAATCACATTAAGCTATGTGGAAATTTATAGAACAGTGCAATAATAGTGTTGTAATTATGATCTATAATTATTATGAAATTACATGTAGCTGTACTATTTTACCTCAACTGCTACCCTATAACCTGATTTTTTCTTATGAGAGCAGAAGGCCCCTCCCACTGGCCATCACTAATATTTCTGCAAAGACAGTTCACAGGGCAAGAGAGAAATTAATCCTAGTGATTACCAGTTTGATTAGAAGGTCTAATCATCTTCCAAGACAATAATATGAAATAATTAGTGTCAGGGGGTGCCCTGCTTCTGAGCAGCAGTAATTTACAAAATGATGGCCTTCAAAGTTCTGAGAAAGTTTTATTATGACAGTTTTGTCACTGTTTGCAGTACTTACTCTTTCCATCTATTCTGGATGAGAATACAAGAAACAGATACCTTATAACTGAGTTCAGTGTAATTAAAATCCTTCTATCTTAGCACATTATCTTTGGATCTTTGCAGTATAGAATGATGGTCAGGGCTAGTCACAGTGTTATGTATCAGAGCTCTTCACAGAGCAAAAAGCTCTTCATTCAATGAATGAATGAACTTTTTCTGAATGCCAGCTTTTGATGAGCAAACCAGGTTGGCAATTGCTATCTGTTCAAACTTTCACATCAATCAGATCCCAAGCAGTTATTTTAATCAAAAGTAGAACATATTGCCCAAATGAGCCAAAGCTATTTCTAGAAGTAAAAGTAGCAACACTAAGCACTGAGTGTACAATAATTTACTTTATACTATTTGATGGATTATGATTATAGACTTGGTGCAGTGGCTGAACAGCAGCTGCTAGTGCTGTGATCTCGTGGATTTTTCCCACAGTTTAAATATAATAAATGTGTCTGTGAGGGAAACATAAGAATTAAGATTCCAGAAGTATCCATTCAATTTCAACTAGTTTTACATCTGTTTTATTTCCTTTACCATTAATTATCCAATTTCTCTTTTTCTCCTGTCAGGGTCATCTGCATTGTGAGGCATCAGAAAGATTTTGATGCACTTGACTGCCCACCAGGCTGAGATACATGCCAACTTACTGGCCTTTGTGCACTCTGATATTTGATAGTGATGGGTACAGACCTGCACAAGTCACAGTAACATGTTTTGGCAGGTTCTGTGAATTGTTTGTTTTTCATAAGTTTTATTCTTGTCACTATTGCCTAAGGCACTGTGAGCAGAATGACAAAACAGGCAGTGCAGCTCCATTAATGAACTACCTGTGCTGTTCATACAGGAGAACAATCAGCCTTCTCTTATTTCCCCAGGACATTAAATTAAGGTTGACAGTGCATTCATAACTGCTTCCAAGGCCTGATACATAGGCTTAGCCTGCAGTCCTCTTAATTGCATCTATACCTGTAAGCTTATAAAATAGCCTGCTTGCACCTGCTGAAGACACAGTCAGACCAATTTGGAACCATGCAGGTACAAAAGCAATGTTTAGTGTACCTAATATATTTTGCATAACATGAACATACAACCCAACACCAAACTAAGCCGAGCAGTTGATATGTTGGAGGGAAGGGATGACATCCAGAGGGAAGTTTACAAGCTGGAGAAGTGGGATAATGTGAAAAATTCATGAAGTTCAACAAGGTCAAATGCAAGGTCATATACCTGGGTCAGTGCAATCCCCAATATAAATAGAGAGTGGTTGATGAATGGAATGAGAGCAACCCTGTGGAGAAGGACTCAGGGAATACTGGTGGATGAAAAACTGGACATGACCCGGCAATGTGCGCTTACAGGCCAGAAAGCCAATTGTACCCTGAGCTGCACCAAGGTAAGTGGGACCAGCAGGTCGACGGAGACAATTCTGACCTTTTACTCTTTGAGGCCCCACCTGGAGAACTGCGACCAGCTCTTGGGCCACCAGTACAAGAAAGACATGAACCTGTTAGAGTGGGTCCAGAGGAGGACCACGAAAATGATCAAAGTGCTGGAACTCTTCTCCTGTGGACAAAGGCTGAGAGAGATAGGGTTTGTTTGGCCTGAGGAAGAGATCTTATTGCATCCTTTTAATCATTAAAGGGGGTTTATAAGAAATATGGAGCAAGACTTTTCACCAGGGTCTATAGTGACATGACAAGGGCAGCAGTTGTAAACTAAAAGAGGAGAGATTTAGATTGGCTGAAGGGAAGTAATTCTTTATGAACATGGTGTTAAGATGCTGGAACAGGTTGCCCAGAGAAGCTGTGAGTGCCCCATTCTTGGAAGTGTTCAAGACCAGGTTGGACAGGGCTCTGAGTAACCTGGTCTAGTGATGGTGTTCCTGCTCGTGGCAGAGTGGTTGAACTAGAGGATCTTTAAAGGTCCCTTCCAACCCAAATCATTCTATGAATCTATAACCTCTTTTTCTACATTCAAAGAAATTGTGTTTTACTTGTTATGTTACATTCTTTAACTGGATATCTTATGTAGCTAGCTTTACTTAGAAACTTCCTTGTAGGGGCAGATTTAAGCATTCAAACCCACTAGAAAAATTGAAAAAGTGGAGAAGAAGACATGGATAAGCTTAGATATGGTGTTCAGGGAAATCAGACTATTTTATCTGCATTAAATTTGTGTTTTGAGTAACCTCATTGCATCAGGCTCTCTGCTTTCATGTAACAAGAAATCATTTGTTTGAGGCACACAGAGATAATACACCCCAGTGAGTGTAGCTGCAGCTGCAGTTGTTCTGCCAGAGCCTCCATGCCAGAAGTTGCAGAGCTGTTGGAGGTAACTGGGTACAAGTCAGTGTAGGTCCACTTGCAGTCCACCTGAATTCCCTGATCTGGTACCTGAGTTAACAAGCCATGACTATCTATAACTCATTAGCTCCTTTTGGGTGGTTTGTTTTTTGGTTTGTTTTGGTTTGGTTTTTGTGGTTGTTTCTCCCCCCCCCCCCCCCCCTTATGCTTCATTATCTATTAAATTACATTAATGGCTAAATCTAGATATAGAAATTGTGAACTTTCCACCCCTACTGTGTTTTGTAAAGAAACAGAAAAAAAACCCTAAATCTCCGCCTGTATGAGTCAAACTTGGTATCTTTCCCCTTAATTATTCGCTCGTTGTAGTGCAGAAGTGGAAGAAACAGTAACACCATCAGCAGCAATGTGTTACATTGAGAGATCTTCAACTTTATCTTGTGTCAACTGTGTGTGGGGGAGTCCCATGACAGAGCAGTAAACTCTGTTTCTTCAGTTCTCATCTTGATTCTTGCCAGCCATGGTGGTTTCCCTGACCTGTATTCAGTGAATGTAACACCTCAGACAGTACAAGTAGTCCTCGGTGTACACACCTCCTCTCAGTCCTGGTGGAAATGCATCACTTCATGTTGTCCATGGCATCCTTGAAGCTTCTCAGTAGACCAAAAGGGGAAGAGAGTATTCAACACGCTGTTTTGTGAAGGAATAGTCTTCTCTGATTAGGTTGGGTGTTGGCTCCTAGGCACATTCTATTTGCTTTTAATATAGATGGAAACAAATGTATATTAAGAGGTTTTGGTTGTTTAAATGCAATAGGGAGAATAAAAACAACATATTTAAAAAGTTAGATGGATAGTCTATTAAGAGTCTCATGGAAAGCTGGAATACCTGTGGTGGTGGGGAAGTAACATAGTCGCAGTCAGTTATGCCTTTTTCCCATCCCTCTGGCAGAAAGCAGGTAGAGCCTGTCTCTGAGAAACCAACTTACAGTAAGTGTGATGGTACAGTTTTACAGAAAATTTTACAGAAATAGGAATGTGGGGGACATCAAGCGTTGTTATACTCACTTATGGCATATTTAAACAAGCTTTCTGAACAAAATCCACCTTTACCTGTGGAAGAAACTTTTTTGTGTGACTAAGCAGTTGAGTAGGGCAATCTTAGAACTGTGTAAAAACCTATATCTTTGGTACTGCCCAGTAAATGTTATAATGGCAGGGCAAGCAGGTTCTGTCTTTGTGACTGTGAGTGATGAGCATTGTTGCAGTTGAATCATAGATTCATAGAATCATTAAGGTTGGAAAACACCTCCAAGATCTTCGAGTCCAACCTTGAGAGGTGATCATCTACAAAGTGCTCACTTGGCTTTGTAAACGTGTCAATGTAACAGTTGCAAATGTGATTGATCATCTAATCTTGACGTTTTCTCTTTACTTAATTTAAAATCACGTACCAAGGAAACTCAAAGACTTAACGGACCTGTCCTAATTACAGCTGTAATGTCTGTTCTAACAGGTGAAACCTTAGGAGATTCACAGCTATTTGTGCTAACTTCATAATTCTTTGACCTCTTTCAAGCATGTACTGTTACACGTTTTTCATGCCTCTGAAGTAGACAAAGGTGTAGTGGACAACCTGCTTACTTCTCTGCTGCCCCTTTGCAGAAAGCTTTTGCTTTGCTTTGTTTACATTGGTACTCCTGCACCAGGCAGTGGTGAATTAAAAACAAAATTGATAAAATAAACAGTGTGCATGTAAAGAAATTTAGTAAACTCACCTGACTGACTTTTGAATGATGAGAGTCCCATGGCTAGGCTTCGCGAATGAAGATTTGGGAAGGCTCTATCCACATTTGCTACAGGCACGCTGGTGGCTTATGAGACCAATACGTGACAGACATATCCGATTGCAAAAGGCACAGCAGATAGATTCCTTAGGTGGTGTATTCTGCAATACACAGTTCTTTCTGCGTTGCCTTTTTTCTTCGAGAGTGATCCTGCGCGTGTTCTCAAAGGAGACAGCAGCGTTATAGATGGTGTGTCTCCAGGCCTCCCGACTGGAGGCCGGAGTAGACCAGTTATGATGATCAATATGGCCAAGGCTGAGATGTCGTTTCAGGGAGTCCTTGTATCTTTTCTTCGGGGCTCCTCTCAGGCGGCAGCCAGTGAGAGTAAAATCTAGATAAATTTATATTGCCTAGATACAACCTCACACTGTTATTACATTTTTAGCCTAGCTACTCTGATTACATATTGGCAAAATCATTCAATACCTCCTTGTACTTAGGATTTAGAATCTGACTTTTTACTCAGAAAAGTATAGAGGAAGTAATAGTGTTTTGGGTGTAACTTGCATGCTGAACAGTTCTCAAAACTTGTTACTAATCAGCCTTTTCCTTGTCTTGGCTTTCACCTGTGAGCACAGACATAGAATGACTTGCAGCCACGGTTTTAGGAAGTAGAACTTAAAATTTAGAGAACTTTTCTTGCTCACAGAATTGTACGGTGCCTTAGTTTTATTTTGCACTTATATCCATATGTGAATGGAAGACCTACAAGTTCTCTGTTGAAGAATCAAGCATATAGATCCATCTTCTTTGTTGATTATGATTAAACTTAGGGTTTCCCTAGTATAGCAATATTTAATGAATAACTGTAATTCTTTCCCCACTATTTTCATATGTATTGAAAATTCAATGCATTTCATTTTCTTCTGTGGAAGTCAGTACAAAGCAGTATTCAAAGTAGTAGACTTACTTTACACAGTATTTACAACTGTTACATCATGTTTCCTTAAGAACATTCTAGCTTCATTTAAAAAAAACCCCAAAACAACAAACTCCTAAGTTACTTCTGTATATTTTATTTTCTTAAAATATCTTTGAGTAATTACTTAATAGCACTTCCTCAAAAATTGCTAGTGCTCAGGAGAAAATTGCTTCTGTAAATCAGAGTGAACTCTGAGGTTTATGAATAATATGATAATCTGTTTCCCTTTCTGTTCTCACAACTTTATTTGAAAAATTAGGCATATCTGCAGCCACCCAGTTTGATATGATTGCCAGACTTTAAATGCCTTTCATCTGCCTCTCTTCTTTTTATTCTCAGGATTTTGGCCATTGGACTACAGTTCAGTTTCCCTAGGCACTGAGAATCATAGATTCTAAATTGTGTATTCTAACTTGTATATTTTCATTAAATAAATGTAGAACAGAAATTATGGACAGACAGAATCCATTCACACCAAAATCAACATTTAGGAGACTCTGCAGTCCTGTGTGGAAGATCCCCCTTCAGCTTTCCAGTATCCTAATTTTGAAGGTGACCTTCACAGAGATTTAACAAGGGACTTAGTGGAAGAAAAACACGTACTTGCCAGGAAGCTAGAAAACTGACTGAAAAGTGCAGCATGGCCCATCATCTGTAAGAAATATCGTGCTCTGCTTGTTGGAATTGTGCTCTGAGCACTTCTGCAAGAGTCTGATGAGATTTGACAAGTGTAATTCTCTTAGGAGACTAGAATTTTAGCCTTATTTTTAGGCTGTGAAATATTTTTGATATTTAAGAAGTTATTTATGAGATCTAGTAACTAATTTGAAAAATTATGGTTATATGAACTGCTACAGAACTCTTAATTTAAACGAGCCAGAAGCCAGGACCTAAAAAGATCCATCATATTTATTGTACGCTTGATTATTCTCTTGACTTTCATATGTCAAGTGAAACATAAGTACTGTACATCTAAGAACTATACTTAGAAATAAATATCATGACAGTTCTATCATAGCAGAAAAGTAACAGAAAAAGAATAATGGTGCTACCTGAAGGATTATGCTGTAGAAAAATAGCAACCAGTAAATGCAGGGGTAATAAAAGCAGCAAATTGATTAAACATTTTAGTTCTTTAGTTCTAAATATGAGATGCAGGCATTTAATTCTTTCAATTTCCAAATGACAGAAAACAATGCAAATCAAATTCCAGGCACATTTTGTGGAGTCCCTTGTGTTTCACATCATGTAATAAACTTAAAATAGACTAAAAGCACCAAAGGTATAAAATGACAGTTGTAACCAGGACTCCGAAGTTTAACTTTTTTTCAATATTACCAATGGAAGAACTGTCGATACCCTTTATACAGCTGAGGTTTCAGAGCAATTTCCAATTTAAAGGTTATAAAAGACAGGAATCTTTCAGATTTTTTCCTTTTTTTTTTTTTTTTTTTTCCCACACAAAATGGGATTTTCTATAGTTTTAATTGTAATACTTATTTGGTGTCCTGGACTTCTGCTTTTTTCCTACATTTTCTTTTTAAGTTACATGGGCTCAACATGGGCATAAATGGCGTAAATATATGGGTTTGCATCTTCCTCTGAGAACTGGACCAGGCCGAAACCTAAATAGAAATTGTCTTGACTCTAGCAGTGATTGATAACACATGTGTAATAAAAAAAAAGTGTATGAGAATGATTCTTAACACATCTTCCCCTATGTAAGTAGTTAGTATATCAGAAATGTATTTATTACTTATTCCTGGACTTGGAACCAATGCTTTCAGAGAATTATCATCAATGTTTTCTATGTCTCCTCTGAGAGATAAGTTCAGGTATATTTAGAGGTATTTCTTTCCCTTGAAAAGGGAAATTTCCCATTAAACTTTCTGTATGCCATTTCCTATGCAGGTACTCAGGATTGCCAGATGCTTTTGAGGTTCTTTCCAGTCCTAATTTAAAAATATATTTTATTATTTACAGTGTTTTTTAAAATATTGCTGAATGTCTTTCCCAGATCATTCACGATTGCTAAAGATGAGACTCTGTGAGTACTTTGCTTAATAAAACAGATAGTCAAAAGGCTGTAAGATACTAAGAAATAGTTGGAAGGAAATGGAATGTGAAAGGCAGTGTAGCACTAGACACTGGATATATCTGTCTTTCTCGTATTTGAAGTGGAACAAAGAAACTGAATAGAGAAAGCAGCTTTCCTTTAATTGCTATTTGGAGAATGTTCTATCTGTAACTTGAAAGAATATGAATAAGAAAGACTTTCCTCAGCCCATCAAAAAAGCTGAGAAAAGGCTTATCATCCTTAGGGAAGCCTCCTGCTGATAATGCTTCTATCTTAAACTTTTTTCCTTCAGGTGATTTCAAGTTATCTGTCTGGTGACTTCTCACCATGAAGCTGCTGACGCCCAGTTCTACTGGCATTTGTATGGTGTATGTTTTATCATTATTATTATTATTATAAGAGTACGTTGCTGCAAAAACTTTGGCTCTGCACACTAGTCCAAAGGTACATAGTATATTTTGATCACTAACGATATTAGCTTTGGGCCCCTCACTACAAGAAAGACAATGATGTGCTGGTGGGTGTCCAGAGAAGAGAACAAAGCTGGTGAAGGGTCTGGAGCACAAGTCTTATGAGGAGTAGATGAGGGGGCTGAGTTGTTTAGCCTGAAGAAAAGGAGGCTCAGGGGAGACCTCATCACTCTCTACAAATACCTGAAAAGAGTTTGTAGCCAGGTGGGGGTTGGTCTCTTCTCCCAAGTAACAAACCACAGGAAATGGCTTCAATTTGCACCAGGGGAGGTTTAAATAGGATATTATGAAAATTTCTTCACTAAAAGGTTATTAATCATTGGAACAGGTTGCCTAGGGAAGTGGTTGAGACACTAAACTTGGAGGTATTTAAAAGATGTGTAGATGTAGCACTTAGGGACATGGTTTAGTGGTGGCCTTGGCAGTGTTAGGTTTATGGTTGGACTCGATCTTAAAGGTGCTTTCTAACCTAAATGATTCCATAATTCTGTGTGTCAATTAATTTTTTCTCACTATTGTTTACACTGTTATCTTTCCTCTCCCTCTGTTACCTTAACAATGGAAGTAATGTGTAGAGAAAACACTAGTTCATTGTTTAATGAGACTAAATTTTACAATGAGAGTAATTTAAGTGGTGAAATAGGTTTCTCAGAGAGGAGAGTTTCAGTCCTAAATGAAAAAGTATCTGCCAACTCTGTGTAGGTACAAAGGGCCTCTAGACAAGGCCTAAGCAACCTGATTTTTTAGCCCTACTTTAAATGGGAATTTGGACTACTTCACCACGCTGAGTTGTCCTTCAACCTAACATTTGTCTTTGGAGGTATGATGTGCAACATGTTCTGCACGTGTTTTATAAATGTCATACTACATCCAGCAGGAACTGTTTTTGCTGCAACTGTCAGAAAAGTATATTATATTAAATATATTGACTTGTAAATCTCATGAAGCTAATATTATGATTTTAAAAATTAGTACAGTGAAACTCATTGTGGCTCACAGCTGCCAGTTTCTTCATGTCAGTTCTCTACTCTATTTCAAAACCTCTCCTTTCATGTGCTACACTAAAGTGAAAAAAGGAAAGACATCCTGTACAGGAGCCTCAGTGTTTTCTCCTACTTTGCTGATGATTTTGCAGTCCACCAATTACTTTAATAGTCCTTAGGTGCTATCACTAATGAAAGATGATTTAGGACAATACTTGTTTCTCCAAGTCTTGGTAAAGAATCAAACTGATTTCCAGTAGCCCATGAAGAAATAATGTGAGCACTGTCTCTGTTTCAGTATTTAGCTTGTGCACAGGCCACAGGGTGATACTTCTGGAAATGGAGGATTATCTGTGAACTGCAAGAGGAAACGCTATGTGGGGAGACTATGTGTAGAGGAAAAATCTGAAAAATTATTCTCCTCTGGACTAGCTTAAAGGAATACCTCTTTTGATTAAGGTGAAGAAACCCTAACACTTTGGCTAATGTATGATTTCCTTTGAGGCAGTGTGCAAAAATAAGGACAGTAAATCCTGTCATTTTGTGTTGCCTTGAATCTGTTGCTTCTTTAAACAAAACTGTGCAGAGTCCAGTCCAAAACAAGTTCTAATTATACTTCAGGAGGGCCAGGAATTTATGCCAAGTCTGACTACAACACTCCAGAGAACACCACAGAAAAATCATTGCAGTAGACTTGCTGCCTCATCAAGAAACTGTTATCTGGCCTAAATCAAGCCTTCTAAATGAGCCTACAAACTGGTAAAAGAGACTCAGATTGAGCCATGGATCTGAGGGACCCATATGCCCTCATCTTCCTGCATAATATATTATGGTAGTTCTGCCTCTGGTGTAACTCAGAGCAGAATGAACTTCCTAAAGTGTGTTTTTTTTCTTTAATTCCTTTTAGAAAAATCTTTTAGAAACTCTTTGTCAGGAACAGCTAGAGCTTTTGTACAGGTGTATTGTGGATAGGTAGCTAGTGGCAACTGGGTCATAGTTGATCTACTTTTTTCCCTCTGAAGAATAGTGTAGCAAAGTTGAAATAGCAATAAATAGAACAAATGGTTTATTTTCATTGTAGATAAAACTCTCACCATCAAGTACGAACTTTATTATGTTTGTATAAGGAAAGTTAGAAAAGAATGTTTCAATCATTCATCATGAAACATTCTAAAGCTAAAAGGTCAAAGGATTCTCACATCTATCAAAAAACAATCTCCAAAGCCAGAAGATTGCCGGAAACATGCTCAGCCCAGCTTGATTTTGTCTGTTGGGAAGTGCTGGAAATCAGGTAAATAAAGCAAAAGAAAACAGCCTTCAAAGTTGAAGGGAAAAAGCTACTTTCAGTTGGACATTTCTTTAGAAAGAGTTGTTACATGGTGACTCCCCCGAAATATATATACAGCTCTGAAAAAATATGAATCCTAGTAAGACAAATGCAGATAGAAGTAAAATATTTCTGCAGCCTGCATGTTGCCTTCTCTATATGCTTCATAAGATGAAAAAGTGATTTAAACGATTAGTTGAAGGGCTCTTGGGTGACTTGTGGTGACAATTCAATGTGTCTTTCTGTATTACAACTTGAAATATGAGAGAAAGAGGGTGACGGAAGGTTTTGCATAATAAAAAAGATAATCTAAGCTTGCTGGAGCATCTGGGGAAATTATAGCATCTGGAAACAGAAGATCTTTAAATGATATATTACTTTGCAGCAAACTGTTCTGGAGAATTTTTGTTCTCAACAAACATTTTTGCTGCTGAACTTTCCTCCTTGCTCCCTGCTCCTGCATTTTGCTATTATGTGTTCTATGACATGCGTTCCTGGCCTTTTCTGAATACAAAGACATTTCTTTTTTTTTTCTTTCATTTCTATGCCGTTTTCTTGAACAGGAAAATTCTTGTGGAATATATAGATTTTTAGCTCTTTTCTAAAACTAGATATAAAAGCATCTGACTGAGAACAGGGAAGCTGCTGAGAGAGAAGAAAGCACAACTTTGAAGTGAAACTAAATGAACTCTGGGATTGTGAAAACCAGCTGCTCTCTGTATGGGATCCTATCACAGTGAGGGTTGGGTAGGAGCATTGGTACCACCTGGTTGTGTGGCAATAGAAAGCGTAAGACACAGTGGACTGTGGCAGCTCAGTGGCCTCAGTCCCCAGTTGCCTCAGTGTCTCCTCATTGTACTGTTCATGCTTGCTGATCTGTTATGGACATTATCCTATGAGTTATCAAGATTGCTGTGTCCTATGTTTCTGCAATTTAAGTTTTAATTTAAATGTACATTCTGAACACTTTGCTTAGAAATCCCCAGAATAGGTGGATTGATTTATGACAGAGGGGAACACATAGGCTGAAATTTCTGGCCATTTCTGAAGACTGAAATTAGGACCAGGAAATTGCTACTTCCATTTTAAAATGTGGGTTGTTGGAAGTTGAAATTGATAAACTACCAAAACAACATATTTTAATGCACTCACACTTAGACATATATGCAAAATAAATCTTTTTTTTTCTGTCAAAGCAACAGAGGTGTATTATATCCATCTATTTATCTCTGCCGAGGCTTTTAGTTGTACTGTGGGGAATTAATCATGTAGGTGAAGTATAAAGTCAAATGGTTTGTAAAACTAATTTGAATTGGATAGAGAAAATAATAAGAGGGATAAAAAGCAAGAAAAGACTTTAACAGAAAAATAAACCAGGGGAAAATAAGAGGCAGGACTTTTTTTTTTTTTTTTTTTTTTTTAAGAATACAGTTTGACTATAGAGGGAATGAGACAGGAGTTAACCATATTTCATGTACTATGAGCTCTAAGAAAAGTAATCAAGCTACTTAATGTGGGTGATTAGTCTGTGGGACTTTGTGCAGTGTACTGAAGGTGTAAAGAAACAGTCATGTATGTCTTTATCTTTGTTTGAATTTGGATGTTTGCAATGCAGACCTCTGTAACCCTCAGCCTTTTAGTGGCATTTTTACTTCTGTGGCATGATTCTTGTAATCTGCTTAGTTTGTTGACTTTAGGAAGAGGTTAATACCTTACTATAATTATTCTTTTTCTGTGTTGACTATAGAAGAAGTTGATTGTAGCAGAGGTGTATATCTACTTCTGGCCAGAAAAATCCCACTGATTAATGCATATATTCTTGCTTTTCATACCAGTGAAGGGAAAAATTCCCAAGGAGAGCTGTGTTCTTACTTTTATTTTTAAAGGCATTTAGCACCTTACAACTAACTGAAATTTCCCTGTGGTGATCAGTGTGATTGATCTTTTTGAGATTGGGGTGTATCTTTGCAGACAAGTGTTTTCAAACCTTGTTCCATCTCAGGTGTTTAATCAGGCTGACTTTGGTGCTTTGGGCAGGTGTCACGGAAGAGTGAAGGGCTTAGACAAAGTTATTAAAAAACCTTGCAGTTGAGTCACGAGGTGCAGAAACAACTCCCTTGCTTTCTAAACTCCTTCTCAGAGCAGGGTTTAGGTGCGGTTGAATCCTATATTAGCCTTAGACTGTGTCAACCCTTTAAATGTAAGGAATTATAGAGGTGTGATTAAATCACTTTGTCCCACAAGTTATAATAATGTAAAAATGGATATATTCATATAAAATGAATTATTTATTATGACAAACGAACAGGAAAGTAAACAGATGAAAGATCTTAAGCAGAATTATTTACTACACAGCGTAAAAGCTAAAAATCTACTAGTAGAGTATAATATAGCATAAAGTATTATAGCATACTTTATCAAAGCAATTATATTAAAGCAATTGTATCAAAATTAGCTAAAGAAACGATCATTAAGTAGAGGTTGATATAACTCACCATACGAGACAGCAGGCAGATCTCTCTCTTTCTCTCAGCCCCTGGGGAGTAACCATGAAGAGGCGTCCCTGCTTCACGGGACAACCTCCACACTCCAAGAAAGTATGTGGAAGAATCTACTCTGTGAAAGTTGGCCTGGGCTTTTATAGTTATAATGTGATGGACTGGTAGTCACACATTTACAGACCACAGACTAGCTTATCTGTCAAATCCTGTATTTGAAGTCTAGTTAACCAGGCTGGTTTTAGCATACTTCTACAGCAATACAGCACTCTGGCAGCCAGCAGTTGAACTTGCACGATAGCTTGCACTGTATGCATTCTCTGATCAGATTCTAGACCTTATCAGGGTGGGCTATTCTGCCACAGAAGGCTTGAATTTTTTTTCTGTGTTCTCTAACCTCTTAAGGTTTTTCTTATTAGAATAACTGAGATCCTTGTTTTGTGGAGGGCGATATTAAAGTTTTACATTTTAAAATCATTACTAAGAGTGCTATTGGCAGCATTATTAGCTGCAAATATTGCTTCTTAGAGCACAATTGTGTACTGCTAAATTCAGAACCATTGTTGTGAATTATTACAGCTCTTTTAAATTCATATGTATCTGCAAGCAAAATCTTGTTGCAGAAAGCACTAGCAATTTCAAACCAAAGTATTTCTTATTTTGTTTTCTTTTAAGGAAAAGAATTTTGATCAGACTGCTTGGACTTCTGTTAAATAGTAAATGTAAGTCTTTCTGGAGTCTTGCTCAAGTATCCTAAGTAATATTTAATAGTAAAAATGACCCCATACTTAGAAACACTTCTAACTTTTATGATTTTATTTTTCAAATGTATTGTATAAGCAATGTTTTTATTTTGAAGTGTTTGTATAAATATTATATGTGTATATACACACACCAGAATATTTCTTCTTCCTTTTCCATATCATTACTAACAGATTAGCACAGTACTGTATTTGGGTTCATATTTCTTTTTGTATTTTAGTCTATTTGTGCTTTTGAAACCTATTTCCATTCATTTTGTATTTGTTCTCATTGCTCATGTTTTTCATTTTCACTCTCAACTTCTGCATTTCTTTTTCATTTTTCCTGCAATGATAAAAAATAATATGGGGAAGACAATCAACTCTGCCCTCTTATGTCACCTTACAAACCCTCTAGGGATTTGTCACGCTTTCTCCATCTTTGACATCTACTTGAAAATCTTTCATGAGTGATTTTGAGCTATGTGCAAACTCCTTTCATTTCCAGTAGGATTTTTGCTTTTCAATTTATGCATACACTATATGTGTGGAAATATATAGCTATGCATTACTTCAGTCTACTTCTCCTTTTCTTAGACTTTCTGATTTCATGCTTACTTCATTACCCCCACATCTTGTTAACTTGTATCCATCTTTTTTCTCTTTGAACTTATTCCACGCACTTATATACATTTATGCATAATAACTTGTGTTCCTGGAAACACAGGCAGGGTAAATTCCCTTGCTGACTTTCCTGTTTCTACTACTTGTTCTGGTAATGACAAACCATGACATTAACTACATCAGCCTCTGCCTTCTGTCTGTGCCAAACCCTTAAGATTCCTAATTATGTAGCACAGAGTGATGACGTTTATCTTTGGCTTTATTTTTGACCTCTATTTTTTGCAAACATTCTAAGTAAATGAGTAGACTTTCACCCCATCTGCAAACTGGGGGATTAGACCTAAACCCTGTATCATCTTGCACTTGAATGTTTGGGGACCCCTGACTTGGTCCTGTGCTGGAACCTGGAAACAAAATTAGATATCTGGATGAATATTTTCTCTTGATTTCTGGGACGAGTGGCTAATTCAAAACAGCATATTAAAAAACCCTAACAAAATCCAATATTTATGCACTCAGAGACATTAGATCCCAGGGAAACAATGCCCAGATTATTCACCGAGTCCCTTTTATTCTCTCAAATGTTGGATGTGTCTTGGTCTCACAAATGTATCTCTCTGTGCCTTGGACTACTCTTTGTGGGAGGTACTTTCAAGACTGAATCACCATCTTCTCAGAAAATGTTTAACTGTTTAATTTTTTTTTCAATCTAAAACTCTAAGATTAAGTATCATCCACAGGCTTTCTGAACAGTAATCACTTAGCTATCATCATCTTGACTCACTTAATTTCTTATCTTTGGCTACTGTTGTGATTCCTCATTTCCTTTTCCGATAGCCTCAGGCAGGCTGAGATATGAGTCCTAAAAATGTTCTTGACTGTGTAGGGAAGAGCTTTATGTGCCTAGTTCTTGGCACCAGTGCCTCTCAGTAAACGTGATAAGATGGCTAGAATATGTTTTTCATAGCAAGAGCAAAGCCTCTCAGAGTGCTCTAAATAGAAACAGAGTTACAGAATAATTAGGAAATGGTTATTATAACTCAAATTGTGCGTGTATCTGGTGAGGAAGGATTACAGAGAGTGAGGAGTGCTCTAATTTCTTTGGAGTCCCTGTGCTTACAAATGTAAAGTATTTTCAGAAATTCCAGTTGATGCTGAGTTCCAGCTAGCAAATAATGAATGCTTACTGAATTTTTTTCCCCCCTACCATTTGGAACTTAATCTTATGAAACAAATAAAACTTTAGTATGTTGTCAGGGTTTTGGTTTTATTTCTTTTTACTTAAGCTTAACCTATAATGTGTTCCTCCTTGAAGGAGATAATGGTATTCAATTTCACGCTTTTGTGTAGGTGTAGAAATTGTGGAGGGAAACAAAATATTTTTTAAATTATTTATATTTATTAATTAAAAATTCTTCAGAATTTTCAATGTATGTTTTTCTGAGATAAACCAAGAAACAATTTGTGCCAGTGGGAAGAATTCTGTAAACCTCAAAACCTCTCAAGTCTGCAGTAACAGCAACATTTACACTGCATCTAATAATCTATACAAATAAGATCACTGCAAATGGATCCTTATACTTAAATCCATTTCTCAGTTTTCAAAAACTGGACCTCGTTTGCCATTCTGACATTTGTATCTATACGAATCTTTGTTTTATCTTCCTCTCTAAGTTTTTAGAAAAAAGTATCTCAGTCAGATGCTTTTGTTGCCATACCTGTAGTATACTTACCTTTATTTTTGTTTTGAATTTTGTAGACTGAAAGCACATATTTGTGCTTTGGATCCATAACAGATATTGTTACCATTTTGAATACCACAGCCAGGATAGGTGCACTGAGTCAAATGAAGCAGGCACTGAAAGGTCACACCTCATGGCTGATATATCTACTGATTATTTGAGTAGCAAAACATTTTTCTGTGAAGCATTTTTTAATAAATACAAGTAAACACTACAACATTTTGATAAAGACATACAGAATATTTAGAAATTGACAGAGCTAGAGTACTATGATTGCACCATCTGTAAGTGTAATGATTCATAACGGACTTTGGAGAAGCCAGTAATGCACTTTGTGACAAGAACAGCAAACAAAACCAGCAATTTCTAGTAACAAGAGTTTAATAAAAGTAAAAAGACTGTCAAAATATACCCACTTGGTACTCTAAACCCACAAGTTTTACAGAAAGATATAGACACAAATTACACTTAACAAAAATATTTCTTCCATTGACAGCACAAAAATTAGTCATTACCTGACTTACAGAATGCTCAAACTCCCCAAATTAGTTCATACTGTGCCTAATAACATTGCACACTAGCTAACAGATCTTGCTAACTTCCAGTAAATTATTCTTCCTGTGCGGGTTCTCTCAATAAACAATATTTAAAGGAAAGATTTGTCTTGCAGATGGGTCAAAGTAGTGAGAAAAAAAAAAAGCGATATTTTTTCCTAATTTTTCTGAATAGCTGAAGTAATCTTGCAGTCATTTCTATCATATAACAAAAGCTTCTGTGTCCATGTTACTTAATTCTTTGTTTAAATATTTCAGGGCTGTGTGTCATACACAGTAGAAACCAATCCCACACAGCACTGCTAGAAATGAAAGATCCATTTCTACTTGTGTTTCCCTTATCACATTGTCTGAAAATTTTTATGGTCTGACTTAGTTGCAGAGTTTTCTTAATCACTGTTGATACATTGACAGACAATATAGAAGAATGAATCAGGAATCTGAAGGAAAAAAAAAAGGAAAAATCTGAGGATAAATGAGGGATAAATGTTTTGCTAATTTCTGTCCCTAAGCAAACAAACATTTATGCTAGTATGGAAGGCTTCTATTAAACATATGGAATAGAGAAAGACAGAGAGGTGGGTTTTGCATATTTTGTTAGAATTTCTGACACTCTGGGACTGCAATGTGGAAGTGTGCAGCAACTAGTCTTCTGACACAATTTTAGTAAGAGATGATACAACAAAGGGAATGGAGTCCAAAATTACCACCAAGCCGTGACAGATCAGTGCAGTCAACACCCAGTTAACTTCTACTCAGTCACTGGGCTGGTGTCACCAGGGCTTTATCAAGACTGTAAAAACTGGAACTAGAAACTCTTGTGAAGGCATTGTCTCTATTCATCACTTCCCCCCCCCAAAAGCAGTGGCTTTTTGTTGTTTTTTTTTTTTTTTGGTTGCTAAACAGTGTGAAAGAGGTGACTATAAGAGTGAGAAAAGTACCTTTTTACATGTGCTAAAGTAGTGGCTGGAGCAGTTCCTTGGCCAGAGGGAGTTCCTGGTCAGCTTTCTGAAGGCCACAGTTATATTTTACACTAAGAGACACAGGGAACGTGTTACGGAGATGACTCTGAAGCCAGTGAGAGGAGGCAGAGTTCCCTTTTTTCTTCCCTCCAGCTGCTCTCTATTTCAGGTCACAGGATGTGCAAGCACAGAGTGCCTGCCCTGTCTGGAGAAAGACTTCAACCACGTGACAATGTCAGTATTGACTGTGAACAGCCCCACAGGTGGTCATTAGAGCAGCGCAGTGGAGAGATGGGACTGAACTATCTGTCTGTAGAGGACAAGGAAGGCCTGAGTCCCAGGGCAGTAAATTTTGGACAGAATTAAGGGAATTTGCCATTGTCTTCCATCTTTCATAAGAATGCAAAGCAATTTGCGTGGTGTGGAGGTCTGCTGGCGCTGGTGCAAAGCCCAGCTGTGCAGGTGTGAGGTGTACACAGGTGTCTTGTGTAGTGGAGTGACAAGTCCGCAGTCACTCGAACTGTGGGACATCTGGGCTGGTCCATAACTGCAACTCTCTGTGATGTCAAACATCTGTTGGATGTCAAAGCAGTTCATGGATTAGATTTCTTTGTGGTCAGAGAGTAATTGATTGAGGGATAGGAATGGGGATAAAGTTCAGGATCATGCTTTTGGCTTCAGCACTTTGTCCTGCTCCTCACAGATGTAGTGCTGTGATTTTCTTTGGTACCTCACCAAGGGCTGTGTTGGACCTGGGCCAAAACGACTCTACCCTCAGTAGCTGTTTATTTCTGCAAGGCATTCCAGAAGTGTGAAACAGTGCTTGAGATCTTTTGAGTTCAACTGCTAGCATTCAGTCTGTTTTTCAAAAACTACATTGTCCTGTTTCTGGTGATGGCTGTTTTTCTGTTTAAGTCATATAGTGTTTCACTGAGACTAAAAAATAAGCTGTGATGGATTCACTGAAGCAATAAGCAAAGAATTTGTGATCCACCTGGAGACAGCTTTTCAGAAGGCCTATCTTGAACATCTTGCACATGATTGTCTTCCATGGAGTATGAGAGATTGCAGGGAACATTTAGACAGTCTGTGATGGACCGATGAAAATTTTAAAATTAAACCACCAATCAATTCAAAGAATCCTTCAACTTTAGTATAAACAAAGATAAATTAGGTTATTGGTCTGACACACACTTTATATTTGTGTCTCAATTTGCTCCATCTCTTACTGGACTATATATGGAATTGAACATATTCATTCTTGTCCATGTCTTCTACTGTGTGTGTTTTCCACAAAATCAAAGCTTCTGACTACAGCTACTAAACAAAGACTTTTACCATAAATTATTATTCTTCCACAACTTTTATTATCAAAATAGTAGCATCAGTTACTCTTCAGCTAGATGCCAAGAAAATAAAAATAATTTACAGTTTCAACAATCAACAATCCACATGACATAATTAACAGGGTGTCTACCATCGTAGCTATTTTGCATCTCCTGCAGCTCTTTGTCAATAGTGGAAAATAATATGTAATAAAATAAATTAAGACAAAGAGAGTTGATAGTTTAGATATTTAGAACTGGAAAGTAGTCTGGATTGTGGCATGAGCCTAAATAGCCTGAGTGCTCTAGAGCAAGTACAAAATTAAAGAACACAACCCTCACTCCTCCAACAATAAAAAAATCCTGCATCAAATAGTCATTCTGTACTCAGAGAATGGAATTTAAGATTAGTGCTCTAGCTTTACATCCTGTTGTGCTCCCATCAAAAATATAGAGAGGGGAGCATGTTTAAGAACAAATGAAGTAGGTAGACCGAGTCCTGTTTCATTTAGGCAAATGTGCCTTGCTAGAATGTAGCACAAGTGTAGGATAACTGTAATGTAATGTAACTAACAGGGTGAAAAGTGTTTAAGCGCCCTGACTCATCAGTTGTGAAGCTGCCTCCGAAGTACAGTTTTGGATTCCCAGCATAAGGAAGATGTTAATATAGTGGAGCAAATCTACCAGATGGCACTAAATTGAATGGAGTGTATAATGTGCAGGCAGAGATGGGTTTGTTTAGTCATAAGAGAAGTAAACAGGGATCTTTCTACTGTTGTCAGCTACCTAATGGAAAGCTAAAGAGAAGATAGAGCTGGACCCTTCCTGGATGTGCACTGTAAATAGAAATAGAAGGACACAAGGTGTAACAACAGAAAATCCAATTAGATATTAATTTTTTTTTACCATGAGAGTGATCAAATATAGGAACATATTTCCCAGAGAGACTCCACATAGATTCTCTCTCCTTGGAGATACTTAAAACTCAAAAGATAAATGTCTGAAGAAACTGATCTAACTGGAACTGATATGAATCAATGACTGGAGTAGATGCTCCCCAGAGATCCCTTCTGGGAGCTCTCTGTGATTATATGAACAGTTATTACAACTGTAAGGAAATAGCTGCTTTGAGAAGATAATATTTGTGAATGTTTCTGAATAGTGATAAGTAGATGCTGTTTAAAATAAGTAAAGAAAAGTCATCACAAGTGTGGAACCCTGAGGGTCTTCTCTGAGAACAACTGGATTTGCAGCTTTTAGATGTTCTAGTAGTTTTTTTTTCTGTACATACTCATAGAATCATAGAATATCCTGAGCTGGAATGGGACCCACAAGAGTCATGAAGTCCAACTCCAGGTCTTGCACAGGACAACCCCAAGAATCACATCATGTGCCTGAGACCGTTGTCCAAAACCTTCTTGAACTCCACCAGGCTTGGTGCTGTGACCACTTCTCTGAGGATCCAATTTCAGTGCCCAGTCACCCTCTGGGTGAAAAATCTTTTCCTAATATCCAGCCTAAACCTCCCCTGACATCTTCATGCTTTCATCTCAGGTTCTGTCACTGACCATTAGAGAGCAGAGATCAGTGCCTGCCTCTCCACTTCCCTTTGTGAGAAAGCTGTAGACTGCGATGAGGTCTCCCCCCCCTTCTTCAGGTAAAACAAAACAAGCACTCCTCATATGATTTCTCCTCTAAACCCTTTTCCATCTCTGTGACCTGCCTTTGGATGCTCTCTAACAGTTTTATATTCTTAGATTGTGGCACTCAAAACTACACACAGTACTCAAGGTGAGGCCACCCCAGCACAAAACAGAGCAGGACAATCTCCTCCCTCAGCTGGCTGATGATGCTTTTCCTGATGCTCCCCAGAACATGATTGGCCCTCCTGGCTGCTGACTTATATTCAACTTGCCATCAACCAGGACACCCAGGTGCCTTTCCACAGCACTGCTCTCCAGCCTTCTTTTCCCCAGTCTGTACATACAACAGGATTGCTCCATCCCAGATACATAACCCAGCACTTGCCCTTGTTAAATTTCATATGGTTGGTGAGTGCCCAGTCCTCTAATTTGTCAGGATCTCTCTGCAGGACCTCCCTGCCTTTGAGGGAGTCAACAGCTATTCCCAAATTCATGTCATAGGCAAACTTACTTAGTATACCTTTGGGTCCTCCATCTAAGTCATTTATGAAGACATTGAAGAGCACTGGCCCTAAACTGGAGCCCTGTAGAACCCTGCTAGTGACAGGTCACCAGCCTGATGGTACCCCATTGATTAAAATCCTTTGAGCCCAACCTGTGAGCCAGTTGCTCATCTATCACATGATGTGTTTATCCAGCTGTGTACTGGACAGTTTGTCCAGAAGGATACTGTGAGAGACAGTATCAAAATTTTACTGAAATCCAAACAGATTACATCAACTGGCTTCCCTTGATCAGCTTGTTGGGAAAGGAAATAAAGTTGGTTATAGAGAACTTTCCTCTTGTGAACCTGTGCCGGCTGTGACCAATGACTGTGCTGTCCTTCAGGTGTTTTTCAATAACCCCTAGAATAATCTCCATAATTTTACCAGGCACTGAAATGAGACTGACAGACCTGTAGTTTTCAGGATCATTCTTCTTGTCTTTCTTGTAAACTGGGACAAGGTTTGGCAGCTTCCAGTTGACTGGGACCTCTCCGGATTCCCCAGACTGTTCAAAAATCATTGAAAGAGGTCTCACGGTGACATCAGCCAGCTACTCAAACATGTATGTGGTCATATAACCTCAGTGAGATAACAAAAAGTTCTGAAGTTGCAAGTGATTGCCATGACATGTGAGTCAGGCTAGTTTTAGTGGTGTAGATTTTTCTAGGGGAATCAGGACTACTTCAGAAGTTAGGGTTGCAAATGATTGCAGTGATTATGGATTAAATGGGGAACTTTGTAATTGCTTCACCACAGAACATGATTAATTTAATGTTAGTGGTTGAATCCTGCTACAGGAACATAAAAAAGAGTAATTTGATATATGGGTTATTGCTTCTGGGTTGATTAACACTGGGAAATTTTGTGGTGCTGAAGCTATACACACACACATAATTGTAAATAAACTAATTTCATTTAATTCCATCATGCAAATATATATTTATAAAAAGGCCTTTAGAAATTAAAACATGAAGAGGAAGAATTCAATAGGTGGAAGCAGGGCTATATGATCTGGGAGGAATGTGGAGACCCTGTACAAGCATGCATGCGAACAGGATTAGAAATGCCAAAGCCCACCTGGAGTTAAATCTTACAAGGAGTGAGAAGGGCAACAAGAAAGACTTCTGCAGGTTTATCATTAGCAGAAAGAACATCAGGGAATATAAAGGCCTGCTGCAGAATGTATCTGGGGGCATGGGGACAAAGAATATGGAAAGGACTGAGGTACTCAACATCTTCTTTGCCTTTGGGAATCCCACATCCCCGAGACTGGTGGGAAAGTCTGGAGCAAGACAGACTTGCCCTCAGTGAGTGGGGATCAGGTTAAAGAGCATTTAAACAGACTGAGTGTATTTAAGTCTGATGGACACACTAGTACTGAGAGAGCTGGCTGATGTCATTGAGAGGCTGTGCTTGGTTATGTGGGAAAGGTTGCAGTCACTGAGAGAGATTTTTGAGAGTGGCAAAAGAATAAATGTCATCCTTCTGTGGTTAGGTGACTGGATTGGTGGATGAAGGGGGTGTAGTGGTTATTGGTTTTTTAACCTTAGCAAGTCTTTTCCAATATTACTTCCTCACAGACAAGCTGAAGAACTATGAACTAGAAAAGCAGACCCTGAAGTGGATTAAAAAGTGGCTGAACTGCAGGGTGAAAGGGGTTGTGATCAGTGACATGAAGTCCAACTGAAGACTAGACACTTACAGTATCCAGGGATGATACTGGGTCCTATACTGTTTAAAATCTTCATTAATTACTTGGATGATGAGTCAGAGTGCACCCTCCACAAATTCGGAAATGATACAAAACTGGGAGGGGTGGCTGATAGACTAGATGGACGTGCAGTTGTTTGGATAGATCACAATGTGTCAGAAAAATAGGCCAATAGAATGGAATCGTGGAATCTCACGAAGTTCAACAGAAGGAGATACCAAGTCCTGTAGCAGAGGAACAACCCCAGGCAGCAGTACATGTTGGGGACCATATGGATGGAAAGCACCCTTGCAGAAAAGGACCTGAGAGTCCTGGTCAGTAAACTGAATGTGAACCAGCAACCTGTTCCAGTGGCAAAAGCAATCAACAGACTCCTGGACTACATTGGGAAGAACGCTACCAGAAAATTGAAGGAGACTATCCTACCTTTCTGTAGTAATGACCAAAGAGAAGAAAAGAATACCAGGAAAAAAAAATATTACCTAGAGGCTGATCATACACTTAACAGGCAATTTTCACGGTGCAAACTTTTATAAATTATTTTATGAAGTGTTAATAGCAGATCTTGTTCTGTTTCAGGAGGAGCTGGGTTTAGGTAATTTTGAAATTTTAGGCATGTAGCTGCTTATGCTCAGAGTCTAGAGTGAAGGTACTGTACTCAGACTCCTAAGATAGTTCTTTGGGCTATACGATAAAGTGATCCTAAAAGTCAGCACTCTAAGTGGAGCACACAGATTTGGATGAAGGGGAAACACAGAAGAACAGAATGTCACTGGTGTTTCATCACTTTTGAGAGATTAGGCCTCTGCTCGCAGCCCTGAATCAAGCCCATGCAAAAACTGCAGTATGGCACCCCTCCAGTTCAGATTTCAGGAGCTGATTAGAATCTACTACTGCCTGCAAATGCTCAGAGTATTTGCCTTTTATGCAGTGGTCTAAGGTTAGAGCACTTTTCTCAGGTTTGAGAAATTTTTTTTCACCATCCTCAGTTTATCTTGTCATAAAAGTATTAAATAAACTGAAATACAAACATGAACAATTTTTAAAGACAAATTAAAAAATAATCAGATTATTTAACTTTTCGTCTTTGATTTTATAACCCTTGAAGTGATTTTGAGTTCTCCTATGGAATGAGTAATAATTTGAGTCATGCATTTCCACTCATTCTTGTTGTCCTTATCTTAAATGTGCATTGCCTTCCAAAAAAGTCTCATTTTATGATGGACTGGCACAGATTGCAACTCTAATTATGATACCTGTTACTCTGTGACAATTCAGTTGAGACTGTATGCATGCTGATGTATTCTTACAGCCTTAGACATCCTGTTACACATATCAAATATATTATTAAACTCTGTCCTTTTATTTATAAGTTAGCAATTATATAATTCTGTTGCATGGTTACAATAGTGCCACCACCAAATATAGGAACTGAACAGCCACATATAAAACACATGGATTAATTATGTTTTTTTTCATTTACTTTGATTATAATAAATCCCTTGGCAGTCAACAAATTTGAACTTGATTGTTGGCATTTTCTTTCATGATACAAAAGATAAGTATAATTATGTGTATATTTTCAAGTGTCTCAACTCTCACAGAATTAAATGACCATCTGAAAACTTAGCTGGAAGGAAGATTACCATATTTATTCTTGTTTACTATGCATTGTGTGCTTACTATAATATTTCATACAAATATTTGGAAAACATCTCTCCTGACTTATACATGGCTCTTAAGAGTGGCAGAAATACCTCTTATTCAGGGTGCCATGTGACTCTCTTTTTTCTTATCTGCTGCTTGTTGTCTATCAGCTTCAAGAATGCTGTAAGTTTCCCCACTGTATTTCAGTCTGCAAGGAAATAGCTAAAGTGTAAACACCATGAATCACATATGTTTGGCCTTATTTTGTATAGATGTGTTCAGAATATTGTACTTGCACGCAGTATTTACAAGTTTCAACAGCAGTTATAGAAGATAGCCCAGTACTTTGGGAATTAGTTGGGTTCAGGAATTTCTCTAGCTGAAGAACACATCATTCACAGTAATGGTTTCTCATACGAACTTCTGAAAACTTCTCTTTTAATGCTGCTCTTCTTTTATCTTTTATCTGACACTGGAAATCACCAGGTGATTTTCTAGAGAAAGTCTAGCAATATCGGGTACAGTAAACACACATGCAGTTACACCTCAGAAGACCTTAGAGTATGTAATACAACAGAGAATTTTCATTCTGCCTCTGAGGTTATTTAGTATACACTCTAAAATAATGTACAGCTCTAGATATTTTTGACAATCTCTTTCAATATATAAAACTACAAATACATGTCTTCCATATCTTTTGTCCCTGTGCTTAGGTCATCACGGCAGAATAAATCCTTGTCATTTAAGTTGTCTTGCTGTTATCCCAGAATTTTATTAATGAGAACAAAGCAAAACTATGAGATTAACTAATAAAAGGAAAATAGTGTCCCCAGGTGGAAGCTGTTTCAGGACCTGAAAGTTATCTGTGTCAAGTTGGGCACAGTATTATTTTGGAATCTAAGAGTCAGGCCTTTTTAGACAGCATCAGTCTAAAAAGGATAAAGTTGTGTTTATTTATGAGCATAACTGCATTTCCTGGCCTTTTTTCAGTGTATTTCTTTTTGCATATGTCACTCTGTCATGAAGATTTTTGTTTCAGAAATATAAATCATGCAAAAGTTAACACCAGAGGTCAGCTTTAATCCATAGTGAGTAGTACTTTCTAGAATGTATTAAAAGATTCCTGACAATGTTTGTCTTTTGTGAACTGAGACAATGTGATGCAACTATAAACAAACCATTAAACTAAATGGATTTCAAAACCTAAAGATAAAGCATTATTTGAAGTGTGACACAGTTAGCAAATTGCAGCTGGGGCTTTGACACTGTCAGTAGGAAAAATACTATAGGATTCAGAAACATGCAATTTAGAGTCAAATGTTGTTGTTTGTCATTATAGAACATGGATGTTGAAACAGAGAATACTCAAGAGATTATAGTGATTGAAGTGTATGGCTTTTCATACACTGCAAGTGCCAAAACAATCTATTGTGTATATCTAATGCAAAGTTGCTCTCATATATTTGAATTATTTAGTAATCATGTAATTGCATGATGACTTTTAAGACCCATTTTTGTAGATTTTATTGGGCCCTAGCTAAAACAATGGGGCCTTCCAACTGAATTAATCCTATTAGTGACATTTATTACTAATACTAAAAATGTGGGTGAGAAAACCCCCCCCACCAATATGTAAAATTACTCAGACTGTAAATTAAACACAATTTAGTATTTAGTGACAGATCAGAAGGAGATGGTTCTTTAAAACCATCTTGTGTGTCAATGAAGTATTTTGCAGCAGGAAGAACTACCACATCCACATCCTGTGCCATCAGAGCTCTGTGACGACGATGACAGCAAGTAGAGCAGAACTGAGCACAGACAATGTACAAGGGCAAAGGAGATGTCTGTACTACAGGGTGGTGCAGGACATGAGGGTTTTGTTTTTATCAAGGAGCTTAGGGCGGTTAGGGTGTTAGTCTGAAAGGCTGGAAGAGAGGCTTTGAATATTTAAATCTGAGCTTGAGTTTCTGTGATAACCACTTCAGCTGCTGTGCTCTGTACTGAGCGCACTTTGCCCAGCATGATTAAATTGCTTCTTCAACTGGACCTCTCAGGACATACAGGGAAACTGCTGACTGTGAATGGTGTTGTTTAGTCCTCAGCCTAAAATGGAAATCACATTATTTGATTTTTCTGTGTGAGAGCTGTTGTGGTCTTGCTCTGAAATACCATTCAGGTGGCAAAAAACCATATGGTAGCAAGCCTACCAGCAGTTTAAGGACCATACTTTTTGGTTTAAGGTAGGGAATCTTTTCTGGGCCCTGGTGTAGGTGTCCTATTATTTGTGTCCTATATGTCCTATTAATGTGCTTCAAATGCTACAGTCAGATGTTTTATTGGAAATCATAACCTAATGATTGTTAGAACAACTGTGATGTGAGGCAACTGGAAGTTATTTTCAGTGTTGGTAAAATTATTTTTTGAAATGCCACTCTGCTGTAGTTATTGCATTGGGGGAAGCACTGAGGGAATTTACTGCTACCTATCAATTGGAAGTTTTGAAGTCAGAAAAAAATCTTCTGTCTTTTGCGTCCTTCACTTGAGAATTGTAATATTACACTTTGAAATATTAAATTGTAATATTACAATTTGAAATGTTGCTGTGGTGGGTTGAACTCAGCCAGAAGCTAAGTTACCACCCAGTCACCTGTTTACTGCCTCCTGCCCCTCCGCTTCCCTTGTGGAAGGGCACCAGCAAGAAATACTCATGAATCAAGACCAAGACAGTTTAGTGCAATAAGGAAACTGCCCAACAGGTGATGTAGAGGCAATCCCTCTCCCCCTTTCACCAGTTTACCACCAGTTATATGAGGTGATAAAAACTGTCCAGGTGATACCCTCACTGTGCTCCCAGGTTCTGACATAGTTGAGCACCGAACTGCTTGGTGCTTGAAAGATGGTGGTGATTCTGGACTCTCCCAGCAACAAAACAGTAAGATCTGGCAAGAATTTCATATTGAAATATAAAATACCTATGGGGATGGAATGCTTCAGGGTCAGGAAGTAACTGAAATAGTGCAGAACTGCAGTTCTGGTTTGAAGAGTGAGTTCAGCTCCCAGATGTTTTTCTTGCCCTGTCCCTGAGTCCCTAACCCCATTATACACTACGTCTATCTGTGAAAAATGCAACTATATAATGAATAGCTGTTGAAAATCCTAAATTATTCACTGAAGAATCTTAGAACCCTATTAATTTTGAGGTTAAAATCCATTTCTGATCAGTCATGTTATTAAGTGTCTATTGTGGAGTACTGATAAGGTACAAAAGATTACCTTTTAAATTTCTGCCTTTTAACCTATGAATACAGTTAGCACCTGGGGACTTCACTTTCTGTGAGAATGCCTGTCAATGAAATGATTGGTATTTTGAGCTAAACTCTGCAGAAATAATGCTTTCTATTTAATGAAGATACATATATTAAAAAGAGTGTTTGAGTCAGTTCTTGTACCATGCTTTAAGCTGAAACAGAATGCTATTGTACTCCTGGCAAAGGCTTTTCTGTTTCTCCTTTTCCCATGAAAATGCTGATGACCGGTGTTTGTATTTCTGGCCATTTCTGCACAAGCTCTGATCTTGCAGGAAAATGTTCCCTGCTCCTAATGAAATCAGCATGAGCAGAGTAACACTTACCCTCCTTTACACTACAAAAATGTGGGCGTTAAGGCTGTCATCAGCTGTTTTTAAGGAATATCAGTTTTTTCCAAGCTTAAATCAAGTATAATTAATTTTATCTTGATTTTTAAAAAATGTATTGAAACTGCAAAACTGTTCATCCTTTGAAAGGAAATTAAGCTTGATTATTATTTGAGACCACTGTAAACACGTGCAATATACAAAAAAAGAGGCTTGAATTTTGGATTTTGGCACTTTAATTATAAAAATGAATGACTAAAAGTGTCTTTCTGGCTCATGAGATTTTTTTTTTAAAATTGAAGTCTTGATTTCGATCCAAACTCATCCATAGATCATTTCTACCTACCCAAATGCACGAACTGAAAACTGAGTCTGACCAGGGCAATGTGAGAATTTCTGTTTCAAAAATAAACCATTCTACAATCCCACAACTGCTTAGATAAATTTTAACAAATAAAAACAAAACTAAATTTAACTGATTAGCTGTCTGTGAGTCTCCAGTTTGGAAACTCTAGTGACTGGGATGTGGTGCAGAATATCACTGGACACAGTGTAAAGAACAGTCAGCAATCCTCTGAGAGTGCAACAGAAAATTCACCTGTAATGGCTGAAGAGAAGTACACTTAGTTCAATGAAACAGCATTTTTTTCTGATGAAACATTAGTTTATTTTTTTTTTAAAATTTAAATATATCACATGTGTATACTTAATAATGACCTTAAAGAATTGTAAAAGAATTCTTAAAACACAACAACAACCACCCACCCCATCCTCAAATAAAAGAAGAAAATATAGATATATGATAAAATTTGTTTGGGATGCTTGTGTTTCTTGCATGACTACACAGCAAAAAGGTTATTTCAATGATCTTCACTAAAGTATGTAGGAAAGTAGGTGTATCTATGCTCACCTATGTTGTGGGTTGACCCCAGCCAGCAGGTAGGCACCCACAGCATCACTTGCTCCTCCCTACTCCACCTCCCCAGGAGGACAGTGGACAGAATAGGAACGGCAAAGGGGAGAAAACCTGGTTGACATAAAGAAAATTTTAGAAAGTGAAGGACAGGGTGGAAAAAAATGAAGTGATGCAAAGGCAGCCACTCTGAGCAATATCCAACTTGGAAGCCCACCCAGCTGCACCCTCCTCCCTTCTTCCTCTACCCAAACTTTTATTTTTGAGCATTATGTTTCATGGTATGGAATATCCCCTTGGCCAAATCAGATGAGCTGTCTAGGCTCTATCCCCTTCTGACTTCTTGCTGATCCCAGTCTGCTTGCTTATGAAGTTTTCACATATGTAAATATAATATTTTGGAGCTGTCGTAATATTTATTTTTCTATCTTTTTGAAGCTAAATGCATTTTATTTAAAATATGTTGGATTTTTGTCTCTCAAATATGAAAGCAGAAACATGGCAATATGCTCTGAAAGGGTGGATTGGTCTCTGCTTGCACTAAGGTGTCTCTGCAACTTAATATTTTGTCTTTGTCAGTGGTATCTTTCTTTTTCTGTTCTCAGATAAAACCACTTTGACCTTTTATATCTGTCAACAATTTTGTTTATAGATTTTTGAATGATGAGTTCGGCAGAAATTTTTTGCTTTTCTGTGTCTTTCCTGAGACCTCAGCAAAAATATCCAACCTGTTGCCTAAGATTTTTATTCTTGTGACTATTTAAGGAAAAATGTTCTTCTTATATTTTTTTAATACATATTTTAAGTCTATTTATGCACATTGCTACATTATGCATAGTTATTATTGCACTACTCTAATGATAATTCCTTCTTATCAACACTGAGACCTAATTTCCATTTACCATACAAATGCTCAGATAGCAAAGCACTACACTAGATCTCAGTGCTCTGAGATCACGGGCAGAGCAAGCTCAGAGCTTGTGATGGGTGCTCATGGTGCAGGTCTCTAACAGTTCTAAGTACAGAAGAGAAGGGAAATTAATCCTAATACTAAGTGCATTATATCCATTGTAAAATAACTTCTGTTGGTTAGGTCACATAATTAGCATCTCTAAAATTTATGATTAGCTCTCATTTTTAAATTGTGAGTGTTGTTTATATGTTTGTGTGTTTTGCTGGCTAGTGGAAGATTGTCTGGTTTTCAGAGCTGACCTGGCTGTACTCGGTAGTGAAGGTTGTGTGTGGTGTGTGTTGAGAAGGTGAATTCTCTACAGCGGTTTTGTGGACTATACTCCAGCATATTGCCCCAACCTGTTTTTAGGTTAGAGTGCTTGCCATGCTGTGTTTTTATAAACAAGATAGTGACCTTTATTAGGGAATTACAGAATTAAAATCTAAATCTGCATTTAATTACAGAATTAAAATCTAAATCTACTTATGGGCTGAAATTAAGAAACATTTTGATAGTTTAGAGAGATGATGCAGGCCTGTGACTATGCAAAGAGCACAGCTAAATTCACTTTATAAAGAAGACAAAGCTATAGATTGGATGCTGCTCTGTTATTCTGCGGTGGAGCACTATCAGGTTTGAGCTGCACCACCTTCTGCTCTGAAGTATTGCTAACAGCCAGGGCTCTCTACAGTAGATGAAGAAATTTGTTTCCCTTTTCTTGGGGAAAGAACTCTGAATACACTAAGACAAATGACAAAATAGCTGAAGTAAAAATCACCAAATGCTGATCCTAATGAAAAATGAAGTTGCAGTTTAAGCCCTCTCCCTGCTTCTGAATTTGAATTTCTGCAGGGCAAAAAATATCGTTGCCTGCTGAATTCACACTCCCCACAATGCTTTACAGATGAGTTAGTTTCTTAAATGATTTGATTGTTTGCTGAGAGCCTTGGTGTCTGATAATACATTGTTTTCTAAAGATGGAGCACGTGTGCTGGCATTATCAGAACTCTCAGCAAACCTTATACCTGAACCAGCACTGCTAATGTCTTTCTTCCTTTTAGCTATCACTGTCAAGTGCTGTACTTTTCCCCGGGACTCTAGGGAATTACATGCCTAAGATAAGAATTATTCTGGCATGTTTAGTAAACCTCATTACTAGCTGAAAGCAAAACAGCTTTGTCATCCTGATTTACCCCTGATCACAGCTACTAACTGGAGCAATCTTTACCCCATGGTACTAGAAAATGCAGAAACCTGAAGATCAGATCTTGTGCAATATTCTACAAGGAATTTAAAATTGTCCGGCTCAGTCTGAATATGAATTTTATACACCTGCAAATTTTATTATGAAAGTGACTTCATTTTCTGCCATCACAGTATTTTTCTTTTAATTTCGTTTTATTTTGCAGCATACCCACTAATATTTGAACTGTGCTGCCAGTCACATCTTAATCTGTTCTTTATGTCTTTAGCTATTTGACTTTCCACTTTCTATATTAGAGAGTGTATATATAGAACATGTAATTTCAGTGGTTTCTTTGCAGCTAGAAAGAATTGTAGATTGGCATGTTATTGCTTGTAATGGTATGTTATTACCAGTTATTCAGGCAATTTGGTGACATGAAATTCATCTACAAATAGCTTTGGGAGATGCTTTGTAGGTATGCTGGTAGGCCGATAAATATACCTTGTAATTGTTAAATGATTGTTTAAAGCATTTTGAAAGAATGTTATAACAGTAATGGAACAAAATAAAGCATACTGTACAAAAAACACAAGACACCACCAGCTTGAACAGATACAGAATTAAAACAGTGAACAATACCAACTCTGCATTGCAGATGAAATCGTCTTTCATAAACAAATCTCTGCCTATAGTTGTTACTTCTCTTTACTGTCTGACTAGATGCTGGGGAAATAATTATTACACATGACCGAATTTTGCTGCCTAGAAACTGTAGGACTGTGATTGAGACATGTCAGTCAATAAAATCCACATTGGTCTGGCAACTTCAACTGACCTATCTTCTTTCTGATTAGCCTCTGTTCTGTGTTTACCTTTAGTAATTATCTTTTTCAGTCGTCCACACATATTCTTCCCTATCTTTCATTAATTTGGGGGGCCATCCATAAGGCTTTATGTGTATAATATCCAGGATACTTTTCTGGGGATTTTATGTGTTTTATGATAGAGGAAAAATGCTGAGATCTAAGTATAGATCTGCAGAAGGGAAAGGAGATGGTCATTGGCTTCACCCTTTACTCTTTCTTTCACTTGGGAAATGCGTAGCTTTATTCCCTGTTCTGTAACAAACACCTCCTGGGGCTCAGTCAATTTTGGTGCAACAAATTGAAGTTTACCTCTTGGCCACTGCCACAGACCAGCAATGATCAATATCACTCTGCTTCCTTTCTGCTACCATTTGTCTCTTGAGATTGGTAATTTGTCTTTACCACTCCAGCAATGTGAATTAGTATGTAGCTTTTTCATACTTTCTTTCTTCTACACCAAATAATTTGCAACTTTTAGAGTCTATTTTGCTAGAGAAGGAAGAAAGGGAGGCATGAAACTGGACAGGAATACTGATCCACTGAAAAGTAAAAATATACAAGATTGAGCATCAAGTACAGCTCCACTTCCTCTATGCCCTCAGGGAAAAAAAATTAAAACAGTGAACATATTATATTTTTACTGTAATGATATCCAAGTGTAGTGTAAAAATGAGGTTAGGATTTAATCTGCATTATGAATGAGTCTTTTAAATCTATATCTGCCTGAATATTTTTAATGACTTCATTCTACAGCACTCTACTGCTTCTATGTAACATTTCATTAGGTTTTTTAAAAGAAACTGAGAGACAAGATCATATTAGATTTCAGAAATTGAATTTGGATGAACCCAGATTTTGGAAAGCTTTATACTTAATGCAATTTTCATACTGCTTGTTTGACTGTGAGCCAAAGACATTGTGCTTTGTGGACACTAAACAGAAAGCTGAACAGGACTGTTGCCAAATCATTTGGTTCACCTTCATAGTTTAAGAAAAGACATATACAAATTGTTAAGATCAAAAAACTAAACAGCCAAACTTTGGAAAATGACAAAAGAGAATTTATCAAACTTCTTTTGGTCTAGTTGCGAAAATGGGTCAAATAAGATTCGTTGCAATCTTTCCAAAAACTGCTAAATCTGAGAATGGTTTGGGTTGGAAAGTACCTTAGAGACCATTGTGTTCCAACCCTCCTGCCATGGGCAGGGATACCTTCCACTACATCAGGTTGCTCAAAGCCCCATCCAACCTGGCCTTGAACACTTACAGGGATATGGCATCAGTAGCTTCTCTGGGTAACCTATTCCAGTGCAAAATGGTGCAGTATTTTTCTTTCTAGGCCTAAGTTTTAGAATTTCCTCCTGGTCTGCTTTATAAATAATGTATGAGGTGGTAGAAGAGAGTATGGAGAGTTAAAAGGAGAAATATTTCCATGGAATTATATGACGCACAACAAATGCAGGTAGTTATGTCCATGGAACATAGATGTTACTTTTGTTTAGAAAAGGAAAACCAAAATGGAACAGCTGTTTACTATCAGTTGATGAATATATCTTCCTAGGAATTTTGAACGCAAACTCTGTTAGAAATTGAGAGAGACTGAGTGCATAGCTAGAGGTGGTTTTACTGCTGAGCACTCATTTGTCTCATCTTCCACTCTTTTGTGCCTGCCTAATTTTCTCTCTGTTCCTTCTTTTTGACTTCACTAGTTGCTCTCTCTTTAGCTCTTGCTCTTTAATGCTTGTAACTCTTAATTCTTCTACCATCTCGCCCTTTACAGACAGGCTCTTGTGTGCAGCCCAAAGGGGACTGTGTGTGCATCATGAAAGGAACTATGGAAAGTGCATCCTCTTCTTGATAGCCAGTGATGGACTTCAGCACTTGGCATCAGCAGAGAGAGACCACTGATGAGGGTCTCCGCAGAGCTGAGGCAGGCTGATGACAAGGGTCTCTTAGGTTTCCACTAACCTGGGCTGGAAAATTCATAAGGTGGAATGGGCATATACTAGTCATATGCAGAGGAGTTGGAGCATACTCTGTAGGAATAAAATTGGAGGTCTCTTAATTTTAAAAAATGAGTGCTGTGCACATGTGAGTGTAAACCTTCTTATAGATTGCCTGTAAGTTGTTGATGTCATGTAAGGATGGATAAAAGCACAAATATATCTCCATTCCTTACTTGGAAAATATCTGACTTTTTTATCCTTTGTAGAAAGCAAAAATCTTCATAGCAAAGAAGATAGAAGCTTATTTTATTTAGAGCCTTATTTTAAGCTCTTTAGCCAGTTTCTCAATGGAATAAGGCTTGTAGTGTTATATTGTCTTCCTAATCTTTTTCTGATAGTCAATAGGATAAGAGAAAGAGGCCCAGTGAAAATATGGATACAAACTCAAAAAAGAAGAGTTCAGATCAGAGTATTTCACTCTGTAAATAAAAAGTTACCAGAGGTATAGGAAACTGCAAACCCAGTCTCAAAGTGGAAGGTCTGACACAGTCAGACACTGTGGTGAAAACACTTTACGCTGTCCTGTCTTGCTGCCTCCTTATCTGGCATATTATCTTATGAATTTCTCTGAAGATTTTTAAGATTGCTTTCCTTTATCTAACTTTCTTGGTTGTTTTCTCTCTTCTCTGCACTTCTCATCCCCTCCTTACCCCCACCTGCCCTTTCAGGATGTATCAGGTTTGGCACTGTACCAGTTAATCTGCTCAAAGGAGAGCAGCTATTTCTGAAAACTCATTTGCTGTGAGGGGTGGAGTTTGCCAAAGTCCCTATTCAGTTTAAGGGACAAATACTTGGCTTGCTGCCAGTCCTAAATGCATATTCAAGCAATTGTCCTAAACAGAGCCAGCATATTGAGAAATTTCATGATGAGCTGGAAGCTGTTTATTTCCTTTTTTTATTATGCCCTCAATATTCTAATGATCTTAAGTTATAGTTTAGTTAGCAATTTATATAGTTTAGAATTCTATAGTTTAGAAGCTTAAGTGAGGTGATTATGAGGATAGTGTTTGATGTAAGAGAATTTTCCAACACTGTGATAAAAAAAAAAGGGAAATTATTCTTTCTCTACTTGAGCACGCTCTTTGCCTCTGTACATGAATGAATTACTGACAAATAAATAATCATGGAGTTTTCCTTGAATGGAATTCTCTAAACGTCTCTAGGCGTCACTATGAACTGCACTATCACAACCTTAAGTTACCCGCTCTGTGAATAATAGAATCAGGCAAATAAACTGCTATCGCTACATATAGCACAGAAAAAAACCCCAAACCAACCCTTACTGATAGTGATTACAAGTGACAGTCTCTTTCATGCAGTCCTGAAGCTGGAGTTTGAACTTGCAGTAGTGCCACATTTCATTATGCAAAGTGATTGTGGCAAAGGAGAGAAAAATAAACAAAAAATAACATTCATATAACATTGAGGAGCACTCAGTTAAATAGAAATGTTTAAATTCAGTTCAGGAGTGTTTTGTGTCAAAGACCACAGTTATTAGGTGCATGATATAAATCAGGTTTATGTGAAAATCTCTCCTGAGTTAACAAATAGCACACACTTTTAGCCTCTATAGCTTAAGAACTGTCAGCAGAAATATTAGGTCAAGACAGTCTAAACTATATAATGTCTCAAACAACCAAACAGGAAAAATCAATTCCTCAGAAAAATGAATGAATGCAAGTCTATTCTGAAGCTTAATAAGAGTCTGAAACCCAGTATCTTACAAGAACAGTCAAAACTCAAGTGTCTCTAAATGAACATTTTTAAACTATACCTTTCTTGCCTTTTGGTAGTAGTGGAGTTTCCAGTAATATAGTTAAGCATGTTCAGAGTTAGTGAAATCAGTTATGCTTTCCTTGTGCTCTAGCCAGCACACAGGTTTGTTTTTGCTTAGTTTCCATTTGACCTCTGAACTCTCTAAACTGGAAGCTCTCCAGTTTGATTTCAGGAGAAGTATTCCACCTGTTGGTCTTACCTGATATGCTGCGCTCATGACTTCAATCATTCGTCTGGCAGATTTCAGCATGGACCTTGTGTTTTTATTAGTGAGGAAAAAGCTTTTCATTCTTTAGATGATCAGGTTGAAGATCAATCTTTTCCATGAGGTGAAAATAGCTACTTATTTGTCCTCTCAAAGAAAGAAGAAAATTATGGGTAATTTATTGCTGTTAGAGACCAAAAGAGAGGGAGGGAGATACCTCTTGCTTACATCTCTGTGTGAAAGCCCTCAGAAATAACTTCTGGGCACTGCTGGCTGTAGAGGGAATATAGAGGTTCAAGGTTTTGCATGATGCCTGTTGTCAGGAGACAAGGACTATTGCCTCCATGCATCCATACCAAATACACTTTTGTTACGAAAGTAAAAGTGCACCTTAACAGAATGAAGAGTGCTATATTCATATACTTTTTGTTGCATGCGTCAGTTAAAAATGTGCTTTCAACTGCTACAGACAGCCGAGGAAATTTTGAAATGTGACCAATGAAATTTTTCATCACACTGCAGGTCCTAAGAACCAACATTTATTCAAAGTATTTATCTGAAGAGCAAGCAGGTAGGCTTTGAGGTCCACTTTATTCCTAAAAATATTTTTGGTGTCATCTCAGCTTGTCGTTGGCAAGAACTGGAGTTTAGTATGTAATTAATTTACTTGTCTGGCTAGGCTGTTGACAAAAAGTACACAAATAAATACTGATCTCACCATTTGCAAATATTGCAGTTACTCATCTAGTTTGTGGCAATGCTTGTCTGAGGTTTTCTGTTCATCCTCCAACACCATAAGGTAGATATACACTCAAAATTACCTTATGATTCTTGTGGTTCTTTTATTTTCATTTCTATTTGAAATGAATCATTGCAAAAAAAGATTATTACTGAAAAACCCCTGAAACATTCATGATCCTCCACATACACTTGTCAAATGCCAAAGAGTATCTTGAAACCTTGATATTAACAAAAAATTGGTCTATAAGTCTACAATAGATAAACTTCACAAATCTCTGCATATAGAAAGTGTTGCAGTTCTCTTTTAGTGTTTCTCTCATTGTTCATCATCCATGGAAAAAAAGTGCAAGAAATATCTTTGAAATATTTTTCATTATTTTTGAAATTATTGCATAGACCTGAGTGAAGACATTTGATATCTTTAAAACATGTCAATATATTGCTCTCATGAAATGGATATGAAGCACGATAATGAGTTTTTCCCCTGAGTAAATCTGTATAACTTCAATACATTTTAAAACAGTGGAGGTGAATATTCTACATATTACAAAGAATAGGTTTTCATTGAAATGCAACGTATGTTAATATCAAACAGCTAGAGGAGGTCCTCAATAAAACCAGCCCCCATCCATCCCAGACCTCCAGCTTTATACACAGGTTCAACGCACAACTGTTTTTTCTGGTATTTAGTATACTATATATATTTGCACATCAAGCGCATATGGACATTTTTCTTAGGAAAATATAAGCTGACATGCAATAAGATGCAAAACTGTGCAATAAGTTCACATGTATTATGTAGGAAATGCTAAAATTTTGCAGAATCTCACAATAACAATTGTGTGAGTTTTTTCAAAGACAGTGTAATTATGCAAAAATGAAAGATAAATTTCATGAAATATGAGTGAAGATACTTTTCTTTATAGTTTCCTATTAGTAGTGTCACCTTGTGTGCATGATGTGAGCAAATGACTGTGAGCAAGAGCTATCAACACGAACTGTCAGAATGTGATTTGGAGTAAATTATGGACCAATTCTCCTCAAGTTAAAATTTTCTATACTGCCAAGCATTCCAGGATTCAAACTATATGTAAAACCCCATTGTTTTTATCCAGTACTTGAAAAACTAGCTTGTGGGATGAACTTAACAGTCATTGCATGGGTTTCTCTCTTCTTCCTGGGAGAATTCTTTACAGCAAAGTTTCTAAATATTTACAGTCTATTTGTTGAATATTCACTGCAATCGATTGCACAGTGGATGACGATGTCACTGTGGGTTTTTTTGTAAGTAACAAGAAGGAAAATGTGCTGGAGAAATCCTGAACTTATGGTTGTTTTTGAATCCACCATTGCAGTCTTCTTGGCTCAAATATCTTCTTTTACTGTACGGAGCCATTTCTTGCCATCCTGATAAGCTGTGTAGCACTCATCTCTTTCTCCTTTCCTTGCGAGTTCAGTTAGCCTGACTAGCATATTTTTCTTTTGGGAGAAATATCCATGGAGAAGAGCAAGTACTTCTCCTACTCACTCTTAGGGACTAGTCTCTATCTTTAGGATAGCAGTAGAGAGCAGGGAGACAGAGTTGGAAAATCCATGACATTCTTTCCTGCACCTTTCTCTCCTAGATGCCACCTGCTGCATGTGGCCAACAGAAGTCTCTACTGCCTTCTACCTCTTAGGGATGCAAAGGAATAGCAAAGTAACTCATAACAAAGGAAGATGGAAAAATAAACTCCAACTACTCCCTTTTTTTGCCTACCTCTAGATCCCTGAGGAATAATGTTGGTCTTTGGGAGAAGAGGTTAGAAGTAATAGAGATGGCTTATCATCTTCTATTCTGTTTGTGTCAATTCTCATTCCCTGAAAGAATGTATTCTCTGAAACAAGTGAAGGTCCTTACTGGTGCTTCAGTGTACAGCCCCAAATCACACAATGAATTTTTACTCATATTTTAAGTTGTTTTACAAAAGATTTTTGAAGACTTTCCTCAATGAAGTATTTGTGTAGCTAACTCTGGCTAGTTAGGTGATATTCACCATGATATGGGAGTGTTTGAGCACACATTTAAGTCAAAGTAATACAGTTTCAATATTTAAAGTCTCATATTCCAAAGATGAAGAGAGAAAAATACTTGGAATAAGTTTTCTTTGTTCCATATATGAGTGCAATGTTTTAAGGCTTGGAGGAAGAGTTCTGTTTTGTTGGTTTGGGTTTTTTGTATTTTAAATTTCTTATTAAAAATAATGAATAATGAAAATGAAATAGCATGAAGAAAATCCATATTATTGTCAAACAGATTAGAAATAAAGCCAGTTGCCCAGGACCACATTCAGTTGGATTTTGAATATCTCCAAGGATGGAGACTCCAAAACCTCCTGCACAACCTGTTCCAGTGCTCAGTTACCCTCATAGTGAGAAAGTGTTTCCTGAGACATTGAAAGGAAGTTAGCCATAGCAATATTGAGCTCAGTTTGAGTTGTTGCATTTCAGCTTTCATTTTCTGCCTTGAACTCCCCCTTTACCTTTTTTTTGAGATTTCCCATGTATTAAAGTTTCAGCATATGGGTACGAGGACTATGCTTTGTAACTCTCTTATGAGAGTGGTGTCTGATCCTTCTGAGGCTTTTCAGTATTTCTGTAACACCTGTTTTTTTAAATCTGAAGCAGCGTATTTGAGGGTTTTCCAGCACTAAGATGGCTCCTTGAGCTTTCAGATTTCGTGTAATTTTCTGAACTAATCTTCTATTCCTTTGAAGTGTGTCTGTTTCTAATATTAGTCCAAATTATGAATGATTTCAGTATCAAGTATTTTTAGTAAGAGTCAATTAATTTGAATTTTAGACTTCTCAACTGAAGGAGGGTTGAAGAAACATTTTGCACTAACTTTTCATACCTCTGCATTAGAAATTGGTCATGGAAGTACAGAACAAAATTAGATAGTGAAAACTGTGGAAAGTACAGGATGACTTCTTGCTCTTGATTCTAAGGAGAACTTCAAATACACTCCTCTTCTGCAGGAAAAATGAAAGTAACCAAGTCATTCCAGATAGTAACCATTCCACTTATAGTGCTTATTTGCATGCAGAAAAAAATGTGTTATGTGATTTTGTGTGTCATTCAATTTCAAAGTCACACAAAAATGTGTATTAATAAAGTCAGGATTTGAAGAGGCAGTGTCTATTCTGAAATGAAAATATTAGAACAGATATTGAATGACTTTAAAATTACTTCTTTCCTGTGTCATAATATGCTATTAAATTCCCTTTCTCTTTCTAAAAGAGCTGGAAAACAAACTGGTAACAACTGTAATTTCTCCTTTGCTATTAACACAAATGATATTGCTATCCAACCCACAGATGCATGAATATTTAAAATAAGTGGGAAAATAAAACTCTCTGTGTTTATTTACATTAACTTTCATTGATCAACTGTAGTACAATGAATGTGGTGTGCCAGCTGATTTCTGCAGCAGAACACTGAGGCAAACTAGAAAATTAATTTATTCTACAGAATCTATGAAAGCCTATGTTATGAGGGTGATGATTTAACTTGAGTTAAACATACAGTATAGTTCACATCACTAATGAATATCTACTTAGTGTTTTGAAAGGACTAACTCAGCAATTAGAAAGCAATTAAAAGCCCATTCAGGTAGAAGACAATTTAAACTGAAATGGAGTGATATTAATTGGGAGCAGTTTAAGAACATTTAATTAGATGCCCCCAAAGCCCCAGTTCAATAATTGGGGCTGTTTTAAAATTAAACTGGCTTATAGAGTAAATAAGCATTATTCATAAAACAAATCCTAGAAAAGAGGAAGAAGAAAAGGTGGAGAAGGTAACTTGATAAGAACCAGTATTATCATAAAATGGTAATTTCATTTATAAGTTAGCAATTAGAGGAAAAATAGCAGAAACAAACTGAAAAAAGCCTTAGTGTCTAGTGAAGTAAAGGCCCATATCTTACTTTCTAAAGTATATTAGCCATCATATATATCCTTTTGATTCTACTGCTAGCTGTAATTCTTGGAAATCTCTATAATAATGAGGGCTTTTTTCAATAGCTATTACTGATCTGTATTTGTGGGTGGGTCCCAGATGCTCCCTTAAGTCCTGATGAAGAGGGAACAATTTCTTCTCAGTTGAAACTATTGTGAATGACAAATGACAGTTAGATACTTTTTAATTAAGAGGGTGAGTTTCATGTTATTTTTTGTCAGAAGAAGGACAAAATTTCCATATGACCTGATCTTTTTGGCTTGCTAAATTAGGGTAAGTGCTAGACTAGTTTCCTGGTGCAAACCTTTCAAAATTCCAGAATATATCACCTAAGGACTTAAGGGGCTTCAGTACAGCATGACATATTTTCTGTCATTATTTTGATAATGGTGGAAACCCAAAAGAATTCCTTTTTTGTAATGTTTTCAAGCAAGTTTTTACTTGCTTGTTTCTGTGGAAGATCTTGAGAGACAGAGAGGGTAAAGTTGTTAAATGCTTTAGAAAAGGTAAGCAGAAAAGAGGAATTGTTAAGCTAGAGAAAATAATGTTTGGACAGATTGAATTTGAGATGATGAGTGTTTCTAAAATGTAATGTCTGAGAGGAAGAAGGGAAGAACTAAAAGGCAAACAAATACCCCTCAAGGTCTTTCTTATATGTCAAATCTGAACTACAGAAGAAGTGATGGTGAAAGAAAGCCATCTCATACCTACATTATAGCTCATGCAGCAGAAATAAGATTTGTTCTGCAACTTAAAAATCAGATTTGCCTTTGTAGTCCTAATGATCCTTTTATTTGTGAGGGTGGGTTGGAAATACCATGTGTTACAAAGGCTCACACTCTCCTTTCTAGACAAATCCAAAGTCCTTCTTAGCTCTGCAAAAAGATTTAGTGAACTGCTGCACAGACTTGTGATCTTTGGGTAGCTTTGAAATTCACATGCCTTTTGATTCTGATTCTATTCCAAGTTGCCGGATTCCTGTCCATTCTCAGAGAAAGTGGTGGTACATATTGCAATATCCTGGCTACAAACAATTGGTTCTCAAGTTCTCTCTGAAGTGTTTTCTAATGCAATGAACTTTTTGCAAAGATTTTGCTGGAAAATAATTCTGTCAGTATTAAATCTAGGTATGTGCATCACATACTCTCTCTCTAATTGTTGGAGTTAAAAATTATGATTTCTGAGGGGTTGGCTTCAAAAATTTTGTCAGCATTTGACTGATGGAAACAATCACCAAGAGATGTATGTGTTTGCTTTATATACATTCTGTCTTATTACCCTCCATTACAGATCTCAAACTTCAGAACTGGCCTAATAGGACTATCCAAACTGAAGAAGATGAAAGTATTAAGAAGCAAGTATTTAAAAAAACACTCTGCTCTGACTAGCCAAAAATATGCTGTGGGAAAGCTATTTCTGCTGGTTTGACTAAGGAAAGTAACATGACTATTAACGTAAGTTTGAGTAAAGGCCTGTTGGCTTCAATTTAAAGTTCTGGCATGACCTATATTTGTTTCAGGTTGCATTCTATCAATTAATATTGAAGTAAAAGCATTTTTTTTACTCTCCCCAGTAAATCAAATGCTAGTGCTTTGATTTACTAGACTCGCTGCATGTAGAATCATTTGCAAGAATATTTGCAAGTGTTTGCACATTATATCTATTCAATCTCGACAGTTGTGGTGTCAAAATTATACTGCTGACATAAAATTTAAATCTACTAATTAAAAAAAAAACAAACAACAAAAAACTAGTATTTTCTAAGTTGTATTTTCCTGGTAAGGTAACGAGTATGTGGCTATTAGTATTGAACTTCAGCCAGAAATTTACAACATCTGGATAAATCATGTAGCTTTAGCTATTAGGGGAAGCAGGCCACTGCTTAGAGTCTAAAAGATGTTGCTGGAAATGATTGACTGTTTCTTCTTTTTCAGGTTGGCTGAGTTGGAGGGTACTTGAGAGCCCTTGCTATCTATCAGACAGTAGGCATGTGGGTAGGCAAGATTAAGTGCTCCTGCCACAGAGGAATAGGTAGGGCTGTGAATGCTGCCATCATCAGCTCTCTCACCCAACCCCCCCAGCGTGTTTCCCGGAGCCTTCCAGACCCCTCCCTGACTTTCTAGACTATTTCTGCTCTCAGGTTCTTCCTCCTCTCCCTCTGAACTCAGATGACAGCAGCTGTGGTATGGGAGGAGGTGTAAGGTGCAAGGGAAAGAAAGACACATCATGTGTTGGGAGGGGGAAAAGGAAAGGATAAAGCTGAAAAATGGTGATAGAGGCGGTGGCGGAATTTTCAAGACAGAAAGGAGGTGGGAAGGTGGGAAAGTCCCAGTGTAGGCCCTCTGGACTCAGTCTTTACTGGTATTTTTGTTTCTAAACACAAATATGTATCTGTCCTTGTCTTCTTTTTGTTATTGCTGTTTGCTCTTCTATCATTTTACAACTTGATTACATCTTTTTGTTGTTTGTATGGCGTTCTGAATGGTTTTCTCTGGGGAACAGTCCTTGCAGCATCTCAAGTGGATTGTTTTTAGAAGCTGTATTGTTTTCAGGCTATGTCTGAATAACTTCTTCTTGACATATTTACCTTGATAAACAAGCTTTTTTAAGTCATGCAGAATATTTCCCAGTAGAGCAACAGAGCCTGAGATGTTCCCTGAAGGTTGCTTTGTTTAATGTCAGCTTCTCTTCAGTTATCCAACTCCATTTATGAATTAATCAAGGAGCACATTTTTTTATATCGTTATCTACTTCAAATCATGGGTTGGTAATACCAACACTGGGACTTTGGGTATTGTTTCCAGCTCTTGAATGCTATAGCTTTAACACTAATGAGCCTAATCAAGCACACTTTTTATAAGACAACTAGTCCTGATGAAAGATAGAATATTGACTGAAATTGAGCTCACTTTAGAATAGTAGTAACTTGTAATAAGCTCATTAATAATATTCCAATATCCTTACAGGAAAAAAAATGCCAACAGGGCTTATGACTGTCCTAAATATTGAGACTCATTTGTAAAGTGCTCTGTGAATGAAGCAGGTGCTTTGTTTGGCTTGCTCATAGACTAAAGAAATCCATAGTGTTATGTGCATGTTGCTCTTTTCTATTCTCCCCTATCTAACAGGAGATGCTCAGCTTGTGGGGATCTCAAACCCAGTGCTATCTGATTTGAGAGGGTAGAGGTGGTAAAACAAATAAGAAAACACTCCTGTCCTGAAGGTACTGTGTCTCCTTGTATTAGAGACAAGAGTCCTATGCAGATTGTGATATATTTTACCTCACAGTGGGCACAGAAAGAAAACCTCACAGGTATGCAGAGAGATGATTCTCAACATTAGAACATCTTCTCGATTTATTTATATTATGTTCTTCCAGGCAAGGACTGTTAATGGAGAAGGACAGCTCGACCAAAACTCAACAGATAGGGATAAAGAGAGTGCGGTGCTGGTGTTTTCGCAACATTCTTTGTGGTGGCAGATTTGAATTTGTTAGTTCAGTCTGGTTTTGTGTGGTTATTTTGATTCTGGTTCTATTGAATCTTCTTGGTGATAAAGCTACTCTGCCTTTACTGAGAGAGAGATTCAGGAGTGAGTGACTGGCTGGGGTGGGGGCATGGCAGGGCTATGAAAAAGTACTGGGATGTCTAAGGTGAGCAATATCCATGGCATTCCTGTCTGAGATCTGGGAAGGCAGTTTTTAGGATGGACACTGAGTAAAGAGTGTCCATATGTACATTGACTAAAGAGGTATAGTAACAGTATGGTTCCTGAGAAATACTGTTGATCATTTTCTAAATATTAGAAGTTCTTGTTTGTGTTCTGGTGACATAATTTTTCTTAAATAAATAAAAGCACCTCTGGCTTATGGTTTGGGTTTTTTTATTATTTGGTTGATTGGTTTTAGTGGGTTTTTTTTTAAGTGTGTATACTTAAAAAACATTTCTTCTTTTCTCTTCTTGATGTTTTCTTTATGATCTTCTTTTGAGGGCATTCTGATAATTGTTTAAATCATTGGGCCTTATTATTTGTTATTAGTTTTGGTTTGACTGTTAGGTCATACTTTGTGCAAAAATTACTGTTGTCAGAGTGATTAGATGATCACAATAAAATATTTCACAGCTAATGTTTCAGGTGTCCTTCACCTGCTTTTCAACCCTGATCAATGGATTAACCAGTTATTTCCAGTATCTGTGTAACCATCCAGGTGTGTTGCCATTTACAGAGACAGAAGGCAAACCAAATGATCTCTGTGGACTGGAACTGACAGGGCCCAATTAGTGTCTTTCTCATGTATAAAGTCAGGAGTGGGTGATGCCCTGCAGGCCCAGAGAAGTGAAAAGCTTGGCTGACTGATCCTGAACGGGAAGTTTTGGAGAGGAGGAAGCTTTGGAAATCTGTGTTCAGGAAACTGCTTTCTCACTCTGTCAGAGATGGGCTTTTTAACTAAATGTTAATTTAAACAGATCATTGTAACTTGATATGTGTAAGACAATGTAATTGTCAGGCACAAAATACAGTCTTTCATCTCTGTCTTCTTTCTGTTTGTAGAGGTGCGAAAGGTAAAATATTGAGCTTTAAACATGAGAGTGTTGTTATTTTGGCACATATTATTCTGATCTTTTCAACAAAATTATGAAAAACAATTTACTTAATAGTTATGCACAAAGCATAGAACTGTTTTTGTTCTTGTTTTTTTTGTTTCATCTGTGTAAGCCTTTTTCAGTGCTGCTATGCCAACTGTGTGTTTTGAATAGAAGACTTGAGACTGGTGAGGAAGAGCAGGGAGGAACTCCTAAGGCATACTTTCCTGCCTTTATAGGAAGAAGAGACAGGAAATCTGAGTTACTTGGTGCCTGTCTTATATTTTTCATATATTCTGAGCCATTAACTTTCCCTGTAGTTTGGAATAAAGTTGGCATAATTTCAAATGCTCTGAGCTGAGGCAGATCAGTTGCTGCATCGGAATGTAAAGCTTTGCAAACCCAGGCCACTCGTTTAAGCTCAAACTTTTTGTCTGTGAAATACCTAGAGTAAATGTTAAACATTAGAGTTTCCACTGTTGACCTGTATGAGGACAGGCTCCTACGCTGGTTATACAACAGCTGTATAAAAGCCAGGGTACTCTGGAAAATCCTTCTGCAATGCATTTAATTCTTCTGCTGCATGGGATACTCAGCATAGCCCATCATTGCACCAGGTCTGCTGCAGGTCATACAAAACCCAAATGCGTGTAACGTGAATCTCATTTTGACATACCAACACAGCAGCCGTCCCTCTTCCAGCTTGCTTTTGCTTGTCTTACAGTCTCTGCTTTAAACACTTGTGCCTATGCTTTGTAAGCATCCAGATGAGTAATTTATTCATCTGTCCTCTGAACTGATCCTTTCTGTTTCACACATGGTTTTGACTAAGTGTACTTTGCAACTGTGTTTATTTAAGATAGAGGTAAACTTGTATGGGTTGAACCCATCAGAGCAGCTTTGAAAAAGAGAGGATTTAATCCAGGATGCTCAAGAAAAATCTTTAGTAGTTCTTTCTGTTTCTCAGTCCACAAAATGCTTTTCATTAGAGGTGAACTTAGTTTTTACTGAATTTGATACGTCTAACTGGGTGCCAGCCATGCTGAACTGTTCCTGTGCTGACCACTGTGTTCCCTGGAGCTCAAGGTATTATCTCAGGGGCTCTGGAGGTGACTTTGCATTAGCCACTTCGAATAGTGCAGGATTGTACATGACAGGTATTACTACATTTTGAGACTCAGGATGACTTTTTGTGGAACAAACTCATGAGTTTGCAGAGCCGACACAGAGAGAGCTTGTACAGTACATGTACAATTAAGACTGTGTGGGAAGATGGCTGTGGGTAAAAGTTAGAGGAAACTAAGAAGTTATATTCACATCCTAGCAGAAGTTATAATGGTACGGAAATTATAGGGTAAAATGCAACTGCTTCTCCCCGGATGGAATGCAGTGGGCAGCTCCATGATTCCTCACACAACCTGCTAAGAGGGATGTAATGGAGGGTGGAGCAGAGTGGAGACATTGTGGCCAGGCTCTCTGGAAATCCTTGCAGGGAGGGGAACTAGATGGTACTTTGCAGCTGATAAACCACATAGTAGGTGTCACCTAAGGGAGATGAGAGAAGATGCCCTGCCACTGAGCCAACAACTGTGGTGAAATCTCCTCAGACAAACTTGGTTCATTAAAACCTAATTGTAATATTAACATACACTGCCATCCCTAAGTTACCTGCCTCCAAGGTACAACCACCCCCCACTGGGCATGTGTTCTATATTTTATTGACTGTATCTGTGAAAGTGAAGCGAGAAAATTTTACACCAATCAGTAACTGTGGGGAATAGGGCCTGAAAAAAACAAGACCTTTGCAGAGAACAGAACAACTCATTACAGGAATGAGCTGTAGCTCCGAAAACTGCCATTTCCCTAGGTGACAGCTAGCAGCCAATCAAATGCTGTGGTTACAGTTTTTACCTTATAAGAAATGTTTGCATGTTTGTGATGGTTATAAAAGGCTGTGTCCCTTTGAATAAACTTGTCTCAGTTTTCCCCCACACTGAGTCCATGCCTCTTAATGCACTGCAAGTAACAAAGGTATTTATGATTAAAGTCACTCAAACTCCACCTAAATATAAAGAAATAATAAAAAAGTAAATCAAGAATGGGAGGAAAGTGAGAGAAGACTCCATCATAACTGGTGGCATCAGCAGGCGGGCTGAACCTGTCTTCTCTGCCATGGGGAAGCTTATTGGAAAAGAATTGTACTCTACGTGCGCCGAATACTTTTACTGGGATTAGACCTTGTCTGTGTGTTGCTTTAAACATGTTTTTGCAAACAGATACTATCACCAGCAATCTTCAAACCTTAAGCTGTCACAATTTTCTATTAATAAAGAGTGTTGTTCTGTAAACTGTCAGTGTGAGTCCTTCATGGTCACTGGCAGTTGCCAGCAGCAGGTAACACACTTGAATAAAGTAGGAAAACCCACTGAGGGGGTTTTTCCCTTATGCTGTTGGCTTTGCTCTCTAATAGGGCAGTTGAATTGCCCTCCAATTCAGCAGGACTGTTTAGTGAAGGGTGCCCATAACAGGATCCTGACAAACCAGTTGAGCACAAGGTTCTCGGCTTTTCTGGGGCACTGATGGACAAATTAAACACTAAGGGTCGAGGAAATCTTCCCTTTTCATGTGACACTGTCTATCACAGAGCTCCATCTTCTAATGGAACTTGTTATTAAATTGTGATAGGTCACACTGTTAAAATGTTGCCACATAAGAGTTGAGAAAACTACCTTCATGGTAACACCAGGGTAAGTAAAATCATTTTCTTATAATAGATACTGAACTGCATACAAATGAAAATTTTCTCAGTCTTATACCAACACTACTGAAAAGTCTTTTACCAATGCTGAATTTCAAAGGGCTCTATCATCAGCTAATCGATTCAAAACTTTAAGTTCACAGGCGTAAAGAGGAGGCAGATGAACTGTAGGGACATAAAGGTATTCTCCATCTGTTACCTGTCTAAAAGCTCTTTGTCACATGTTCCTTGACATATGTTGAGTGCATAAGTGAATTGTTCTGCCCTTGGTTTGGCATAATGGACATTTTGAAATTAGATGGTGTTGTCACAGCAAAAGAATGGTCTCTGTTTCAGCCTCATTCATAATCACTGAAGGATACAACATCATCAGTGCAAACAAAAGCAGTTCCATATTTAATTTATAAGTCTTAAGTAACTTTTCCATTTCACAGGAGTCATCTGTTGACTGCTAAGGTCCTCGTTGAACAGGTTTTGATATCCAAAACACTTCCTATGTGATAAAATTGTCTCATTAAAAAACTTACTTTAGTCAGAGAAGTTATTTTGTTCTTGTGTTGTTTTCTTTTTATAGTTTCTTCCAAGTGCTGAACTGTAAGCTTGAAAGCTTACACTTATGTATTTTTACTAATTTGAAAAGCTGTCATGGGTTCCTTGCACCCCCCTACGGAAGTTGTTTTTGCAATTGATTTGATACGTGAACACTCAGGCTCTTTCATAATGGCTGGACCAAAATTTTTCTCGGAAGAATAGATAAGCGTGTTTGAGCTACTCCCTTCTGATTTTCTTCAATTTTTTCTGAATTTATTACTTGCTGTTTCCTGGAAATGTCAATGAACAGAGCTTAAAGGGAATATTTATGAATTCCAGACTATGTCAGTATGGTCTGAAAGGGCCTTGTTGCCTCCTAATACAAAATGTAAATGCATTTTATGAATAATAAACTTTAATTATTAGTGCCAGCAGGACAAAATTACAGTCGAAAGAAAGTGAAATAAATACTTAAATATCAGGCTGTGGGACTCTACTGCCTTCATCTCAAGATCAACCTGTGCAGGCTAGTTAGGGAATAATTAGGGAAAATTATGTTCTCCACTATATTCTCTGGGAATGCTGTTTTCTGTAACTATCTACTAATGAACCCTAAGAGAATTCCACCAGAGCTGAGAAAAAAAATGTGATCCAATTTTTCTCAGCAATTCTCCCTTCTTTCACAGTAATATATCACATAATGAACAAACTTACTGTTGTGAGGCTTCATAACATTTTGACTGGAAAACTCTAAACTGACTTTACAGTATTCTTGATGAGATTTTAATGTAAGATATTGGAAAGATATTTGATTTCTGTAAAATGGTGGTTTACTATTGCACTAGTTCAGTGACAAATGATAAGTGCTAACAGTATCAAAATAATACTCCTGTGAATCCACAGTCTTAATAAACACCCAAACTCATTATGCCATGTAGGATTCCAGAGCACATAGTCCCAAAATTACATTAAATGGTCCAAACTAATAATGAAAAGCCTTCTAAACTGTGAACTTCCTTGACTCTCTGAAGCATTCCAGAAAAATATTAGAGTCTGGGTAGTAATGCATAAAATCAGTTGTACTCCAAGCAATTAAATTTCTTTAAAGTTACAGTACTTCACTGAAAACTGTTCATTGTCTAAATTGCAATTAGTTTGCTAGGACTCAGTCCTATATCCATGCATTACCTAAAGTTCACACCCAAGAGTACATAATCAAAATGAAGTGCTTGTGATATCCCTTTAAAGCATAAGCCTGTATAATAAACATGCTGATGGGAAAAACACTACCTTTTCAGTTGTGGGTTTTTCAGTTCATAAAAGTGTAACTTGAAAACTAGCTGCATAGATATCAAAATTCCAGTGAAGTAGTAGATGAATGTATGTTATGTTTTATCTGACAAGAAAAGTGACCCTCAGGTAACTACTGTTTGGACAAAAAAAAGTGCCAGTAGAACTTTGGAAGGAAGTCAGTTCAAAGGGGGAGAGAGTTCACTGATGGTAAGATTGAAATATATCTACAGGTAGGAGAGACCAAAATAGCTTAATTTTTCATTGTTATGGTTTTGAGGATTCTCTCTTGTAGGCATCTAAGCTTGTAGATCAGGTTGCCTCATTTCTCCCTGCTGTCAATGAAGAGAGAGAAGCTCCTTGAGGCAGCACAATGGAGCAACAGCCGGACTTACAAGCCCTGAGTATATCTCTGGAGAACACTACCACTTTCCACTGGCAGTAAATGAAGGGTTATGGAGACAGAGTTTATAAATTAATAGCCCAAACTGAACACTGGAGTGGTAGATATCTTTCTCCTTGTCTCAGCTGTGTTGTATACTATTTACTGGAGAATTTTTGTGCCACAGCTGGTAATTCAGTCAGCCACTGGCCTTTCTCAGGACCCAGTTTGCATATGATTGTTTGATTGAGAGGAGCTGGTGAGCCTCATGTGTCAGGAGTTGGGTAGTGTACCTGCTGATTCAGCAAGAACTTGCATTTGTATTATAAGGGAAAATTCACACTAACTACTTTATCCTCCCTCCTTAATGAAGTGATTTTAAAAATAATTTCCTATAATCAGAGCTTAAAATTGCATAGTTTACTTATATGTAACACCAGTATCATACAGGATTAGACTACAGTGTTTGAACACTCAAGTTCTTTGCACTTCAGGTTTACTATTATTGTGATTGTACATTGAAAGAGTACAGTATTTCCTTGACTTTTGAAACTTACTTTGTCATAATTACACTAGAAACATTATTATGGTAGAAACATCATGTTGATAATAATTCTAGTTTATTTTTTCACTATTTTTTTCCTTGAAATTCTGTGGAATTTAAATATTTGTAGAGAAGGATCTGACTTTTTTTTTGGTGTGTGTAATAATAGCACAATGTGGTGCAAGACAGAAAACTCGTGGAGGGCAAAAAAGGAATTAGGCTCCCAATTCTCACTGTCTTTCAGAGGATCTTCAGGGAAATCACTGAACCGTCACATGGAACCAGAAAAAAAACTCCACTGTTCATTGCCTCATGTTTCTTTGAAGATGCTGATTTCTAAAATACTCTCTGTATTCCTGCTGCCTCTGGCCCCCAAGGAATGGGACAAAGCAGGTCTGAGCTCTGTCTATGGGGTGGAGTGGGAGCAGCTGAGCAGCTGTAAGACCTCAACTGTCTCGATGCAGCACAGAGGTTACTGCATTGGCTTTTATGGTTTCCACTCTCTTCCTGAAAGTCCATTTCTGCAATTCAAACACTCCTGAAGTAAAAAGTCTTAACACTATGTTTTAACTTCCTCAGATTTCTTCTACTATTTTCTCCTGGATTTAATAAACAATACTGGAATTTTTTTTTTTCATATATTGATTGCTTGATGTCAAAGGTCATTTTTCTTAGGATTCTTTCCTTTCCCTTTGGTGTACAGTGGAGAAAAACTTCAACGTATTAAAATATTTTGTAGATGCCAATACTCAAGATAGCATTTAACTAGGAAACAAGCATACTGACAGATGGGCCCATTAATCTTTCAATAAAGTCTTCAGATAGTACTGTCATCTGTACTTTTCTTGACAGAAACGACAATGTGTTGAAACACAGGGTAAAAGCAACTGTGTTAATTTTTTTGCTTTTCTAGCTACAGTAAGGCCAACAAAAATATTATCATAAGAATAACCTGAATTCATGTCTTTTGTTAGAAATTGTTATGGATTTGCAGGAATATATTACAGGTAGTGAAATGAAAATGAATTGCAAGCGTATTGAGAAAATACATACTAATAAAAGAAAATTATTATTGACCTGGCTACTTATAAATTTACAATTTCAATCAGAGAACATATAAAGATCAAAGTTATGTGTTTCTAAGTGTTAAAGAGTAGATAACATTCTATGTTTATTTGGAAACATTATTTTGAAGAACAATGTTTGAAGAACATTTGTTCTACTATAACTGAAAACTCTGTCAGAGGATGCAAGACGTATTGTGATTCTCTTGGTAGGGTTATTTTTCGAAGAAGCTGATCTCAGTCCATCTCACAGAAACAAAAAAAAATATGTATTGGGTAACTTTTTAGATATTAACCTTAATAAAACCAGAAGCAGTATACTTCAGAGAGGATACTCTGCATCATGTTAGCATTACAATCCCCAGAACAACTTGATATTTCATGTTGGCTTCCAAATTCACATGCTTTAGAAAAATTCATTCACAGTTTTCTAATATAGTGTAAAGTAAAATTTTCCAAGCCCTTTATGGATTCCCCATTCTTCTACTGTAGGATGAAAAACAGTGTTATCATATAGGACAAGTTTACCTTACTCTGAAAAAAAAATGACTCTTTTAAGATCAGCATTAGAATATACTCTAGGTTAAAAACTATTGACAAATCTGTACTTGTTAGCAAGCTAATGTTTAGTCTTGTGTAAAAAATGTTTACAGTAATTAAAAATGTTTTCTATATTCACACAGGAAATTACTGCTACTCAATATCAAAGAGAAAATGAGAGTTATTCATTTGCACTCTGGGGATGCAGTATTCCAGCTTCTGTACTTTCAAATGTTCTCCTGGATACAGGTAGGTATTCCTCTTCCATATAGAAGTAGGTTCATGCTGTCAATTATTCTTGTCTATATTTCCCTATGGGATGCTTGCTGTCTTATTAAGAATAATTGGTGGGTTGCTGAAAGCAACTGCAGGGCTGCAAGATCATGAGCTGTAATAGTTAACCTTTTGTTTTCTAGATATTATCATCCATCTCCATGGTTTGTTACATACTTCATATTCTGTCCAAAATATGACTTTGTATAGAAAACTCTTGAAGTGGTTCTCCTCTCTGACTTTCTGAAGGAATGGAAGGAAATAAAACAGAATGAAAATCCTTTTTAGTGTCAGTGTTCTCCTTTAAAAAATTCCCCAAAAGTTACAGAAGGTCACTTTGCTTTTGAATATATTGATTCTCACTAAATTGTAAAGTCTGTGAGAGTAAAATGTAGATTGGATTGACAATTCATGCAGTGCTACAAATAAAAATGCATTTATTTTGCTTAATCTGGAAGCTTTCTTGACTTCAGAATAGAAGAAAGAATAAACTTTTTTCTTTTTAATAGATACCTGTGTCCAGTTTTGAGCCCCATAATTCTAATAAGAAGGATATAAAGCTATCAGAAAGTGTCCAAAGGAGAGCCAGAAGGATGGTGAAGTGCCTTGAGGGGAAGACATGCGAGGAGCAGTTGAAGTCCCTCGGTTCAACCTGGAGAAGAGGAGACTGAGAGGAGACCTCATTGAGGTCTTCAACATCTTCATGAGGGTAAGTGGAGAGGCAGACACTTTTCTCTCTGGTGATCAGTGACAGGACCCGAGGGAAAAGCATGAAGCTGTGTCAGGGCAGGTTTAGGTTAGATAATAGGATCAAGAGGATGGGTGGGTACTGGAACAGGCTCCACAGGAAAGTGTTCACAGCACCAAGCCTGACAGAGTTAAAGAAGCATTTGGAAAAAGCTCTCAGGCACATGGTGTGATTCTTGGGGCTGTCCGGAAGGGCCAGGATCTGGACTTGATGATCCTCGTTGGGTCCCTTCCAACACAAGATATTCTATGATTTCTGTTCTGAAAGGTGCTCACCTCACACAAATATTTCATTAAAGGTATAACCTTTTTAAAAGTTTTTTTTACTTTTCATTTTGTCCTCCTAACACAGAAACAAATTTTTAACACAAAAAAAGAGCTTAATTTCCTTTTTTTGTTTTCTCTCTAGTGTTAGGAAATTTCTGTCCATGATGTCAACTGAAAAATTATGATTGATTGAGCCTCTGTCCTTCTGTTAGTGTATTGTCCTGCTAGGTAGTTTGTATATTTCTGACTCATTAAGTATTTTTTGTTTGTTTGGTTGGTTGGTTGGTTTTTTTTTATTATTATTTATTTATCTTGGTTTTGTTTCATTAAACTAGGAACAAACAGAGTATTACCATTGCTATAGTATCATTGAGAAAGAGGTTTTGCAGTCAGGCTCATTATACTGGACTCTGATATGATAACAGATGTGCATCCACCCAGGAAATTACCATTTTCAATACGGAGCAGAGCAGCAAATGGATTTTCATGCATGGAAAAATAATGTAATAAACTGAACAAGGCCCTGGCTTGATAAATTATGTGGTCATAGAAAGGAAAAAGTACAATTTGTTTAAATTTCTGAAACTTCAATAGAGCCATAAAACAGGAACTCTTTCTATACTCCCAGTAATAAAATAACAAGCAGAGGCTCACCAAGTAAATACATTTACAATTCTGAAGCTTTACACAGTTTTTATGTATTTCCCTACAGACAATTTTGTCTTTTACTGTCAAGTACTTAAAATAGATAGGAAATTTAAGGTACACTTTTCTATTTTCATAATACATGCTCTTTCTCAGGAGACTCATAATAGTAGGAACAAGTAAAATCATGTTGATTCCTTTATAACTCTTTTTATTCCCTAATTCCTTACTGTAGTAAATGAAAAACTCCTCATCAAAGTCCAAGGATGTCATATAGATCTTGAGGACTGAAAAGAAAGAGTAGCATTTTAAGTGAAAAGGGGTCTAAGTCTGAACAAAGAAAACATAAGAAAAACTGTTTATCCAACCCAAAAATTTTTTAGATGCTTTAAAATTAATTTAAGGGGACAAATGATTATTCGGAGAAAAATATTAGTTAGAATCCTATTAGAATCAAATATAATAATATACAGTAGAATTATGATTAGAATATTATATGTAGAGTAATATTGACAATAATTAAAATAATATTATTATAGAATATCTTATATGTAATATAATAGGTAAAGCATTCACAGAAGCATAGATTTGTTTGGGTTGGAAGGGACCTTAAAGATCATGTAATTCCAACTCCCTCTGCCATGGGCTGTGGTATTTTCCAAAGCCCCATCCAATCTGGCCTTGAACACTTCCAGAGATGGGGTATCCACAACTTCTCTGGGCAACCTGTTCCATTGCCTCACCACCCTAACAATATAGAATAATAAAAACATTCATGTTTTTTTTTTTTGTCCTAGAAAGCTGATTTCTAGTTTATGTATGTGGCTTGTACTATTACTTTTGCTGTGGCAGCTCCCTATTCTTTCTTTGGTGCCTTGTGAATTCTTGGAAAAATGCTAGTGATTGTATACAGCACCATCTTAAACCTGGAATCTCCACTGATTGCTAAATAAATATTTTTTATGTTTTCTTTAGAAATCCACAAAGCATCTCCTCACCTCTTTCTCAGCTCTGTTATTTTCTTTACTCCCAAAGCCTTCTTTGAATGCATCCAAGGATATTTCTTTTCCTTATATCCATCTCAGAACTCACATACTGTTTTTCTTAGATATTGTAGTGGGTTGACCCTGGCTGGATGCCAGGTACCCACCAAAGCAAGTCTATCACTTCCTTACTCGGCTGGGCAGGGGAGAGAAAATATAATGAAAGGTTCATGAGTTGAAATAAAGGTGGGGAGAGATCGCTCACCAATGAGCAAAACAGACTCAACTTAGGGAAATTAATTGAATTTATTACCAATCAAAATCAGAGCAGGATAATGAGAAGGAAAACAAACCCTAAAAACACCTTCCTCTCCCAGTCTCCCTCTTTTTTGGGCTTAACTTTTTTCCCAGTTCTTTACCTCCTCCCCACAATTGTCCCAGGGAGATGGGGAGTGGGGGTTATGGTCAGTTCATGTCATGTTGTTTCTGCTGCTTCTTCCTCCTTGGGGAGAGGAGTCCTTCCTCTGTTCCAGTGTCAGGTCCTCCCATGGGAGACAGTCTTCCACAAACTTCTCCAATGTGAGTCCTTCCCAAAGGCTGCAGTTGTTCATGATCTGCTCCAATGTGAGTCCCTTCCACGGGGTGAAGTCTTTCAGCAGCTGGCTGCTCTAGTGTGGGTCCCCCAGGGCGACACAAATCTCACCAGCAAACCTGCTCTAGCGTGAGCTTCTCTCTCCATGGGTACACAGCTACTACCAGGAGTCTGATCCAGGTTCTCATGGAGTCACGGCCTTCTTTCAGGCATCCACCTGTTCCAGTGTGTATCTCTACTCCCCCATGGATCTTCATGGGCTGCAGGGGCACAGCCTATCTCACCATGGTCTACACTACGGGCTGCAGTGAAATCTTGACTCTGACACCTGAAGCACCTCCTTCCTCACCGACCTTGCTGTCAGCACAGCTGTTCATCTCACATATTCTCACTCCTCTCTTCCCTGGCCACAATTACTTCTGCACAGTAACTTTTTTTACTTTATAAATATGTTATTACAGAGATATTACTACTATTGCTGATGGACTTGGCCTTGGCCAGTGGTAGGTCTGTCTTGGAGCCAGCTGGCATTGGCTCTGTCAGATAGAGGGGAAATTTCTGGCAGCTTCTCAGACAAGCAAATCCTGAAGCTCCTCTGCTACCAGAACCCTGCCACACAACCCACACAACTTCTATACTTCCTTTTGATAGCAAAAGGTTTACAAAGAAAGAGCATTCACAATAAAGCTTTCAAGAAATGCTTAAAAATCTACTTCCTGAATCTAACATTTTCTTTTGCACCCCCCTTGTTGAAATGTTCTCTTGCCTATTTAAGTCTGATCATTACATTGACAGTGTATGGAATTCCATACTTTCCTATACCACAATGCTGTGCACACTGATGTTTCTGCATTACTGGATGCTAACAATCACATCAACCATTTACAAGTGGACCCCCTTCTAGAATTCTGTGTTTCAATGTTGTGGCAAGATAACCCACAATTTCAGGGCTGCTATCCTGACCTAAGAACACTCCCCCATGCTTTTGCTTTGGGTAAAGTTTAGGTAATGAAAACATGGGCAGTTACTTTCATATCAAAATAAACAGTGAAACACCTTAAATTGTTGTCATAAGAGTGTAATAATTACACTGGCTGAAAGTACTACTGCCTGTTTTCACACAATTAAGATCCTTTTCTGTCTTTCTCATGGAGCTGCTTTTGCTTGTTTGGCAAATACAGGGATTTAAAAAACTTAGATTCATTCTAAATAGACTCAGGTCATATAATTCAATACTATTTCAATACTTTAGTTCACATTTTGAATTGTATTAACTATTTCAGCTTGAACTTTGCCATAATTTGTTTGGACTCCTTTCATATTTTGTCCATTGCATTGTCTTAGGCTCTAGTGTTGAATGTCATCACTGAATAGCCAGAATGCCACTAAAATTTAACTATTTAAATTTTATCTGCAAAATACCTGACATGACTGCTGTTACTTATTTTCAGTTTGGAATAGATGATATTCTTATGCCCATCTGAAAAAAAAAGTAATTGGGCTATTGGGGTATTTTAGGCTTTTGTGATTTTTTTTTCATTTTCTTTTTTTTTAATTTTATGGACAAATCCTAGTCATTCTTTTCCTTGAGCAATCACAGAGTAAGTAGCAGACATTTAACAAAAGTAATGAATGTTAAGTACGGAAAGTTTCCTATGGAGGTAACAAACCCAACATTTTTAAATTAAATATTCCAATGTCTTGTTTACCCTTTCATTTTCTAACTGAATAAAATGAGGATGGTCATAACCCTCGTGATGTCATGGAGTCAGAGCTCCTGGCCAACCCTTTAAGCTTTTTATGTTGGCATAGCCTAGACAGCAAACTTGTGACCACTTTGGTCACGCTCAGCCATTTCCAAGCATGCTGTAATGTGCTTCAGTGTCATTGATGAGGACAGTGTAGCGAAGGGACTGAATTTTAAAAATGGACATATTTGCAGAATCACTAGACAACCTAAAAATTGGTTTAATTTTTTTTTTTTCAGAGGTGACCTTGGTGTTAATTAGGTCTTGTTGGGAAAGACTTGCTGACAAAATATATCGGGTGTACAGCAAAGTATGTTTTCTGGGCAGTGCTGAGCAAGATGTCTCAAGTGTTCCCCACCAGATGGAAAATGGGTTCCTTGTACCATACTTCTGATCACGTAGTTTATTCCAGCCTCAGTCACTTAATTTTCCCAAATCTATTATCCGCACACTGTGCAACTTCCAGTAACTATGAACCCAAGTTAGGTCACAATTCTTATTTATTATTGATTTATCATTTATTACAGACAAAAATCTGCTGTCTGCTTCACAGTCTTTGAAACAAGGCGTCTGCTTCAGAGATTTTATAGTCTGCTCTATAGCTGGCTTTTTTCAGAGGAGTGCAGGAAAGTCTCTGAAAGTTTTTTCTCACCTTGTGTTTCCAAACAGACAAAGTATAATGTCATTCTTCTGTTGTCTGGTGAGTAACCCAACATATATTTTCTGATGCTAGTGCTCCCAGATGACGGCAGATATTGCCTGGGAGGTGGATATGATCCCAGTAAGGGCAAAATGGCAGAATCAGACTCTGCCTTCCAGTCACTAAGCTGATCTGCATTATGGGCCCCAGCCAAGATGGGCACAGTCCCTTAAATAAAATCCATTAAATAAAAAGAGAAAAAGTAATTACTTTTAAAAACTTTTGCATTGCTGTTTTAGCATTTTATAATCAATTCATTAATTAGCTGAGTCACACAGACAATCTGTTATGCTAAGTACATTTATTAGAAGCTGCCACACCTAAACTGATCACTCTGAGGGCTTTGCCATCCTTTAAACTCAAGTATTTAAGCAAAATGCATTAAAATCATCTATCATACTGTTTAATCAATCACGCTTTGGAGCTGTCCACGGGATAACAATTCTTGCATTTGGCCACTACTAAAAATTAACTGCAAGATAGAGCATACCTTTTATGATGCAGCCGTTAAGGTGTTTGCCAAAGTAATAACTTTAATGGAGGTCAGAAATTTGGACATTGCTTTAAAAAGTTGATCTCTACTTACATTAACTTAATTTGAGTGAAACATTGAAAGACTTAATGGGTATCACATACTCCATAAAAAAAAAAAACAAATTAAACATCATTTATCTCCCAGAAGTTGCTCAGCAATTTGCAGAATTCAGAACTATCATATGACTAGAGGGTAAAAAAAGAGTAATAAACTTGAGTATCAAAAATGCAAAAAAAATGAAAAAAAATTGACTTCAGTCAACTTTAGTTAGTTTAAAAAAGTTAATTTAAACTCAAAAAAAGAAATCCACACATCACATTCATAAAAATTGGCATAGAGAAGAAAAAAATAAAGGACATCTCTTACAAATCATTAATTACCTGAGTCCTCTTCAGAGATAATGAAAAAAAAATCTTAGCCATTAGAAAAAAGTTATTTGTTAAATTTAACCACAGAAGAAAAGACGGAGGAAAGAAGTGTGAGCATGAAATATAAATGCAAGATGCAGCACAGTAAAATTAATGCATCACAGGTACAAAAGAATGAATCATTGACAGAGAGCAATTTGCATACCATGAAGATGCTGAAAAGTTGAGAAATGTCATACCAACATGAAACAAATAAGGAAGCCATCACACTGTATAATTTAAATTCAACAATACTCTGCTGAAATTCTTTACAACATAATGTCTGTGCTGTATCCTGCCGCAGGAAAGCAAGACTTACAAAAGATGAAATCTGAAAGTGTGTTTCTAAAATGTTATATTTTTAATACTGTCTTATTTCTGATAATATGAGTTTCCAAAAAGGAATTTTGAACTTAGATCAAAATCAACCTAATAGTTATTAGATTTTTGATAAATTTTTTTTGTCACCTTCTGTAACTTTGTATCATTCAATTTGTTTTCCCAACTTTTGCAATTTTTTTATGAAACACTTCTCTCTGCTTTCATGGTTACCCCATGTTCCCTTCATCAGTCTAAAATGGGTCAGAGTTAAATAATTTCTTTGCAGTTCTACTTAAAATCTTGGTTTTAATACAAGTATGTGCACAAAGATATGCCTAAGTGTAAAGCATGCTCCACAATGTAGTTTGTTACTTATATGACCAGACTATTTTTTGGTGTCATCAAACAAACATTGATCTTTCTGTAACACCTTGAGGAGGGGTAGCTGTGCAAATAAAACCAAAAGTTTTAATGATTTTTTTTTTTTAAACATGATTTTACCTATTTAAATGGCTCTTTCTTAGACCTGGGCTACAAAGACACAGTACATGCCTTCCTGGCAGTTACTCTTCTGGACACTTCAGATAGACTCTCAGTAGCTGTGTTGCCATGGTGATTGAATATTGCTTATTGCTTGAAACACAATAATTTCTAAAGTGCTCTAAAATCCATTGGATTTTATTTGAAGTGCTCTAAAACATACAGTAAAAATTCAGAGACTTGAAAAACAAAGACATGATGCATGGGTACCTGCTTGCTCTTTGGTTTGTTCCAGGGAGCAAGAGGCAAGAGAGGAAGGCTGAACACTGAAGTGTTTCAGTCTGTCATGTTTTTCCTGCTGTATGAAAGATCAGGTGGGCACAGCCACAGCACTGCCCTTCATGTCCAAGAAAAAGTGTGGGGTTCACTGCCTTTCACTTGCCTTTTCACGTGTGCTGCTTTGGGATTATGTGTTTTATCAATATCAGTTCTAGGCAGGGGGATATCAGGCAAGTAATGTTGAACCTGTTTTTTTTGTTTTTTTTTTTATGGGCAATCTACATTGACTGTGTTTCAGGCTACAAAAAATTCTAAATTAAAATTTTTGTATGTATGTTGAGACAGTCATTCTACTGATATCAGCCCTGGTGATATTGTACATATATTGGTATGTTATTGTTAGGGTGTCTCTAATTGTAATAGTTAGCTGGTGTTTCACACAGGCTGTATGCTTTCACTTTCAAAGTGCTTGGTGGCTTTTTTCCCATACTGAATTTCAAATGACACCATATTAATAATGAGGTGTTGGACAAATGGTGACAGATTACACCGATAAATGATGTAACTTAAGCTGGTGCTGTTTCTGTTGCCAAATCCGTTACTTTGATTTGTACCTGTATTAGCTCTGAGAATTCATGCTAGTTTTACAAGTTTGAATTCAGAGATTATCAATTCTATTGTCCTTAATCTGTTTTGAGGAGTGCCCTTATTTTTTTCTTTTAATTTCTCACAAGAGAGGTCTTTACATAAACCCCCAACAACAAATGGTAAGAGTATAAATTGGTGTTTCTTATTTGTACTCTACCCTATCTGTCTTGATCTTTTTCTGGTGGTAAAAGAGAGTGAAAGCATTTTGCACTTAAGTGCCTATTGCTATTCTACTGTAGTGTAGCACTGAGCATTGTTAGGGCACAGCACTTTAAACTGATGAATTGTAGGGGAGATGTTATGCTAGCGTAAATGTTTGGTATTTTGAAAAATAAACTGGTGATTAATACCAACTCAGCTTTCTGCTTAGGAAGTTGAATTTGATACCTTTTACACAGCCTCCTCATCCTCCCTATTACTCATTTTTTGTAGTAAAGAAGAAGCTTTTTTCTACTATATCTGAATTTCTCTGTCTGTTCACATACACCTTTCAGCAATCTTTTATCCAACCAATATTTTGGATAAAGATTGATGGAAATGCTCACTGGAGAGTAGTTTCATTTTTGTACTCTAACTAGAAATACATTTGAACTGGGTAATGTCAATTTGCTGCACCTGAGCCCAGGAACAGTGCAACAAAAACAGTTGTTATTTAAGTTTAAAAGACCCATGAAATGAAGGACAGCCCACCTTAAAAGTGGAAATAAGAATTTTGGAGATGTAGAAGTTGATCTCTGAAAGCAGGTCCATTGTTTCTTTTCACAGTTACAGAAGGTCTTTTCAGTAGATGTGAGTACTATTAACATTTGTTGGACATGGGAAGCTCAAAAATAGACTTAGACCTGTATCTAGGAAAGGAAATAATTTCCTTACTTCCATGAGTGATGAGGGACATTGAATGCTGAAATCAGTGGGTATCCAGAATAGGAAGTGTTTATTGGATGGGGTCAGAGTGATTGGTTTAACGAATTAGCCCAAGTACTCGTTATCATTTTGCTTCACTCTAACAGAATCAGTCTGGCAGCACCATGTAGGTTTCAGGAGTCTTTTAATTTTTATTTATTTATTTTTTTTTAATAAAATGTGTGTAACTTAATTATTTAGGGCAACTGTATTTTATTTAAGAGAATCTTATTTAAGAGAAGTGTGAACTCCTGCACCTTTGGAAAAACAAACCCCATGCACCAGAACAGGCTAGGGGCTAAATGACTGGAAAGCAGCTCTGTGAAAGAGGGCATATTGATTGAACATGGGTCATCAATGTGCCTTTAGGACAAAGCAGGCATCTTGGGCTGCCTTTGAAGGGGAGTTGCAAGTAGGTCAAGGGAGGTGACCCTTCTCTACTCGGCACAGGCAAGGGCACATAGTGCCTCACCAGTGCTAAGCAGACTTAGCATTCTGCAGGAATGCTGCGTTCACTTCTGTGCTCCTCGGTACAAGAGACACGGGCAGACTGTGCAGAATGTCCAGCAAAGGGCCACTAAAGCGATGAAAGCCTTGGAGCATCTCTCATGAGGAAAGACTAAGAAAAGAGAGCCTAGGAAAGAGAAAGCTCTGTGGAGCTCTCTCCAACATCTACAAAAATACAAAGTCAGGGTGCAAAGACGATGGAGCCTTTTCAGTGGTGCCCAGCAATGAGATCAGAGGTAATGGGCACAAACTGTAACACAGGAGATTCTTTCTGAACATCAGGAAACACATTCTCACAGTAGGGGTGACTGAGCACTGGCACAAGTTGTCCAGAGAAGTTGTGGTGTCTTGGAGACATTCCAGAGCCATTTGGACATGGTCCTGGGCAACTGGCTCTAGGTGGCCCTTCTTGAGCAGAAGCATTGTACCAGATAACTTCCAGGGATGCCTTCCAACCCTCAAACATTCTGCAATTCTGTGATTCTGTGAAAAACCTAAAATTGTAAAAATTAATGTCATAGTAAAAGAAACGAGATAAAATATACTCAGTTATGTATAGCAGTAATGCACCTAGATTGGCCCTTGTTATTTATCTTGTTTATTTTTTTCCTACTTTCTATAAGCAAGCAAAATGTACTTCTGGAGCCTTCAAATTATTCATGTTTCTAGAAGGCAAAATAAAATTTCATTCAAAGACATTTGGTACATTCTCAATGTGTTCATTAGAATTATAATAATCTAAGTCTGCCTCTGAAGATGCTCTATAAGTTGTTATTTTACTCTCTATAAAATAGATAACAGGACCACCACAGTACCCTTTGAACACTTAAGATGGCAAATTTTGGTGATGCTTCCTGAACTTAAAATGGATCACAGCTGTAACAAGCACTCTAGGACTTGTATGATTGAGCTACTCCTCTAAGTTTGGAAAAAAGAACAGTGTATAACTGGAATCAAATTTAAGAACTGATTTTGTTGAAAAATACTGACATACAGAGATGATTTTCTGTCACTAAGCATTGAGCAATGAGTAATCTTGATCACTGTAGCATGGTTTAATACATTTCTTAAGGGCAAAAATGACCTCTCTTCTGCTTTCTTGAGCAAGCTGTCATTTTAATTGCCTCTTTCAGCCATCTAACTTTTTTCTTGCTTAATTTGTGTCCATGATTTTAATCAACCATCTGTCACCAGAGGTATTTTACCCCATGATGTAGCTATGAACCTTATTGTAACTGAAGACCAAAAAGACCTATCTTAAGTAAAATAAAGTAATGAAGTAACAGTGAAATAATAAAAAATACATACAGCTCTATAGGATACCCTAATACGTTAATTTTTTAGATATCATAGTTGTTTATTGAGGATCGAACCTGGTTGCTGAAATAGTTCATAATCAATGTTATTTTCTGCTTTTATAAAACATGGAGGAAGACCTATTGGTTGTAAATAAATCTATTTTAAGTGGATAGGGATTTGTGTAATCAAGATGGTATCCTTTAGAATCCAGTGTTTGAGAATATTTTAGCAGAAGATTCAGAGCCAGAGTGTGTTTGTATTTATTAGTGCCCTTAGACCAATGAAAGTAAATATTTTCCAAGGCTTGCTTAGAGTGGCATTCAACATGTCACACTGTTTAGTTTATACAGGGGAGGCTCTAGTATGTCATATACTATTGTGTGCTGTATTGTCTGGCAAGTGCTGGCATAGCTATAAAGGCTACTGCTGCATCCAGTCATGTTCTAATTACAGCATTAGTCTAAGTGTTTCCGGCCACTACTCCTTTCTCACTTAAAAATATATTTTATCATGCAAACGAGAGATTGATGCAATATAGAAATACATACTCTATGGAATAGTATCTGATAAGGTTAGTGTAACTGTTTTGTGATGCTGGAGGTTCAGATTCTAAAAGATTTATTTGCCAATGGACAAACCCAAAGAGGAAAATAAAAAATAAAATTTTTATCTTTATTGTTCTACTTCTTTTTCAGATATGTATTTTGAATCTTTTTAAAAAGTATAAAGACAGGATAGTATAAATACTAGAATTTGTTTCCTCTTTTGATAATCCAGACTCAAGTGCTGTGATGCCAATCTCACTTGCTGATTCAGTAAGTGTTTACTACAGATATCAAAAAAGAACTGAAAAAAATCTGAACATAATTACAGAAAAGAACTAAATCCAGACTTAACAGGACTGCTACCAAACAACACAATATGCTTATGTTGAACTAAAGAAAGGAATGATTGTTTCATTTTTAACAAAGATGGAAATTTTTTTATCTAGCTGAAGTCAAAGTATAGTGATAATAAGTGGTGTGATCTGAAGGTGAACTGATTGCTTACATTAGCATAGGATTAAATTACTTTGATGTATGCAATAATGAGGCATATATTATGAGGTAACTGATATTTATTACATGAATTGCAAGATACTTTTTTGATTTAGGATTAAAGATAGAATCATCAGCTTAAATTCTCCAGGTGTGAGGTGACTGGTCAATGTAATTAATTGTGTGATGATTGTCTCAGTAGGTAGAGCCTGAAAATATTCCAGGATCCACCAAGTAAAGATAATGAGGAGTGTCTGGGAAATAACCAACTGCAGAAACAGTAAATTCTGCAGGAGCTGAGTAACCACAGAATAGCTTAGAGTAGAGCATCGTACATCTGCCAAGTGATGGACTGATACAAGAGCAGACTTAACTAATTAGTGAAGCCTTCATCCTTCCCATCGGGAGATTAAACTCTGATGTGTGTGCACAAGCTGGTTGTTATTAATCATGAATTGAATGAAGATGCCTACGACTCCTAGGCAACATTTCTATGAGGTGAGCCAAAATGGTCTCCTTTTGGCTAAAGAGAATTGATGCCATACAGTGACTCAGGATTGTTTTTGTCTATTCCACATATGCTGAACTAAGAAACAAATGAGAAAACGCAAACATGTAAGTCATAGTTTTCATAGCCATAAATATATGGACTTTATATTGCAAGATGTATATACTTTACAGCTGTTTTAAAAACACAGTATGTTTCTGGAGTGCTATGTGGTTCCAAGTGGGTCCTCCATCAACGATCATTTTAGTGTCTGTATCCAAAACTGTGATGCTGAGGACCACCCTTACCAGTTAGTTGCTAGCTAGTCTGCAGGTAACAGTTTCAGTGCAGAGCTCATTAGTAACTGAGGTGGATTTTTTTCTGGACATGTCAAGAAACAACTTTGTTTTGATGGTTAAACATCTGTTTCACAACTAACCTAACCTAGAATATAAACCATTTTCTGCGTAGGGCCCAGTAGATCATGGTTGCACAAAGCATAGCTACAGGAGGATGGTTATCTTATTTCTTATCAGGCACTGCAGAGGGAGGTATAAAAAACTAAATTTCTTTCTCTGAGGGGGACTCAGACCCATATCTTTAGTCTACAGTGTGGCATTTACTATGAAATGCTGAAACATTCATCATGCCAAGGAGAAAGAGTAAGACAAATCACTGAGAACGTCCATCTTATGAAAAAAAGCTTAGGCTTTGGGCCTTGAAAGACATTTCCATGATTTCTGTAGTTCTTTTTTAAATATTTGATACTAGCCAGCCCTTAATGACAATATAAAAAAAAAGTTTGAAGAGGGACTGACAACCATGACTCATTTATCTTCAATTTTTTTCATTTTTTTTTTAATAAAGCACTTTGACATGTTCCCTTACACAACTTAGTTGATTAGAGCGGTTTCCATCAAGATGAGACATGTTTGAATCCAGAGGAGAAGAAGAGAATCATTATTATTTTCGCAAATGTTAGAGGTACCACAAAACAATTCACATGCAGTCTGCATAACAGTTTCTAACAGTGTTATATATTTCACAATCTTTCAGAAGTCTTAAATTAGGCTTTCCAGTGATACAAAAATAGGTGGAGATAAGAGAGGGTGAAGGATGCCAGAGAGAAAGAATTTAAAGTATTAAGTGATCATTTGATAGAGAAAATACTAGACTCTTTCAATCTCCTATACCAAGAAAATCATGTATTATATTTGAAAACCTAATTTTTTTCTATATTCACTTGTTGAACTTTCAAAAGTAGAAGGATTGTTGTTGTTGCTAAAGGATAAAGCCAGAATATAAGGCTGATATTTTAGACCTCTGCTTTCCACAAGAAGAAAAGAAAATAAATTCAACATCTCACTAATGGGTTTCTTTTTAAGTGGTCAGTCTGAACAATATGAATGCTCTATTTGAATAGGCTGGTACTAAAAATTACAAAAATCAAACTGAAGCATGGAAAATATGTCTAGATCAAAGTTAAAAAATAAAAGCAGGGTCTCAGCATCATACAATCCAATGAAAGATGTAATTACAAATGGAGTGAAAGAGATTACATTAATGAAACCTTATATTGTAGTTACAGAATGCAGTTTCTCACTCTGACATTGTACTTTCTGAAAATAGTACTTTCTGTTTGATAAACATTTCCATTTGTTAAGGGCAGTCTGACTTGCATACTGAAGTCTGGTTTTTAAAAGTAGCCTGTGATTGCCTAATCTTTTTGGTATCTGTGGAGGAACATATTTTCACTCTTGGGTCATATATTTAGTTCTGCTTGTCGTTTATCAGGTAATACTCTTTTCCTCACACCTTATAAACTTTTATAAAATTATTTATAAAATCTTGCTTTATAAAATGAAATTCCCTATTTTCCTGTTGAGCCCTTTGTCATGTCTTATTCCAGAATAGGCAACATAAGAAGCCTTTCTCATTCACTCAAGGCTGTGACTTGTATTCCCAATGCTTATTTTCTCTACTTTTGGGCTTCTCAAACCATCTCTGAATTTGTTTTACTTGCTTCTGCTGATCACTTGGTTCTTGCCATCTCAGTTATTGCCAATGCTTCTTTCTTCCTTAATTCAGTTGTCTTTTTCTTACTTTCCCTCAGATCCCAAAATCAAAACTTTCTCATTCTAACTCAATTCTGCTAACATCGCAAACGGAATCACAGTTTTCTCCTGTGAGGCACTGAGTTATTTAAATATTGTGTTGGAACCAACTCGTGTGTGTGGGAAGGGCTCACAGACTCCACACGACAGACCCTGCAGCCTCATGGGACAGCCCTGGAGCAGCTGTCAACTAAAAGGGTAGCCTGGGAACATGCCCACACCATGCCCCTGGAACACCTAAACCAGCCAGTGAGACCAGAGTGGCCGGTGAGCCGGAATTCCTGCCTGGGAGGGGTGGCCACAGGACCACAGCATCTAAAAACAGCGACATGTGCCTCCATCTTCTCTCTCTCTCTCCTGGGACCTACCTCCACTGTGTGAAGCTGGACTTACACAGTACTCTCTGGCAGTAGCTATTTGTCTCTTAATCTCTTTTGTTACTCCTTTTAAAAAATCTCTTTCTTTCTTTACTCTTTTTTTAATATTTTTGTTAACTTAAAACTGAGTGGTTTGGATTTTGCTAAGTTTTATGGGTTAGCATGTGTTAAGTCATAGCTTTGTAAAATGCTCTGTGTTGGTTGTACGTTACTCCTTTAAACTTTGCCAAGATCTCTTATTTTCTCCCATATTATCTAAAATTATCAGTAAAACTATCTGGATGTGGCACTTAGTGCCATGGTCTAGTAACCACGGTGGTAGTGGATCAAGGGTTGGACTTGGTGATCTCAGAGGTCCTTTCCAACCTGGCTGATTCTATGATTCTATAGTTCTGTGATCACCTGAGAAAACGTGTGCAGCATTCTTTCTTTGCGCTACTTCAAGGTATTAAAGAACTGAAGGCTCTGCGAAGGTTTGGTGGGTGAAATGTTGGAGCCTTTTATATATTTAAAAGTAAAACTCCTGGTTGAGCTTGTTCCATGGCTGGGGTCTTACATCTCCCTACTTTTACTCATCCTACAATAACCTTTATCCTGGAAAGTAGGACATTGTACTTGGGAGTGAAAGTTAAGTTGAATCTTTCATATGAAGGACTGTTGCTTTTGCAGATTGTACACATATTGATAGGCATTTATTCACACAAAGATTCATAGGTATTATTTTTTACCATGCACCCTCCCTTCCCTTTCTCATACTGCAGAAAATGATATACTTTTTTAACTGTTCTTCCCAACAGTCTTGCCTAATTCTGAACCTCGAATTTTCTACTTAGCTTTTTTTTTTTTTTTCATATTGCTTCTGTACATCTTTTGCAAAAGATGTCTATTTCAACAATTGCATCTGGGATGGGGCAACCCCAGATGTACAGACAGACTGTGGAATGTGATGCTGGAAAGTGGTATCATGGAAACGGACCTGGGGATCCTGGCTGACACCAAGTTGAATACGAATCAGCAGTGCCCTGGCAGCCAGGAGGGACAACTGTGTCCTGGGGGGTATCAGACAAAGCATCACCAGCTGGTCGAGGAAGGTGATTGTTCCACTCTGGTCTGCACTGATGTGGCCTCACCTTGAATATTGTGTGCAGTTTTGGGCACCACAGTAGAAGAAAACCATTAAGCTATTGAATAGTGTCCAAAGGAGGGCAACGAAGATGGTCAAGGGCCTTGAGGGGAAGCCGTATGAGGAGCTGCTGAGGTCACTGGGTCTGTTCAGTCTGGAGGAGAGGAGACTGAGGGGAGACCTCATTGTAGTCTACAACTGCCTTGTGAGGGGAAGAGGAGGAGCAGGCACTGATCTCTTCTGTGTGGTGACCAGTGACAGGACCCAAGGGAATGATCTGAAGTTGTGTCAGGGGAGGTTTAGGTTGGATATTAGAAAAAGGTTCTTCACCCAGAGAGTGGTGGGCACTGGAACAGGCTCCCCAGGGAAGTGGTCACAGCTCCAAGCCTGCCAAAGTTCAAGAAGTGTTTGGATGATCCTCTCAGGCATATGGTGTGACTCTTGGGGATGGTCCTGTACAGTGCTAAGAGCTGGACTTGATGATCCTTGTGGGTCCCTTCCAAGTCATCTTGTTCTGTGATTCATTCTTTGTTGCTGGTACAGTCTTCTCCGTGTGTTCTTCTGTCTCCATATTGCAAAACCTTTTCTGAGTTTGTTCATAAGGCCTTATCAGGAATTTTTGCAACACATGCATGACTTTCAGAAATCAAGATCAAGTCTGGTATTCTTTGATCCACTTGTACTATTGTCTCCAGCTCTCTTATTCAGGATACATGCTATTTAGAGACAGAAGCTGGCTTTTGGAAAGCACATTTTAAACATGTGTGGTGTAGCCTTATATAGCCATTGCATTCTGCCTCATGGTAAGCAGCATTTTGTTCATGATACATAATTCCTTGAATGACAGTTATTAATAGAAATATTAATCAGAAAAAAAAAAGTCTCATGCAAGGTAGAAAATTAAAGGAAAGTAAAACAATAGAAATACATTAAGCCCAGATTTCTAGTGACCTCAACTCAGCAAATTCAGGGTGTGAAAGAATGAGTCATCTGTGATTTAGCCCAGACACAGAGCTCATAGGTGCTTCCTTGCAGAAAGGTCCTTTGAGCCTTTGACCATTTCCTTAGGGGCTTAGAAGTGGTTGGCCTGTTTAAGGAATGATGGGTTCAGCTAGGCAAATTACTTCCTGGGTCTCCTTGTCTTGCCACCTCTTATCTCTCTTGTTCGTACTTTTCTATGGTCTTTTGAACAACGCTTGTCTTTTAGTATGTGCAGGCACATGGCTTTGCCAGTGTTGTTTCTACATCAGCTGTGGTTTTATCATAGGAGACACTATGAGCTGTAAGAACTATATGCACTGATGCAAGTCCCTCTAATTTACTATATTCTGGAACCTCTTGACCTATGCAAATGAAAAAAATCTCTGATTTGGTATGCTTTAGTGGGTGTTCCATGTCCCTTTTCTTCTTCCCCTGTTCAATTTGAAAGCCATGGCAGATAATTTATCAATAAGTAGCTTTCACATCTTCTATTATATGTTCACACTATGAGACTTTGAGTGAAATCAAGAATGATGGTCAATTTAACCATGGTTAGTGCTAGAGCAAGAAACAAGCAGGGCGTGTTAAAAACCTAGGTGTGTTGTTATGAGCATGAAAATAAACTCATAATGTGTTCTATCCATTCTATATAAGTAATTATGCTATAAGTCTTGAGATAGGTTCTAGGATATTAGCTTGTTGTTTTATTTATCATTTGCTACAAATCTCTCTGCTGTGTTCTGACAAGAGATAATGGTATATGACTCATCTATTTCTGGAAATGTTTCTTCAGTGTACACAGATGGTGTTTATAGACCCAATGTGAGGGGTGAGCTATTCGAGAACAGGAGATCTGCAATGTCAAAGACTTGTCACAGTTATTGTTCTCTTTACTGAGCAGAAAAACTATCCTTTCTAGTCTGGTTCCGAGGTGTTTGTGTTCATGAAGCTCAGAAGGCAGAGGCCATTAACTACTCTTTTGTCTGTGCTAACACATAATTCATTCTTTATGTGGAATGCAGAATTCTCTTTTGTCAATATCTCTTGCCTCAGCTGTTGTCATGGCAACTTTGCTGAAATTCAGCTAAAGTATAACACGGACTTGGAGTGATGTAATACATTGCTGAAATTTTAACCAGCCCTACCATCCTTATTGGTCAAGTTTTGTCTTATAAACAAACATGTTCTGTTCTTGCACCTATGCAACCTGTGGAAGCTATTAAGATGTACATTGTTTGTAATAACGACAAAGGTCATCACAAATTTTAACGAAAGGAAATTAGTTATTCCTTGATATTCATATTTTATGACATTCAGTATATGTATTCTGGTGCATAAGAGTCTCCAAGTCTTTTCTCTGTCATGCATTATTCTACTTTTTAGCTGTGGTACCATCAAACTATTCTTTTGTCTCATGTATATACAATGCTGATATAGGTAATGTTCAGGTTACAGGAAAACGGCATAGAATTTTCAGACTGAAAAAGTGTGCTCTCCTCAGACGATAGAGATAAGATGTATTGTTTAAGTAATGATTCTTTCCAACTTGTGCATTTTTTACGGTGCAAGCTTTCTCACACAGTATTTTTTACAAGCAGAAATAAATTCCAGATAAACATTTATTGTTCTGAAAATCAGTCTCAGGAAATATCATAGAACAGCTATAGTGTCACTGGTGAATTTATTGGTTTGGGATTTTTTATTGTTTGAGAGATCATAAAAAGATTCTGCTATTTCAAAGTTCACTCCATTTGAGTTAAATTGTGAAAATCCAGCTATGGATTGCAATATATGTTGTCTTGATCACAGCGAATATAAATCTTTGAAAATTTAAAGTGAAATGGAAGGAAAAAAGTCACAAAATTACGAAGCTTTTCTGGCTTTTGCTAGCTGTTTTTTCCCTGATATAAGGCCCCTATAAGTTGATCAGATTGTGAGTTCATGTCATTTTACAGCCTTTCTAATTCAAATTATCTGAAAGCCAAGACATATTATTTCAGAATTTCAGGGAAAAGAAACCCACTGTGTTTCATTCAATATGGTCCAAGTGAAGTAACTTTTAGTAGTTTAGGATGAAGTTGCAAAACATAATGGCATAGGCTGAGTTAACAGCTCAAGAGAATTTTCAGTCTTTCCCTTGCTGTCTTCCCCTCCCACTTCCAGGACCAGATTTCCCTGCTTCTCTTGTGCTGGTTGCATGGTAAATCAGACAGGTTACTACATTTCTCTTTTTAACTACCAGGTTATTTTTCTACAATTTTCCTGAGACTGATCTAGAAGTTAGAGTATAGGAGGAGGGTGAAAGGAGAGGAGCAGAATCCTCCTCTTTCACACTTAATAGGCCAGCTAAACAGAAATGTCTAATGTCATCCCTAATAAGCCCAGCCACCTCTTAGCATACAGGAAGTGAAAGAAACTGTTTAGAAGATGTCTTGGAGGAGTATTACATAGCTGCTCAGAAGGACTTATTTAGAGATTCTTCCTGGAGTGTAAGAAAAATCAACTAATCCACAAATACAGAGAGTTACTGTCTTCCTGGACCAAATTGTGCAGAACTTCCTGCTAGAGACTTGGCAGCTCAGACCTCTACCTAATAGAACTAAAACCATTAATGACATTTATTTTTGAACAGCAGCTGAAGTGAAAAATGTCCAGAATATTATTAAGATGCAGACAGAGTTGGATGTGACACTGAGTAAATTTTATTAAAAAAATTTGCACAGGAATCAGCGATGCAGAATATACAGAGAAATGGATTAGACTGGGAGAAAGGGAATAAGGGGATGGTCAAGCCCTACCTTACCTAATTTGTTTATGTTTTTTTTTGTTGAAACCATGGTCAAATCCGCACAAACTTCAGATAAAGACTTGTGCAAATGGGATGATAGCAAATATCTACCTACTGAAGGCAAAGAATTCCCTGAAGAACATGTAGGATGTTCAAATTTAATAGATGAGATGACAGAATTGTCCTGCTGGAAAAACTGAACAAATATTGTCAAGAATGCAGATGCAGTGTAAAGTCATTTTGATATTTTAGAATTTTTCTTAAAAAGGGTAATCTGCTACTTGACCATAACTGGCCTTTTAAGTGAATCTTTTTTGTTTTATGTTCCACAGTCGTCGTTTGCAACAATGGTGGTTAATATTGAAACAGCAATTATTTCTCAGTTATGACTGCGGCTGTTTCATATTCCATTTTAAGCAGATGTGAGTATTCTATGAGAAGGCAGTAACAATAGTAATTTTCTCTATCACTACTGTAATTGCTCATTTCCAAACACAGAGGCAATGCTTGAAATGATCAATTCTGTCAGGAATAAAATACTAAATTTTTGTTCTTGTAATTTCTTTTCTGTTTCCTGTTCTTTTCTACTAAAATTAAACAAGTTTTAATTTTAATTATTTTTTTTAATTTAAGTTTTCATGTTACAAATCAGTTTTTTACTCTAATTGTAATTATGTTCCTGAAATTCTTTAAAGTAAACAGCAGCTTTTCTCCTTTGAGATGGTTTGTGACTGGAAAGCACCAAATCATACAAAAAAGCACTTTGTGCAACTGTGGCATGTAAGTTTTACCCTTCAGCATCTTTTAAATCCACTGTGAAAGCTGTGGGAAAGTTTACACCCACGCCATCCCAAGTTATGAGGACATCTGTGATGACCTGTGAATATCCAGGACTTGGACTATATAAAAGTGGTCCCCAGAAGCAAAACTTTGCGACCTTCACTACTGAAGAAGGACTGGTAGAACACCATCAGAATCCATATGGTGGTGATCTTTTACTTAATCTGTCTCTCTCTCTCACTTTCTTTCTTCCCCCCTCTCCCACCACCTCTTCCTATTTCCATCACTCTCTCTACCTCACATTTACTATTAAATAAAATCCATACTATTGACTTTGGCATATGGTCTCGTTTGCAGCTTAATTTGGACAGGGACATCTTTTAATAATTGGATCCTAACAAGCTTTCAGACCACAGCTTCTGTTTAAGAGTCTTCTGCCAAAACTCTGCTTCAAACAGCTAAACTTCTTTTTGGATACCTAAATGTGATGGGTGACATTCTAGTATCCCTGGGGGAAAAGTCAACTTCTGTGTATTTTCTGCACTGTCCGTAGCAGACTCTGGCAAGAAATAAACCTCAATGGTCTGGTGACTGAACTGGCATCACCTGCCTTGCTGTACATGGCATTGAGCCCTTCTAGAAAGGCCTTTTAAGATGGGGCCATCAGTTTACTAAAGCAGATATTAAGGAACTACAATTTAAGAAATGCTGGATTGTTCTTAATTTTCAATTGCTTTGTTTTTGTTTTGTTGTTTGTTTGTTTTTTCCTCCAACTTCTTTTGTGAATTATTGTAGTACAGACCAGATCTTTTCCGCTGTAATTGGGAGTGGATTATCTAATCAATCCATTAGATTCCTTAGCAACCAAAACATTTCTAGACACAAATAAGACCAACAATGATGACACCATCCAAAAGACAATGATACAATGATTTAGAGTCTTCACTGAAGATGATTACTGTAAGAGATTTTACTTGTGAATGCATAAACAACCCTCCCCAAAAAAATAAAATTACAAGACTGTCAGATATGATTATTATCCAGAAGATGAAAAGAGTAAATATTTCTAGTGTCTGATTTTTCTTACTCCCTAGCCCCAGGTTTTAGCTTGTCTATCTTTTCCATTTTTTTTGATGTTGACTCATAGGGAGTATGCTATTAAAGAATTCAGAATTCAATACAGTGTTCCCTGGGGTTTCATTTGAGACTTCTATACACATTACTCCTATGCTATCTGAAGGTTCACTGTTTGCTGTTTCACATTTTTTGCTCTGCAATATCTGGTGCTTCATGCTATCTCTGGTTGTGGCATGTCAACCTTTACTCAGTGAGAAGTGAAATTGTAAAATTCAATGTTCCAGAAAAAAATCGTACCATATTCTTGATTTTAACAGGTCTCCCAGCTATTCTAGTGTGATATTTTTATATATTTTTAAACTTCTGATATGGTTTAAACTTGAGCTTGTTTTCTTACTAGATGAAGAGCTGTGATAGAACATTTATTTACAGGTCAACCAAACAATGTTATTATGAAGAAACCAAATCTGGAGTTGTTAAAAGCAGTATCCTGGTCTAGTTTGGCCAGTACACATAAAATGTTAAATAGACAAAGATGATTCTTGGGTCTTGGCAGAAAGCTTACAAAAATAATTATTTTTGATAGCAATAAATGAAATCTCTCATTTAGCACAGTCACTTAAGATACTATCATCAAAGTAATAGCTAACAATATTATAAGTAACTCTGTTGGGCTATGCTGAATTTGGGGTTGCATAGCTCAATGCACCATATATAAGTGCATATCATGGTTCAGTCTAAATAGAAAAACATGAAATAAAAGCAGAGACATAATACGCCCGTCTTAGGATTTCAGCATGCAAAGCTGAGACATGTCCACAAATAAACTCTTTTAGAAGAGTAAAAACTTTGGAGAGTTTTTCTAACAGAAAATAAGGATGAAAATAAAGTCATGGTGCTTGTACTCTGTGTTAGTGGATAGTGCCTGGAGATGTCACCTGCATCTGCTATATGGTTATCCGCACAGTTAAGTTATTAGAAATTCAACATGGTCCTGGCTTTAGTGTAGTTCCAGCCTCTGGCCACCACTATTTACATGAACTAGTCAAGTGCAGCCTGGAGCTTTGACCTTTGGGGTATTGTAGTGTTGGATGGATGGGACAATGGTTAGCAGGAGGTGCTGTATTTTGTGTATCCCAACGATATTACGTCTGCTGTGTTTAATTTACAGAATGAAGAGGAATAAAATATAGCTCTATACAACCTTTGCTGTTATTGGCAAGGATGTCTTCTTTCTTTTCCTTATTCTGAAAACAGGCTGTTTCTTTTGTAAAGAAAACCTTACGAATAGTTTTTATTTGTACCTTTACTTAACGCGTGAGGGAGTAACAAGGGAGCAAGGGTGGTGCCCCAAGGTCTTTAAGTTCCTGGTCAGTATGGAAGCCAACAGTAATATGTAAGTGAATGCAGACTAAATAGCCTCTGTGGTGCCTGTGGCTGCCATGAGACAGCTGTGGCAATGCTCCATGGTCTAGTCCTCTGGGTATGACATACATGTTTCCATTCCCGTTTCCAGTGATGAAGCACCCTGGTGGAAGAAGGATGTGCTTTGTTCCCACCTATGAACCTCTTTTTTCTGTTTGTAAAACCAGGCCAATAATGATGATATTTAATGATGATACCCAGTATTGTTACAAAGCATCTTGAGATGGATAGATGCTATGGAGGAACAATATTAATGACAAGAGGCAGCTACTGCCATAGCTATAAATCTGGATGAAAAATATCACACTGAGTAATTCTGACAAAATGGCATTTTTCTAAAGAAAACTGAACCATCTTATGGGACTGCATCAATTCCAGCAGCATTTTTAACATAAATGTGTCAAAATGAATTGTTTCACTTTTTTCTTTCATTTCTGTGGTATCAAAATATTTCATATGAAATAATTTATTTTTCACTCTTTTTTTCTTTTGACTGCTTACGGATAAATTGTATCTGTGAGCTCTCTCCTAGATTCTGTCTTGTGGTTTCTTAAGAGAAGTAACAATCTGTAGATATCACTTTTTGCTATATTCTAATCTTACTGGGTGGATCCTCATAAATCTTTCAGTCTCGGTATGGAGCTCTTTCATGTGTTTGAAATCCTATGGCAGCAAGAGAATGCAACATGGTTAATGGGAGAGGACATTTTCCTGGGTGTGTGAGTAATTACAGAGACTCAGAATAACATCTTTTAAATAGATGTATTGTTTATTCACCCCAAAGTACATAGGATGCATACAGCTTGGGGCTCACCTGTTGCAGCACTTATTTCAGATCTGAAGTCTTGGAAAACGACCTTAGCTCACTACAGCATTGAAACAGCTTCTCTCTGACTTGGCACTGAGAGATTCCTCCTCCGGAACACTCTTCCAGCTGCATGATCCCCTCTATTTCCCTCCAGGCTGAGGTCCTTGATAGTTCAGTGGTCTTTCTAACCTTGAGAAATGGGCTGGTGAAAAACAGTTCTTACTGACTGATTCACCAATTATTTCCCCTGAGGACTTTTAGTATTCTGATTGAAGAGATCCTAATGATGACATTAGTTTGTTTTCTTCTCATAATGGCTAGCAACTCTCTTTGATTTAACTTCACACAGCCAACCAAAATAACATCAAACAGGTAAAAGGAGACACATCAAACCCTCAAAGGTAAAATAAGGAGGAAAAACCCACTTCCAAATAGTAACAGTATATCATATTGATTGGAATTATAAGAAAATATTTTCATACCTCAAATTTATTAGTCAAGTTGAATTTCAGCCAGGCTGTGCAAAATGGGAATTTGATATACAGGGATGCATTTGTGTTAGATTTTTAGTTTTGCTTTTATGCTATTTTTGCTTAGTGTTTATAGTCTTCCCTGTCCATTTGTATCCAATGAAGTCATCTTAAGCTAGATCAGAAATTGGAATTGTACAGTGGCCAAAGATAAAAGTACAGAGGACAGTCTGCTCTGTTAGGACAGTCAAGAACCACAGCATAATTCTAATCACTTAGTGGTGTCCCTCTCTACTGTTATAGCAGTCATTAAGGAATGCAGGAAAATAGAGAAAACTCTGGGTTGGTTTTAAAACAATCACTTCCTCTTGTAATTCTTTGATCTCTTATGTTGGAAGGAGCTATTCCCAAGTATATACTGGGAAGTTGGAAGGCAAATTTTCTAGGTGGTATAAATAACTTTGACAGAAAAGTACTTAAAGAAATGGAAAATTGGAAAATTGGATATAATATCTAAAATCTTTCTTTAATAAGGACAGCTAGACAGAGTTTGTAGTATATAGTACTATGTCTGAGTAATAAAATATATACTATAATGACATATGCAGAAATTACTTTGAAGCTGGAGAAAGTGGGAACTAGCTAAAAAATTGTTAAATGAGTAAGAAGCTGAAATAATAGATCATAATAGACAGATAAAGGAAGTGCTGAGATATAGAAAATGATTGTACATTGTTCCTGAAAGTATAGCTTTGAACGGATAATTTTTAATGTTTTAGGTAATGGTGTAGAGGTGAAAGCAAGGGAAGGGAGCTTTAAAACCCTCCTATGGACTGTTTCCAAGGCATTCTTCATTATTGACTTCTGGTCCAGCTCCATGCATTTCCTATTTTACAGTATGGACTGTAAAGTCCATAGTATGATACAGTAGGAAATAACCCCCCTGATAGTCACAGTTCCTAAAACCTCTTGGAGATTTATTGCAGAAAATATTTATTTTTGTGATGCCTCAAACACTCCATCTTATAAATCGATCAAACCGGCTCTCTCCATTACCAATCAATACCATGTTTGTTTAGTTAAACTCTATCATTTCTGTCCCTATCACCCACTGGAAGCCAAATGATGGATCCAGGCTGCTCAGGAGTAGATGTAATAGTTGTGTAATGCTGTTAAAGATCAAAAAACATTCAATGATTTATCTGGTAAAGTAGGCGCTTCATTGCTGGGATCTTTGATGTTTATGTCTATTTTCCCTGTGGCAAATCCTGTGGTAAAGTAGTATGTAGAACCACTTTATAGCTAGGAAAAGATTCAAATCCCTCCTATTTCACTTCAAATTGTAAGGCAAATAAAAGAGTTTTGTAGTTTTCTGAAAAGATAAGCATTCCCTAATTCTTAGACGTAGTCTTAGTTTCTTTATTTTCTGGAAGGGAAAATCTTACCAGTGATTTATTATAGAATTCAGTAATGAAAGAAGAAGATGCTGCTGAGGTGAGTTGTCTGCTCACCTCCTGTGATTAATTCTCTTCTATACCTTTCAAAAAGGAATGTAATTTTGGCATTTGGATAGCCAAATCACAACTCAAAGACTAACTTCTCTGGTAACCTGTTTAAATTAAACATCCTGTTTAATTTCAAAATCAATTAGTGAACTGCCCAAGTAAGATTCTTATCAGGTTAATATATATTCTGTATACCATAATTCAAAAGGGAAATATTTTCATATGTTTATATTTTTAATTAGAGTAAAAAATAAATAAACATAAGGGATTTAATTTTAAGCATTAATTGAACTGAAGAATCACAAACTTATGTGAAAATAGTAATGAAAATTTTATTTAATTTCATTAAGAATCCATACAGTAACATGTAATGTATTTTTAAAGTAATGTGGGAGATACTGAGTCTTCCACTCTGCACTTACTGTCAGTCAGGAACTGATGGATAATAATAATTTTCAAAATATCAAACCCACAATTTTATTGTGTGGTTTCCAATTAGGTGTCCTGATGATGTGTTCTATTATATTTTCTTGCTATTTTGTATTAACTTCTCTCATTTATTTACCAGGAAAAAAATTTGATACATTTTTTATCAGTTTAATAAGAAAAGTTTATGCTTGTTTGTGTAAGAAATCGTAGCTCACAGGCATCTCATTCACATATCTGTGTCTTCTAACAGGTGGTACTGAATATGTACTGGTGGTACTGGTACATGAAGTGGGACTGAAAATTGTCTTATGCTTGGTAGATAAATGAATCTTAATCTGTTGATGGTATATGCAAGCTTTTCATAGAATCATAGAATCAACTGGGTTGGAAAAGACCTCTGAGATCATCAAGTCCAACCCTTGATCCAACACCACCATGGTTACTGGACCATGGCAGTAAGTGCCGTATCCAGTCTCATCTTAAAAAACTCCAGGGATGGTGAATCCACCACCTCCCCATTCTAATGTCTGATTCCTCTCTCTGTAAAAAATTTCTTCCTAATATTCAACCTAAGCCTCCCCTGGCAGAGCTTAAAACCTTGGTGGAAAATGCATCTCACAACTAAAGGATGTGATTCGAGTTCAGTATACTCACTATACAGGTTAATGCTGGAAGAGAAAGAAAGTATCCCAGATGTCACTACCAGCAAGTTTTGGCAGAAGGTAGGGCAGCAAGGAAGACAAAATAACCACAGATTTTCCAAGAGAGAGATCATCTTTTATTACCGTATATTCTATAATGGACATTGAAACTAGGCTTTCACAGTAAAAGAAATTTTAAAAGTCTGAAAACCTAGAATAGCTTCCAAGTTTCATAATTTACATAACTCTTAAAATTAAACTGATTTGCATTTAGATATTGCTGAGAGAGAGTGCTCTCTAGTTTTGGGGACTCTGAACCCAGGGGGAAAATCAGATAGACAAATTAAGCACAATGACTCATTTTTTTTCAGGCACGTGTATATCTGTATTTGAAGTCAGATGGGATAGCCTAGAGCTGAAAGTTTAGTATTCCAATTTTAACAGTTGCTAAACAAAGGAAACAAAAAATATGGCTATATGAAGATTATTGGAAAATATCAGTGTGTTTTAAGTTTCCTTTAGAAAAGTAAATGTCAAGTGGGAATAGCACAGTTTTCTAAATTGCTTCCCAAATTGTCTGCTTGTAGGTGTTGCATTGTATGGTACAAACAGGTGTTTCTGTTTAATATTATGGAAGCATCTGGTGGAACTTTCTACATCTGTGATTTTTAGGTACCCGCTGAATACTGAAAGAAGAAGGGAAAGTGTCTTTGAACTCATCCTTAAGTCTGTATTGTGTTAACATTTTGAGAAGTAAATTTTCTGTGAATACTGACACAAAAGAGATTAAATATGTAGGTTCAAAAATCCTCTAGTGCCACAGAATATCTTGTTTCTTATTATAAGAACTGAAAGTTCCCAATTTCATTAATTTTGTGCTCCTTCTTTTACATGTGCGTGTGCTCACATGAATCCATATTGCAAATAGGAAAGTTGAACAGTAAAAGCAAAATGTCAATTATATTAATTCTTCCATGTTTCCATTTTGTTTTCTTGCAGGTATGTGTTTATGTGTACATGACAGACAACAAAGAGCAAGGACGAAGTGCAAAAATTTTTTGCTTTTACCTGTGCATAAAAAAAAAATCATATTTCTTTTTTGGGAGCCACCAAAATTATCAGATTTGCTTCTTTCAATGGGCTGTGACACTGAGAGGGCAACACTCAGTACAGTGAAGCAAAATGTTCTCCAAGACACCAGTGGTGTTGGACACCTGCATGCTGAGGAAAACAACAGAATGTAAGAACTGAGAGAGTGATGGACAGAAATTAGAAACAGAAGTAAATTTTAGTTTTTTCCCTCAGTTCTATGCTGGTTGTTTCAGATATTTTCTATCTTTGTGGAACACAAATAACAAATTTCCTTTTTAAAACTATTTTTTTCCCCCCTCTCTGTGGCTTTTGTGACATAAAATAAATGCTTGAGGTCTTTTTTATACCAAATGTAGCAACATGGGAAATACATTAGCAAATCAGAATGGTCACTCATGGTTTTGGGCTCCTGAGATGTTTCTATTTCAAGATGGACCAAATAGCCAAGAGCTAGAAATACAAGGACTGTGAATTTAAACTTTTTGATAGTATGTAAGAAATTATTATTAGCTTACTATTACTAAAATAGGAATAATAATAAAAAAATTACCATAAGTTAGAATAGTCTCTCTTTTAAGTGTCATTTTGTAACTACTTTACGATCTGTGGTTAAAAGTAAGAGATATCAGATACAATGGCAAAGATAATATTGAACTGCAAGTTCACAAGCAAGTGCTGAAATGCTTTGCCAAGTCATAATCAAACTGAGCACATGCAAAGGGGCAGATATGTATGTGAAAACCCCTTTTCATTAAGAATAATTAATTTCCATAATTGTGAACTATCAAGGGAACAAGTAACTAGTTCAGTCTTGGACAGAACAGCTAGTTAAGTCATACTTCACTGGAAATTGTAATAATAAAATTGCTTAAAGGTTGGATATTCAAGTAATACTATCAACAATGTTTCTATCTAAGAGAATTGGTGTTTTTCTTCCCCCAAATTATACATCTCTCTTTTTTTTTTTACACTTAAAGCATCACTTTCTACGAGGGCTAAAACTTAACAACAGTGATAAAAAGCATTCTGTCAAATGAGTTGAAGAAAAGGTTATAGTGATCCTGCAGCAAATAGACTTGTAGAGCACTGAAGCAGAAGTGAGGAGAAATGTGTTCTTTTTCTTTGTTTCCTTGTGATGTGATATCATAGAATCATAGAAAATTTTGAGTTGGAAGGGACCTTAATAAGGACCATCTAGTTTCGGCCTCCCTACCATGGGCAGGGACACCTTCCACTAGACCTTGAACACTGCAAGGGATGTGTCACCTACAGCTTCTCTGGGTAACCTGTTCTAGTGCTTCACCACCCTCACAATAAAGAATTTCTTCCTAATATCTAAGCTAAACCTACTCTCTTTCAATTTGAAGTCGTTCCTCCTTGTTGTGTCACTACATGCCCTTGTAAAAGGTCCCTCTCCAGCTTTCTTGTAGGTCCCCTTTAAGTACTGAAATGCGGTATAAGGTCTCCTCGGAGTCTACTCTTCTCCAGGTTGAACAACCCCAACTATCTCAGCATGTCTTCATAGGAGAGGTACTTCAGCCCCCTGGTCATCTTTGTGGCCTCCTCTGGACTCAGCAGGTCCATATTCTTCCTGTGCTGAGGACCTCAGAGCTGGGCACAGTACTCCAGGTGGGGTCTCAAGAGAGCAGAGTGGGAGAATCACCTCCCTTCATCTATTGTAATATTCTCTACTTGAAGAAAATAGTTTTCTACTTATGACTGCTCATATTTTTTTATGAGCCAAGACTGGGATAGATTATATTCGCTAGTTTATAAAAGCAAAGTAGGTTGAACTGTAAGTTCTATAGTTTAAAAAAAGTGGACTGCTTTTCTCCATTGTTCAACAAGGTCTTGGGAGGAAAATGATAGATAAATCTGTCACAGACAGCTTACTTTGGGCTCTATCAATAGTGTACTAATGAGATTTTAAAGCTGCCATCTTTTAAACATCTATTGAAAAAAAAAGAATATGAAATTGGGGGCAGAGGATTCTTACCTGTGTATTTGCAGATAATATAAATAAACTTTAATAACTATATGATTATACCAGGGCAGTATTTATGTATCATACTGCATATCATATTATTTATGGCAAGTGAAAAAACCTAGTGCTTCAGGGGCTGCTCTCCAAGAGACCATCATCAGTGTCTAAATATGCTTAGCCCCAGAAGAAAGAGTAGAACTGTTACAGACTACTTAAATTTAGGCTTTTAGGTTTAAACTTCAGGTGCAACAGATTATCTGTCAGGGAGCCTTGTTTTTCTGCCTGTATGATTTTCCTGTGAACCAAGCATAATCAGGATGGCACTCCAGTCTTGAAGTCACATCCTGGCTCTTGTTTGAATTCACACAACACAGTGCTTCTATTAGGCAAGAGCTAAAGCATGGGAATCAAATGTTTTGAGTCAGAAACGTTTATGTATGGATTCAAGCCATTTTACTGACCCTTTTGGATTTCAGTCAAGATACCAGTGTAGGTATAAGTATCTTCAAAGAAGTAAGAGTAAATTAGAAAAAGAAAAATGCTACCTGAACCCTGTACTGTCTTGAGAAAACTTATAACTATGTTTAATCTAGGTATAGGATCCTGATGTAATATTTTACAGAAGTCTGAGAAAGGTGAAATCAATCATGAGAGAGCTGCAATTCCCATTCCTTGGGTCCTTTATGAGATGTCTGACAACTGCAATGACACTGAGAATTAATCATGATTTATTATTCCATTGAAGTCTAAGCCGCAGATCAATGTTTGGTTGGCTTATGAATGTTTAAATCATAAGGAGATGCAGGAGGCAGCTTTAGTGAAATTCTTATTCATCCAAAGTCATGGCTCTAAGATCAGGGTGGGAACCCTGCGATTTTTTGAGACTTGCAAATAAATGATGGACAGATTCAAGAATTAAAAAAAAAAGGGATATATGTAAGGTTTAAACTAGATAGAAATTCGATGACTAGGCTCAAAACTATGTTGCAAGACATCTGAGCTTTCACGTGTTTATCCCAGGACTTGATTCTGAGCTCATAATATCTTCTGGTCATATCTTCAGTTTGCAACTCTTGTCAGGCATGTACGCCAGCATGAAGTCTGGGAGCAGCCCTGTTGGCCTGATGGAGGTGGGTCCCTGTAGCCTGTTTGTTTAGTTTGGAGGGAGGCTCTCTTCAGGCCTCAAATCCCTCTCCAGGCACCAGATATGAAGCATTTAAGACTTGCATCACTGGGCTTGGAGGTAATTGTGTTCTTCCTGGAAGGCAGCCCTAACTGCTGGATGGTACTGTGGAGTCAATACATATGTTGTGTTTATGATATGTAACATGGAAAACAGGGAGACAACATTGCACATATTCTTCCTCAATAACAGAGGAGGGTGGAACAATTTTAGCTTGAAAATGGCACTGACCCTTGCTGATAGAAGCAAAATTTATACATGTCAGTATATTTATATGCATGTACGTGTGTTCGTTTAATCTTTTGTGGTATATATATACTTTAAAAATAGCCCATATGTTTTATAATTCAAGAGCAATTAAAATATTTTGAAAATAATAACATCAGTTATGATAGATGGTATTAGACTGGTCTCATCTCTATAATAACAGTATCAGCTAAATTACTATGATGAGGAAAGCAATTCATAAATATTGAAATAGCAGATGTGACTGAGGAAGTGGTTTTCAGTTCCCAGGCTATCACTTTGACTGATTGTAGAGACAGTAAATTTGCTAGAGGTTATATTTTTAAAATTAGACTTGAATTTAAAATAGAGTACTAGCTCCCTCTTTTGCATCAGAATCTGCTATTTATCTCTGAGACAAAAGAGAACATGATCTGGAAAAGTAGACATTACTTAGACTTAAATTCATGATTTTTAAGAGTAGTCTACCTAGAAATAGTTCACATTAATTGACTTTATTGAATTTATAATGCTCCAGATAATATGTCCTGAGGAACAGGGTGAAGCATTTATAGAACCATGACGTAAAATGGTGTGTATGGTGGTTTCTATTTATGTATCTGAGCAGCTCTGCTCTTCACATCGTATCAGCAGGCCATGCCAAAGTGTCATCTGACATAATGAACTGATTTCCAAAGACCTCCTTTTCTTGAGACAGAACCCTCTTGCTCTAGTGCTGGGGCAGGAAAGTGATAAGAATCTATCTCATTAATTCTTGTACTGTTACTGTTACTGTTGGTAAACTTCCCAGAACTCAGCAACCCCCTTTCATTAGAAACACTATAAACCACTTATTATAATCTCTCTTTCAGATTTCATAGGGTCTTTGGAAATATTATGCAAATAGTGGTGACCTGATATATGATTCAATATTTAATCCTGCCAGTTTCCTTTTTATTTCCTTTTTACGCATCTGTCAGGAACTTCATGAAGTTCAACAAAGTTAAGTGCAAAATTCTCCACCTGGGAAGGAACAACTCCAGGCACCCACACATGCTAGGGACCAACCAGCTGGGAAGAAGCTTTAGGAAAGGACTTGGGGGTCCTGGTGGTCTCCAAGCTGAACATGAACCACCAATCTGCCCTTGCAGCAAAGAAGGCTAATGGTATCCTGGGCTTCCTTAGGAGTGCTGCCAGTAAGTTGAAGGAGGTAATCTTTTCCCTCTGCTTAGCCCTGATGAGGCCACACTTGGAGTGCTGCATCCAGTTCTAGGCTCTCTAATACAAGAGAGACATGAACATATTGGAGACAGTCCAGCAAAGGGGCATAAAGATGGTGAATGGCCTAGAGCATTTCTCATATTAGGAAAGGCTGAGAGACCTGGCACTGTTTAGTCTAGAGAAGTCTTGGGACACTGTCACCAGTATGTATAAATACATGAAGAGAAGGTGCAAAAGCAATTAAGTCAGGCTCTTTTCAGTAGTGCTCAGTAACCAAACAAGAGGCAATAGACACCAACTGAAACAGAGAAGGCTCAAGATGAACATCAGGACATGCTTTTGCACTGAGGATGACTGGGCACTGGCACAGGTTGCCCAAATATGTGTGTAATCTCTGTCTTTGGAGATATTCAAGAGCTGTTTAGACACTGTCCTTGTAACCTGTTCTAAATGGTTCTGTTTGAGAGGGCTTTTGGGCAAGGTGACCTTCAGAGGTCTCTTTCAATCTGCACCATTTTCTGATTTTATGACCTCTCATTTCTTCTTGTTTTAATTTTATATCACCTTTCATGCTTTGGTATGCAGGAAGCAAAAGCAGCCAGGGAGACTGCTGCAGGACTATGTGCACAGTAATCTCAAAAATTTAGATTAATTTTTCTGGCTGTAACATTCCACACTCGTGAAAAACTTTGCTTTAATATAAGAAAAATCCTAGAAAGGTAGAGTTTAATATATACTCTGAATTTATCAGTGAAATTTAGCCTGGCATTTTGTTCCTCTTGCACTGTGAACGTTGCATGTATTTTCACACCGCTTTTCTTCAACAAACTGTTCCTACTAGGCACATACTGATTTAATCAAATCTTACAGCTGTAGCAGAGAAGTGTTCTGAATAATAATAAGGCTTTTATATTGAATATGACTTCATTTAGAGAATATTGCTGATGCAAGATGGCAAATTCATTAAACTGCATAATTGGTCAATGTGCTTATACTTCAGAAAACACTATTTTTTAAAGTTAGATGACTTGGTTATCTAATAATCTTTAATATACCTTGCTTTGCTTTACAGTGTTGTTTGATGAACAGCTCTTGGGAACCAAAAAATTAAACCAACGATCTGGAATCAGCTTCATAAGACAGCTGAACCTTTCCAGTTTGGTACCTTTCTGTGTGGGGAAGGTCATGTTTTGCATGAAAACACAAGATTTATTCCTTAAGTAAATTTGCCTTTGTAAGTTCCAGTGCTCAACCACTCTCTTGGTGAAAAACCTTTTTCTAACATCCAACCTAAACCTCCCCTACCATTTTCATTCTTTCCCTTCAGGTCCTATCACTGACCACCAGAGAGCAGAGAGGAGAGGCACCTGCCCCTCCTCTTCCCCTCACAAGGGAGTTGTAAACTGCAATGAGGTCTCCCTTCAGTCTCTTCTTCTAGCAGAACATACAGGTAAAAGTTAAATTGAATAAAGAAGCTCTTTGATTTGCATTAACAAGTAATGTTAATTACATCATGTTGTTGGAGTTGGTCTTGTTTTCTTTGCTTCAAAATTATTTTATTTTTTCTTCTGATAGAAATTCTGATTATTTTGGGGCACAAATGCAAATTTCGTAATAATAATCCATACCTCCAATTTTCACAGAAAACAGTAACCCAAGTGGGGGACATATCAGAATTTCATTCTTATTCTTTCTACTGTGTATCTCTTTACAGTTTTAGGAAACTATCATTCTTGTTTACAACAGAGAGAAGAAATTTTAGATTTTGTTTTAGCTGAGGTTTTTTTCTATAATTTAGGAAAATAAATCCTTAAACAGATTGTTATTTAAATCTATGTTATTTAACTAACAGTGTATGAGAGTCAGAGAAGAGTTGTCTGAAATATTCTTCTGATGTTTGAACTCCATTGCCCCTTTTTCCATAGTATCACTTTACAATATCCCACCTGCATTTGTGTCTGCATGATTGCCCTTCCACACTCCAATATTGATATAAAATTTTACAAATCCTCAAAGTTCAAGCATTTTTTTAATTTTTATAATAGAGTCCTCTAAATAATAGAGAGGTATTGCTAAATTAAAAATCAACAAAGGCATGAAAGTCATACAGGATAACTAAATATAAGGTGTTCAATATTGTTGAAGAAATAAATTTATGAAGATTAATTTATTTTGAAAATACATATATTTTCACTAAATGATATTTCTGGAACATGTTTAGACTTCATTGAACTGAAGGTTTTATTGATGTAAAATATACTTCCATGGGACCAAAAATCAAACCTGTCATTGACAGATATTGCTTAGTAGTGCATCCAAATGCAATACTTGCACTAGCTAATTAGTTGCTGAAAAGCCTTAAAATTTAATCTGCAATCACTGTAATAAAGAAGATGGAAGTTTAAGATTGGTGTGCATGACTTGTTCAAATTCCTTTTAGTGTATCACAATAAAAAATCCAGTCTAAATAAAATGAGGTGTTTTGTGGTAGGGTGAAAAATGATTTTTATAAAACCAATAAAATCAAGGACAAATAATCAGTAGGCTTCTTTAGGAAAATTTCCAGGCAGTGTCTGGAGTTTATTAGTAATTTTATGACTAAGCTTGCCTCATGTTTTGAATATCACTCTTTAGTGTCTGAAAAATTCTATAGTGTTAAGAAAACTGAAATTAGGTAGTGTAAGACTGAAATTAGGTAGTGTAAGACATATACTGATGGAGTTATCAGGTATATCCACTAAGGAAACCAACATAAGTCATCTTTTTAAATACAACTCTCCCTTGTTTAGTTCTTGTGGCTACAAGGAATTTGGCACAGAGTACCCCTGAAATTGTTCCATGTATCACTTTTTAATGAAAAATGGATAGGATAGGTGCCATGCTGTCACTACAGAAATCGTCTTCATTATTCAGTATTTGCAAAGTTGTTGTAGTCAGTATTTTCAGTCTTCTTTGTTCTCTGTCATTTAGTCTGTGCATGATGGCAGACACTCTATTTACCCATGCCCCTGGGTTTGTATTAGTTATTCTTTTCTGCTATTTTAAGTTTGTAGGAGGTAGTCCAGGGTAAGTTGCAGGTAGCTGAGAGGTCAGATACATGGGTTCGTTTGTCTCAATTTCCCTTCTCAAACTGTTGGTCCTCTAACCTTTCTTACACTTCAGCTATAGTTATGGATAAGTTATCTGATAAATAATAAATTATTTATGTAACATTAAAAGTGTAAGGTAGCTGAGTATTTCTGCTTTTCAGATTCTAAAATTCCCACTTTTTATATCTATTTGTCCAATTGCACCTTATTTCAAACATTTGCCTTTTTGGAGCTATGTATGTGCTCACCATCCTTACACAGGAGATATGAAACCTGAATAAAGATAAGGTTGGTGTTTCTTTTCACAGAGATAATAGGATTTTGTACAGAAATTCAGGAAAACTAAGATAGCAAAACTTTAAATCCAGAAGATTACATGAAACATGATTTTTATTTATTTGAACATATGAAATTTTTATGAATATGATCCACCCACACCTTGAAGGCAGGTGCCATTGATATTTTCAGAGATTTACCTCAAATCCTAATAGACACATCTATGTACTATTTTTGTCTATGTCAGCATTGTGAGATACAAATAGATACATCAATCCTGTTATACGGTAAATTAGTTAATAAACTACAGGCATTTCCATTCCTTAATAAACCAGCAAATATATCTGGTTTGTCCTCCTTATATTGGAAGTTTTCAGAATAGCAGAGATGTAGAAAGCAGTGAGAATGGGGTTCCAGAGGTCTGGACACTTTATTTAAGCGTACAATGTTTGGGTTTATTTTCAGTTTCATGTATTTCACTTAGAGACCTCAGGGCTGTCTATCTTGTCAGCTTTAAAAATAAGGCTCTGTTTCAAAGGTGCCATGGTTGCTTTTGACAAGCAGATGCCTGTACCTAAACTTGCACTTTCTGCTTCAGCAGGATGATTAACTGCCTCCGACTTAGATACATAGATTCCTCAAATGAGATTAATTAGCCTAGAAAAAAATTCTAAAAATACTTTTTCTTCTTGTCAATTTCACATGAAAACTTTCATATACACTCTATTCCTCAAAATGACTTACTGCTTTGTGGAATACTGAAAAAATGACCAGAGGTGCTTTAGTGACTTAGTCAATTGTGCAAATATTTAGAAAGAGCAGTGTCTGTTAGTTCACTATTTTTTTAAAAAGAGGCCATTAAAATCTAATACATCTTCTCAAATTTGATGACATCACTTTTTCAGCATATTCAACAATCTGTGAATTGTGGAAAATGGAGGTGGAATCCCCTCATTAGCTGCTGCCTCTAGATAGTCATTTTCTTTGAGCATGTGTAACATATCGTGCTTTTTTTAATTTGATTTAGGAAAAAGACTTACTGAGTAACAAAAATGCAGAATTCATAATTTTCTACATGTGTAGTCTTAGAAAAAACTCTTCTTCTTTTTGAGACTGTTAAAATTAAGCCTTCAAAATAATGCTCTGCTAGATAAAACAGATTATTCTATGCTCTGAATCATTATTTTTTAAAATTAGATCCCTATACATAACCATTCATTATAAGTCATGATTAAAATAGACCAGTATCTACATTAGCAGATCTTCTAGCATTAAATATATATCTGGCACTTATAAAAATTATTTTTTGGAGTTAATTTATACCCAGTCTTCCAAATTTGTTGTAACACCTGACTAGACAAACTATAACCCCACTTAAACTGAGACTTGTCTTTTTGGTATATAACTAACAGGAAAGTTTTCTCTGGAAGAATGATACTCTTTTGAGTTAGTTTCTTGTGCCATTTATGACATGAATAGTATAAAGTCTGCTTGTACAAGATTTTCTGCATTGAGCAACAAGGCTGGTAAAGGGACTGGAACACAAGTCCTGTGAGGAGAGGCTGAGGGAGCTGGAGTTGTTCAGCCTGGAGAAGAGGAGGCTCAGAGGAGACCTCATCACTCTCTACAACTCCCTGAAAGGAGTTTGTAGCCAGGTGGGGGTTGGTCTCTTCTCCCAGGCAACTATCAGCAAGACAAGAGGGCATGGTCTTAAGCTCTGCCAGAGGAGGTTTAGGTTGGATATTAGGAAGAAATTCTTTACCAAGAGGGTAATCAGACATTGGAATGGGCTGCCCAGGGAAGTGGTGGATTCTCCATCCCTGGAGGTTTTTAAGATGAGACTGGATGTGGCACTTAGTACCATGGTCTAGTAACCACGGTGGTGTTGGATCAAGGGTTGGACTTGATGATCTCAGAGGTCTTTTCCAACCCAGCTGATTCTATGATTCTATGAAGATTTTCTATACTGAGGGCAAGTGGGGAATGAAATGAGAGGAATGAGAGAAACAGAATCTATAGGCTGCTGAAGGATTTCTGAAGCTGAATTTCACCTTTATATTAGGCAATGAGCCAGTGAATACTCTAGATGAAATCACCATCTTGGTTTTCCTCCCAAGAACTTTATAGTTGCTATATTATAGTTGCTATATTGCATCTGAATGGCTCAGATTTGTTTCTTTTAAATCTGGTAGGCATCTGATCTGTTGATCTAAATTACCCCAAGAACATAAAAAGTCCTCTAAAAGCATGTACTACATTCTCACAGGAAGGAAAGTAGCTGAGAAGGACATAGTGTATAATATGAAATACTATGAAAGTGCTTTTTGTTACCTCAGGAATAACCTTTCTTTCCCTTCTCCAAAACTATGAAAAGTGGACACAAGTCAGGGGCATTTTTACTCTCTCTCTGGTGTGAGATTTCCTCTGATTCCCAGTTAATGTGTCCTCATATGCTCAGAATTAGAATGATTTATGAGTTCATTGGAGTTTCTGCCTGAGAGTGTCTCTCACTTGCATGTATTCACACACACAAGCCAAGGTGCACTTGACTGGATGTAGACCCATTTGTTTAACCCTACACTGCGATGCCTGCTTGGCTGGTGCTAAAGAAAAAAACTTGGGAGCAGTTAATTAGGGGTGAGATAAGGAAAGGGTTTAATTGTGCCAAAGCAATAGATGTTACAAGATGTGCGCTGGCAGTGCTTGAGATGTTACATTTTATAATATCATCCGTCCAATCCCAAGTGTGTCCACCCCGTTGTCTTTGCTCTGGTCCACCTCCTGGTCCACCCCCTGAGAATTGGGTCTGGGGGCTTTTGGGACCACCTCTTCATCATCTTCACCATCTTCAGAGCACAAAGGGTACATAGTCACCTAGTTCTTGACTCTGTTCTGTTGTTCAGGCCTAGATATGGGTGTTCTCTAAACAGTATAGGCCTTGCCTTGACGGGAGACTAAACATTGCCACTGAATTCAGGGGTAGATTTGATATGGGGAGCATAGAATGGGGTAAGAGTGTTAAGGAATGTGTAAACTACTTTTACTACAGGGAAAGGGAGTGAGGGCTGCTGCTTTTAAAATCTACTTATAAAACTTATAAAGCTTACTTAAAAAACTAATAGGGGCTTAAGGCATCAACAGCCATACGCTTTTTCGAAGGAAATTAATATAGACTTTTGAAAAAAACCTTATGAAAATACCAAATTTGTTCTCCCTAAGATTCAATAGTGGAGATGAGTACTTTCAACTTTTCTTGATTTTGTGGAAAATTGAGTTTATTTAATGGGGGTAACATTTTAAATGTTGTTATAGCTAATAGGTAAGTTAGAGTTACAGTTATAACTATTAAAAAAAAAAAGTTACAGATAATAGGGAAACAGATGGTTTTCAAATGACCAAAACCTAATTATCTTTGCAACTTTTTCTGTCAAGACATGCAATCCTCTTTTCAAGTAAATAAATTTTCTTGATTCCGCAGCCAATGCAAATACCAGCCACAATATGTATGTTATCCTTTTACTACAGGATCAGTATTTGCATTTAAAATTTTAAGTCAGATACTGCAATAACATCTAAAAAAACATTGCCAAATACTTAATTTATGAAATTTTTCATAAGCACAGCAATAGCAGAAATTATTTATTCTCTTACTTATTTGGACTCCTAACTAAAATGAAAAAAGCCCGCAAAGCAAGAAAAATAGAAGCAAGTACAAATTCACTTCAACAAACTATGACACTACAAAAAGAAAAGTACAGTAACAAAATTACAAGTAAGATAGATGCTGAAAGTTAAATTATCTGTCTTTGCATTCTTCTAATTAGGTATTCTAATTAGTAATTGTTGTGGTATGAGAACTATGGCACTTCAGCTTGGAAAGAGATTATAATGAAGGACTGAAACAAAAAAAAGTATGGAAAAGGGTTTACACAGAAAATATATTTATTGCTTCTTAAAATGAAGGAGCTAGTTTTGATCAAAGATGGTGCCAGGCAGAAGATTTTAAGTAAACAATATGAACTATTTTTGAAAAATGTGTACTTACACTGTGGAACTCATTTGTAACGCTGTGGTGGTTAAAAGAATAAATTGGAATAGTAAACGAATTAAGCAAAATTGATTAACTAGGCCAAGCCAGGCACAGCCATAGTCTTATTTCTGGAACATGAAAGGACAGAGAGGTGAAAAAATATTTCTGTATTTTTTCTAGTTCTTTTACTTGTTAATATTTGCTACTGGTTTCCTTCAGAAACAAGATGTGAATATTTTGACCTATCATTACAGCTGTTTCACTACCTAGGAAATAAGAAACTAGAACAGTCTGCTCAAACTTAAACAGTTTTCATACAGAGATAACAGGACTAGATTCCTTAAGCTTCTAAGGGAGATGATGGTAGTGAAAGTCATACACACATGTAATGTTATTAATAAGATAAAAAAAAGGTTTTCACCTAGTACTGTAAAAGATAGCACAGTGAGTAAATCAGACCTCAGTTTTCATCCCCTTTGGCAGCTGTTAGATAACAGCTAATCCTAAAAGAAATGGAGATGTTAAATCAGGCTTTCAGAAATAAATGAAAATATTCTTGAAATGCCTGCTATATATTTGTCTATCTATTTTAGGACAAGACTTGTTATTTTTCTTATGCAAATCCACAGTGGACATTATGAGAATAGATTGGCATAAAATAGTAAATTTTATTGAGAACATTCCAGTAATAAAATGATGTAGTAGAAAATAAATCTTTAAAGAAACTTTCTGGAAGAAATAATTTAGATCACATCAAAAAAGTCTGAATGAAAGAAACACACAAAAATTAAAGTAATTGAAGGTTTTTTAAAGCAGCAAAGCTTATTCCGAAAAGCCAATTATCTGCATGATAAAGTATATTAATTATAAAATTTACTGAGTATAGTCTCTAGTCATATTAAGGATTTAGGTTTAGCATAATGGACATTTTCTTATGATGAGAACAGTCAAGCCCTGAAATAGGACTGCATAGAAATGTCATGTAATTACAGAGACGGATGCACTTCAAAATCACACATGACAAATATTTGCAATGGTGCATTTAGACTTGACAATGGTTTGCAGGAATGGAATGGACTCTATGATCTTTCCCATTCCCTTTCAACTCTATTATTCAAAATTTCTATTATTCTATTATTTAATGAGAGTATCTGACATTTACTCAGCTTCAGTAGTACAGAGAGGCAGATCTCAAAAAATGACTTTGCTAAAGGTTAGATAACAGAACTGAAATCTCTCAATCCCAAGTGAAGAGCCTGAAAATCCTGATTAATAGCTGCCAAGTCCTTCAAACATGTAAGCATCATAGTGCTCTTGAGGATCACATAGGTTTCTGAAGAACCATGAGATCCTATCCACATGTGCTGCAAAGTTAGGCAGCTGTACAGGCATCACTGTACAGGCAGACAAATAACTGAACTGTGGTAGAGAGAGACGTGAGCAAGCTAAGAATTAAAGCTGGTCTAAGTCACTGTTGGCAAAGTAGTCACAGAATAAGGGATTTTTGTGCAGGCAGTTCATCTTGCTACTCAGACAGTGTACAGCTATGTCAGGAACACAAGTACTGCTACAACGTTGCCAGACTTGACATGACAGAATATCACCACCCCATAAGACAAATCTGAATCTGAACACTGAGTAGTTCTTGACCTCTCTCACTTGAAAACCTCACACAAGCAAATGTGCTCCGAAAATGTCTGTTCTACAATCTCTGATCTTGGCTCATAACACACTAGAGGCATCTGATTTCAAGTCCAGGAGTACACAGTGCCTCTTGCCTATTTATACACACTTCTGATATGTAAAAAAGCTAAGAAAAGCAAGCAAACTCAGTAAGTCTACATAGGCATTTCCCTTCTTTTTATCCTCTTACTCCAAATAGCACCTTAGCTTGCAGGAGACTGGGTAGAATACTGTTTGTCTCTGAAGGCTTCAGACCCACATCTACACCTTCCTGGGTAGTGGTGTAACTTCAGATCTTACAGTACTCTCAAGCCTCCCTTTTAAAGAAATTCCATTCTCCAGCAGAACAAGGAAGCGAAAAACATCCTGACTTTATTGAGTGGTTGGGGGAATTCTGTTGTCCTCTCTGTCTTTCAAGGACAGGATACATTGATTAGTGAAGCACCGAGGAGAAATAGGTTTTAAATACCAGATCTCTGCAAAAGTGCCTGGTTCACTGCTACAAGTGTTGTCCAATAAAATAAGTTGATGCTTATTTTTATGCTGAAGCACTAAGTCAGAAACTTCAACAATAAGGCAGATATAATGATTCTGCTTAACTTGTTTTTGTGTTCTGTGTTTGAGTCTTGGCAAGTCATTGCTGAATGTACTTGTTATGTCTCCCTCTCTGAGACACCTCGCTACATAGACCGGGTGGGGAGCCAATGCACTTGGCCCAAAGATCTCGAGTAAACTGTGGTACCCAGGCATTTAGGAACATAGTCAATATCTACCCAACAGTAATCGTCACTGGGTTCTATGGATATAGTTTATAGTCCGCAGCTGGTGGGCTTAGTTTTTATGCTGTACTTTCCATGTAAGACCTTGCTTCTATGTGCAGAAGCAATTTCAGTGGGACTTCAGAGCTTTATACAGGTGAGCATTTACCAAGACCATAGACTGGCTCTCTAGATAATTAGTCCTCGAAGTGGACCTTATCCTACCCTTTCAGTATGTTCCTGAGTGCTGTCTAGTGATATTTCTCTCTTCTGGGAAAAACAAGTAGAGGAAATAAACCTCAAACAATGCTATGCTTTTTTCACATCCATACTGCTAAAGCTTCAAAAGCTTTCCTTTCCAATTTTTGTTAAAATACCTCTGTTTCCTTGAGAAAGAAGTTAATGTTTCACTGCTTGTTATTCCAATACTTCTACCTGGTTATTTCAGTTAATTCAAGTTCTGACATGGAAAAAACTATATGAATTTAACTTGCCACTGGAAAAAAATTCTTACCTCAGATCCAGCAAGTTAGAATAGTCTTTTAAAGGAAGAAACAAATCTCTATATCTTCAGTCACTTAAAATGATACCAGGAAAAACATTCCATCACTGCATTGACTGTTTATATAACAGTTTTGCTTAATTTGTCTGTTCTTCCTGTTAACCCAAAGGTTTTCTGAGAAACCTTTATATAATAGATTTCAAGGCATGGCTGGTTTTCAGATTAAAAATAGAGAGCCTTGAATGTCTCATTTATATTTCTAATAATAGAAGCATATATCCAGTATGCAAAATTTCACAGGCATTTTTAGTGAAATTAATTGGGTAAATCTGTCTAACAGATTCTTCGTTTCCTTTTTTTGATCAAATGGCTTTAAGAGAAAGTTTTCATCTGTGCATCTGTGGAGGCAAAGTATTTGCACAAAATTTTCTAGTATACCAATATAATAGATTTATAAACATTTGGGTAGGATTTTTTTCCACATTATTCTGTTAAGAGGACTGAATCTGTTTGTCCTTTCAGTGGTAGGGAATGTAATCTACACTTGCACTGATCTGCAAGTGATAAAGGTAAGTGGTAGGAGATGGTAGTCTTTACCATGGGCCCACAAGTGTATTCCTGAGCTCTTCAGATCCATTAAAAAGATTTCCACATATCAAATTCATAGACCTATTTTGTTTATTTGTTTATTTCCACTACAATTTGTTGTGTTATATCCAAGCTATCAATGAAAATACAAATCTTCCCCTCAAAGGACATAGGATGGTAGAATAAGTTAGGCTGAAAGGGACCTTTGGGGATTCTCTCTAGTTATTGCTCTAAGGCAGGACCAGCTCCAAATTAGAGCGGGGCCTAATGTTGCACTGATTCCACTGTGACAAAAAGGTGAGACAAGCAAGCTGTAAAAAAAGGCCTGAAAACTTTTCCCTTGCCACCTGTTTCTTTTCTAGGGCAGAAACTTTTTCTGTTTCTTTAAAGTAAAATTTTAAAAAGCTTTCCTAGCTGCACAAATTCCACATGGTCTTACTGGAATGCTTTGAAAGTCACCTTTTCCTTCAATTCTGATGACTGGTTTTGGATCTTCATCTCGCTATTACAACCTGCCCTCCCATAGATTATTGCTTATTAATAGTTTTTTTCCTTGTATAACCAGATCATATTATTTTCTCCATCCTCTCCTAATTTATTGTATTATTGCGGTTGCTTTCAGCCTGATTTCTTCTAAGCAGAGAAACTCTTCTAGAGATTCTTACCTGACCCAGGGCAAAACAAACAAGATAAAAGACCTCACCTATACCTTTTGAAACAAAGGACAGCTTATGATACACTGAAAACAGGCAATATGATGCAACCACCACAGTGTTCTCAAATATTTTCAAAGTGTCTTAGGGATATTAGTTTTCTAGGGATCTCACCACAGAGGAGTTGAACTCAAACACAAAGATTAAGCTGCTTTTTGAAAGAGTAGGTGAAAGCCCAGTTTTCTTCTCTTCTAAATATCCCAATCCTTCTTAGCTCTGGAGCTACTTCTGGCAACAAATTGCATTTGGTTTCTCACATGTAAATTGCCTGTTACGTACTTTGCATAATTGACTCTGATTGATCTAATTTAGGTAAATATTCTGGATCCTATTAATTACTTAGAACCTTAGCTATAAAATAATCATATTCTCCGTGATCATGGTGTGAATTGCTAAGTTTCTTCAGGCCCAAAAGAGAGTTTTTAATGTTTTAATAAACATTTTGTACCCTTTTATTAAATGAAATCGTAAGAAATACAAGCCACCTCTTTTAAGTGATCCAGTTTATTTAACAAAATTTTTTGCTGGCAGTGGCACAAATGCATGCAATTTTTTACATATAAAATTCATAACAATTTTTATTTAATAAGACTTCAACATACGGAAGGCCAACCAGTTGGATTAAAAGTCAATTCTGTCTAAACCAGAATGCATTTAAAATATTTTAAGTATTTCTTGGCTTAAATAAATTCTTTAAGTTTTCCTTTCCTAATTACAAAACATTTCATAGTCTGAGATTCATACAGAAAGCTGGCTCTGAAATTAGGCCTTCTGGGACTTATAAGGTGACTGACTCAGGTAAAAATAGCTATTTATTCATTTCAATTGTCTGTAAATTGAGTTTTTTAATCTTTTTACCTCTTAGCTGAAATTTTCATGGGGCTTTATATTATCTAGATGAGGGGTTATATTCTTTAAATCCAAATGTTTAGTCAGCCACAGGATAGAGAGGGATTAAATTTGCTTTTTTCCCTCAAGGAAAGATCATGACTGATGTACACACACACACCCACACACCCACACACACCCTTTAATTAGTATAATTTTCAAATAGTGAATTTTTTAATGTTTACCTAAGAGGATAAATTCCCAGATATTTAGGGGTTTTTTGGGAATTATTAAACACACTTTGCCATGAACCAGGTAATAAGCCTTGCAATGATGTTTGACAGACGATTTCAGTCTGATATTTTCCTGAAAATATTTCTTTATATTTCATGCTAGTTCTGATTTAATTTCATGGTATATGTATTTGTTTTACTTCGATTTTTTTTTTTACTTGATATGTAACTTGACAAGAGATTCTACTGTCACAGTTCCATAATTATTCCTCTAATATTCTATATAACTGATATAACCTCATTTCTTTTGGTAGAGTATATGTATATGATACTGTTTTGTGCATAAATATGTATGTATATATAAATATATATAATATAAATTTTTAGTGTCAGGGTTATTTTCTGTGCAATTCCTTTGGTGCCCTGAAACCATGCAATGTGGTGTAAAATATATAATTGAAAGTACTAATTAATGCTGGATGAAAACAATGGTACAGTGATATTGATGTGTGGGTCAGTGAAAACAGCTACTTTTTACAGTGCACTTCATTTGTTGATATTGCCCTTCTTTGAATAGCAAAAAGATTGGTTGCTACTTTAATTTCTCAAGATGCGTGGAAAATTGTCTCCCAAAAAAGTATATTTAAATGTACATTCTGTAGTTGATTGCTGCTATGATATTGGTTTTGAATGATTTATTAGAAATGGTTAATAACTGGCTAGCATTTGCATGCATGAGTGTATGTGTACTGAATCAAGAGACAGGTCAAAGATTGTGGAGAGTCCTAAACAATAACTGTGTGTATACATAAACTAGGCCAGGCTGATTCTTTCATAGACAGTATTTTGGAAGCAGTCTGATGCAGATTGACTGCCTGGCATTGGGAACTCTTCAGTTTAGGGAAGCACATGAGGGCTCTCAGTTGTGCTGCAGTGGTTTGTGCACTTCCAAGGTTTATGTCAGACCACAGAAGGATGTGGAGGCGGGGGGGAGCAGTATACAGTCTCCTGTAAGTTGCAAACAGATTTAGAGAGACGAGGTGTTTCAGGAAAAGGGGAGTAATTCTGTGACTGTGCTAGCTATTTTTGCAGCATAACTGCCTGTTGCCATGCTCTTGGCTGGTCGGGCCCAAGGGTAGGCTTACATCATGGACAGCAAGTGTGGATATATGGTAACTATAGACTGTCATTTTGACATAGCCAGAACTGCCCAGGGCGCCCTTTGTACCTAACATTGGCTTACAGCTCCCAACTTAAGTGGCTTTTCTTCTGGTTAGCAGTGTAAGAGTAGGAGCTTAAAGTACTAAGCAGGAGCGGGAGATGCTGGCAGTGGGATCCTTGACATTGCCCAAGGCTGATCTGCTCACAGTCCCTATGGAGCTTATCCTCTGCCTATCCGCTAGTTCTTGTCTTATTCCTCTCTGCTGGCAGTAAGTAGAGGATTTGATTTCCCTTGCTGGATTTCCAGATCTTTATTCTCTCTACCAGTCCAATCCTGTCTATGGATGAAGAGGAGTACTAGTGTGTACTGTAATGATGGCTGCAGTATAACCTTGGAGTGTAGGATAGAGGGAGACTGTTTGATGTCCGGAACCTGTGACACGAGGCAGGCATAGGAGGGAGGAGAATCAGAGAAGTGCCTGAGTAAACCACAGCTGTAATCAATTTGCTATAGATGCAAAGCCACAGAAAACAGTGGTCCTGCCAGAAAAGTAACTTACAAGATTTTGTTTTCCATGCAGAGCAAACCAAGCTCATTTTTAAACCAATGCCATGAATCTGTGGTTATTTACACGAGTCACCTATGGATGCTTAGGAATGTCTATGCTCCTGTCAAATACATACATTGTGTACAGTTTCTAGCATTGCTGGAGGACTGTGCTTTGCTGGACAGCTGAGGTTGGAATGCTAGAACAGTCTTCCTTCTGTTTGCTGAACAGCGTAGTCGTCTAGCTAGGCTACAGAGTGTCTATATTCCCTCTTCCTTTTCCAGTTTTTGAACTAAAAGCTGCTAAGCTTAATGGAAACACTATCTATCCTCTTATCTTTGGAGAGATAGGCTATCTGCTCTTAAACCATCTGTTCAATTTATTTTTCATGGTTTTTATGTTCTCACTGCTTAGTATAGAGAACTTAAGCACGGATTTCTAAGATTTGCCTTCAAATTTTTAATCTTCACAGGAATGACTATCACATGGGATTCACTTGTGTTTGTATAGTTCCACTGGTAATGAGTATTTCTATAAGTTTGTTCTATTCCTTTCTAAATTGTTGCTGATTACCTCTATGGTCTGATTTGATATTCATTCCCTCAGTTCTGAAGGCTACTGATGAGTAACTTAAGCAGAGCTCTGTGGGAGACTCTTTTATTCCTGTGGATGGCCAGGGACAATGAATGACAATGAAATATTATGCTCTTTTCCAGAGGATTAATCAATCATGATACAAAGAGAATATATAATTTTTTTTTCAATTAGATTCTAAATAGTTGATAATTGAGCAATTCTGTCTTCATGTGGGAGAGCTTCTAGAAGAGTAGGAAGTCTTTGAAAATTTAATTCTCTCCGAGGTGGTCTAACACACCCTGAACCTTTACAAGCTTCCAGGCTTAATGGGCTTTCCTTCCATCTTGCCAGCTCTAATTAGAGGCAAACTGTTTCAGTATGTTATTCTATTAGCTTGCATAAAATCATTCACATTTGCATGAGCCTGTCAAACCTCATATGCCAACCTGCCTAGTCTCCTGAATGAAGCAAGAGATTTCCTTTCTTTTTCATCTGGCCATCATGCTCTTCTGAATTAGTTGTTCTAACTCTCTGCTTCTGCAACTGTGAACCTGACAGGTAGTACATTTCTCATTAACAAGGCATTTTGCTTGTTCTGGTGTCACACTGCTACTTTTCTTCACTCCACAGTAAGACTATTTCCTAGTCAAGGAAAACGTAAGTCAAACGGCCTGGGAGGCTCTCTATATAAAAGTGACTACATAATGGCACAGATCCTAGAGACAGAAACTTGACAAAATATTCGGTATTGTATATTCTCACATTAACAAAAGAATACTAATTGAATTTCCATTATTCTCCTAATTTCTTTACAGCTTAATAGACATTAGTAATTTTATTTGTGATTATGACATATAATCCTTTAAAATACTGTTGAAAATGGAGTGATAAGCAGACAAAACTATTCCTTCAACTCTTTGCAAATATATTGGCCTTTACTTTGAAAAATTGGGCAATAACAATGTGGAACAACCGTCTATCTTTTCTTGTTATATATATTTGTTTTATTTACTTTCACAATTAAAAACATCTATTAAAAAAAGAGAGCAGAATTTGTCATTACTCTAACTGTCTCCATCCAGAAATTTTGCAAACTTTACAAATCATTTCACTTCATTGACACGTAGCTTCTTTATAGTGAAATAGGATGTTTATCCATGTAGAATAACACTGTAAATATGTTTGAGGCAGATACTGTGGTGTATTGCATCAAATACAAATTCTAGTGTGATTTTTCAGGTAGATAAAATGTAATTATAGACTTTAAGTTTTAGCTAGGGCCATCCAACCGTATGTTTAATTTGTTCCTACTGCTTTGTAATATTTGAGTGCTTCACTGGACACTAATGGATTTAGCTTCATAATGCCACTGAGAAATGATAGTATGATTAAGTTTACCATGCAACAGAGCTGAGAAACTAAGGATCCAAATTAAAATCCATCGAGAAATGAAAATATTTGGTCAGTTTCAGCTGACCTTGGATCACACCTAAGCTTATATATAAGACTTGGAAAGACTCTATCATTGGCAAAGAGTCTGAATACCTGAATACCTACTGTGTTTGGAAGGCTGTGGAGAAAAGTGCTGTGCAGAGTCCAGCTTTCACCCATCCAGAGTGAAATCTGGAGCTGTGCGGATGAGTTAAGGCTGTCATGACACAGACATCTTTCTTCTCTGAATCCTGCAGTTCTGTCCTGTGCTTCCAGGAACCAGGTCGACACCTGAGTGAGTCTTGCGCTTCTCTTTTACAGGTTTGTGTCTTCTAGTGAAATTAATTTATTCCTTCCAATCAGGGATTAAGACGAAGTGCAACAAGGGAGGAAAAGACTGGAGACGACAGCTCTTCCAGTCCAAAAAAGGACTCTTTCCTTCTGCCTTTGCCTGTCAAGGCCCTGCTTAGAGCATCTCTAAGTGGATTACCTTAGACCTTACTGATTGAGAAATGAAATGCAGGACCCAGGGCCCAAGGGTATTTCTGTCTTTGAATGTGTTTTTGTTGTAGTTCATAGTCCAAACTCCTCTGAACACACAGCTCCCAGGTTTCCCTGTCTTGCATTAGTCCAACAGATTTTTCTATTTTGAACATTAATCACTCTTTACCCGTAAGTCCAAGTGTCCTCTAACATTTATAATGACAGATGTGCTGCTACTTCAGCAGCTTCCATATGTCCTTCCTCTCCTGGTAGGGCTCCCTTATGTCCCCCCTGTCTCCTGGCATAGCTCTACTTTCAAGAGTTAGTATTCTTTTAACTTTTCTGTTTGGCATTTCCATTCCTCTCGTCATTAATAAATGTCTGTTGTTCAAGTTCTATGATACACTGTTAATCATCCAAGTAAAGTTACCAAGTACTTTTTTTTCTTACTTAGATCAATTTTGCCCTGTTTGCTCTTGCACTGTCACTTTGATTTTGTTTAAAAAATACCTGCTATCTGTAGATTATTCTAAACAAAGATTATTTGCAGTTTTGTCAAACTGGAAGGTGTGCAAGTGTTAACAAAATATGAAAGTTCTATCAACCTTCACATTCATGACTCCAAAACAATTCAGTTGGAAAACAAAAGATGTAGATTTAAAAGCTTTTAGAAATATTCTTCCAGGATAAAATTAAAAATTGAATAAATGAGAACCAATTAATTTATTTCTCTATTCTCAGTCTTCAGATTGAAAAGAATTCTTTCATGAAATTACAGACATATCTTTGTCCCTTTAGAAATTATAATTTGTAGGCTTTCCACAGTACCAAAATTTAAGAAATCAGTTCTAAAGAACTGAATGATATAACTAGCTCACCTAAGAATCTATGTCTAATTTAGTACTTTTCTAGTACATATCTTGATCTGGAAGTGGATTTCCTGTATCTATATGAATTTTCTTTGACTTCAATGGTGCAATTCAGAAGCTGCCCCATTTTCATTAAATTTGTTAAAAGTGTTAATCATTTTAAGTAGATGAGTATAATAAATGCCAAAAATTGTGTATTTGTTTTTGTAATTTTATTTACCTACAGCTCTAGACCTGAAGTTTCATAACTGCTTTTAGTAGTCAATCAAAGCAGGATAAAAATGCATATAATAAAATATTATATTTTAATTCCAAACCATTGAACTGAAATCTAAAAGGTAACAGCAATTACTTCTTAAATTGTAGGAAAAATAAATCTATATATTTTTTTGAGTATATAAAGTATTATAGTTTTTCTGTGTCCATTTCTGAATACCAGTGCTTAGCTGGTATTCCTGGTAGAAGACAGTCAACTGCTTAAAAGTTTTTCTCATAAATTTCCATTCTTCAGTTGAAATGGAAGTCAAAACAATGCACAAACTTGCTGCATTTTGTAGTCTTTTGAATTCAGGTACTGAAAGACTAATAAAGAGTAGTCCTTCCTACTAATTTATTGATTTATTTACTATTAAAAGAATATATGGATGTTTGTATGAGCTAAATTTAATTCATGTAATTTCTATGCCCTGAATAAGGCTAAAGCATTATGCTTTCATTGGGAATATAATCTGTTCCTGTGTGCCTGAATGTCCTTTCCATAGGAATGAGTGCTTACAACTTGCAGCACAAACAAATTAATAGTCTGCACTGCCTTTTCAAAGACAAAGTCAATATTCATGAATCACTTTACCATTGATTCAGGAATTGGAACTGCCAAGTTGTTACCAATAAAGTAATTTCCTAAAATCCTAGCAGTCATGGTCTAAAATTTATCACTTTATCACTTTATGTCTTTATGTAGCAAAACGTCATTTTTAAAATAGAGAAGAATATTAATTGGAAATCCAGTGATGTTCAGATGGCAATAGCAAGACTCTCTGAAATAATGTAGTATATAGGAATAAGATATGTTGACAGTAGGGAAAGAAACTGTAATTGTTATGTGTTTTATCTAGATGGTCACTAGGGAGAAAGGATTTAAAATGGTGATTCATTGTAGTATTGCAAATCGTATTATGGTTCAAGAAATTTTTTAATTGGAACAACCCCAGATACAGTGTACTATATAGTTAAGGTAAAAGAGTCTCTTCATCGACCAATTGTATGATTACCTAAAGAGTTTCTCATTTCTCAGAAATGGTTGTAGACCAATCAGGCGATTGTCAGATTCACTGTGTTATTTTCACCACTCTTGCTTTACCACAGAGGAAGCCTGTGTCACTTCCTTTAAATATGTCCCTAACTATCTTAATGCCAGAGGTAACAGAAGAAACTTGTAGGACCCTGCTAAAATTTGACTAGAAAATGACTTTTTCTTTCACACCACGGTATTCACAAGGTGTTCTTTAGTTACTGGTATTATTTTTTTGCATTGTTTTCTTGCTTCCCAGTCTTACTGTATTGCTATAGAGGCAGAATTTGAAGGCCCAGAAACATCTTCTGCAGACATGTTAGTTCCACAGTTTAACCAAGAAATAAGCATCAGTCATATATATGATTTTTTTTCTGTCAATATTAACTCTAATTTAAACTGGAATAGCATTCTCCTAAAGTTATTAAAAGCAAGATCTGCCTTCTCACTTTCATCTCTGCTCTCAGTAGGATGTACATCATCTACTGTTACGAAAGTTGTCAGGTATTTGTGTTAGTTCCCTTGGCTCAGTGGCACAGTAACAAAATGTCCTTGAAATGTTATCTTGTTGAGTGAAGGTATAGTCACAAAAAGAATATGAGAATCAACACTTAGTTTACACTGAAAGGCAGTTTATAACCCCCCAGCAAATGTAACTCTGGGCTTACTCATTCCCTCTATTCAAATGCTACACTGAGCTTTGGGCAAGGTACCTTTGCCCTTTCTAAGACTGAAAATTCCTGAGGGGTATTTCTTCTGGCAGCCCCTCTCCCGAGTCCCATCAGCTGTAGCTGTGTGCTCTTTCTTGCTCTGAACCCCATCTCTAACCATATGTAGGTTATCAGACCCCAAGGAATCCCTCTCCCTCCAGGACCAAATATTCTTCACTGGAGAGTTCTAGCATTAGCCCTTGGCTGTTTGTACATAATTCTTTCCAGTTCCCAGCCTTGTACGTAGCTCCAAGCATTTAATCTCTTTTATCTTCATCCCTCACCTTAGGCTGACCTGCAGGGAGCCAGGGCCCTTTGACTCATACAGAAACAAAATGCTAGTTATTTCAAAATGCCTGATTTTCTTTGACAGCCATTCTCTATCATTATTTCCTTTGTAGCTCTGGGCTTTCCCTTCCTCTCAACCCTTAGTTGACTCTCAGACAAGACACTCTTTTTCTTCCTCATTTCCTCACAGAGAAGAATCATTCTTGTGTCCTTCATTTTCCTCTTGTAGCCTCTCTATGACTATTTTACACCTGTACCTGGAGACCTTTTCTTTCTTTTATCACCTGACTGTATGCTGAGCCATTGGTCAAATTCCATGCTCCATCTAAACCAGTAGCAGCTCTAATGCTGCTTAGTTTCTGGGGATCTCCATGGAGTATTTTGAAATGAGTTTGTGTTTATGCATTACAGTGTATAATGTACTGGAGATTTAGGAGAACTGTATAATAGAAAACATGAAGAGTTTAGGGTATTTGCTATCAAGACAGTACTAAGAAGACAAAAAAAATCTTACTATACTTTAGAAAATTTTAAATCTTTGTAAATTTTTCCTACAAGTACCTCTGCTTTTTCTTTTTCTTTTTTTTTTGGTTGTTATTATTTAGCTTAAGATTTATTTTTCTCGAGAGCTCAGTACTACATTAGTGCAAGCTGTATTAACAAGAGCATTCATGGAAAGAGGGATATGGAAACCTCTTATATGTGACAAGTCACTACACATCCTACATCGCTCCCCCTTCTACACATTGTGTTCATATTACAAGTTACCTTTGCCATGTTGTTCATGACAGCAGTGGAACAAAATGACAAAAATATCACTGAGGTTTGAACAATTCTGTTGGGTTGACCCCAACGTAATGATCCTGACTGTGGGCAGAGAGGCTGGATTTTACTTTTTTTGTCGTCTGGTATCTATGCAGATTATGTCTAAACCTACTTCCCACTTCACACCAAAATCTGTGGTTTGCTATTGAGATTGAACCAAGATAATTAGAAAACCTTACAGGAAGGGTGGAAATATGTTCCTTTCTCTGAAAGAATTTCTTGTAAGGAATTGAAATTGGATGATCTTTGTCCTTAGACGAATGCTCTAGCCACACTGACCTGTTTTTGCAAGAGATTGTATTCTGAAATACATGCTTTAAGACCTGCTCAAAGATTGTTATAGGTTAGGAATTCAGATAAGACCTGCTCAAAGATTGTTATAGGTTAGGAATTCAGAATTTGTCTTTCCCCCCCCACTGTAGGAAAGACAGAGTTTGAGTGGGAAAAGGAGGAAGGGAGCCGATTAGCATTACAAAAGATCTAGCCGAATTCCTGGCTAATGGGCCGTCAGAGAAGCTGGGGGGAGCTGGCCGCCCAGACGGAGAACTGGGCAGACTGTTGAGTTGGCTCTCGGAGTGAGATGGAGGGGTCTGCGTGCAGACATCTGGGGAGAGGGACTGGGGGTCTGGTTTTTTTGGCTGCTCATCCTGGTCAGCTCGACTTCTCATCCTGCTGGCTTCGACCTGTCTGACTGTCCCGCTCCCTGGATCTACTGTGTTTCATTGGAGAGTTGCGTGCCCGCAGGAGAGAAGGGAGGAGTTTTGAGACGTTGTCACCTGGGACAGCGGTGAGTCCCATGGAAGTGAACTGCTTCCCTTCCCTTTTTCCTCCCACTGAGGGAAGGGTCCCCCGTTTCCTCCTCAGCTCCTCCCACAGTCTGGGACCGCCCCCCCCCGGACCCCCCTCCCCACGTGGTGACCGCCAGAGCCCAACAGCGCCCCCTGCAGGCCACGATTAGGACTGCGCTAAAGGACAGAGAAGTATTCATTCAGACCTTTTTTTTTTTCTAGGATTACTGTCTAGTTTTTTTTGTGTTCTGTTACTGTTTTTGCTAACAGACATCTATCTTTTAATTAAGGGTTATTATTTCTTCTGGTTGTTTTTTTTTTCCCCACACTTCCTCGTTTAAAGCCCCCTTAATTTTGAATTTACGGTTGCTGAGAGAGAGGAGTTTGGTCTATCATATAACTCATCCTCTTTAGCAAACATTCCAGTCTCCTCAGACTGAGAGAAAGATAGGCACAACCAGGACATGATCAAAAAATGGCAAGATTTAAGACGTATCTTCTCAGCATTAGTGTTGATTGCCTCAGCTGATACATGATGTATTTTAAGGGATGTGCGTATGGCACTTAGGGTTATAGAGTGCATTAGTTGAAGGTCTTATATCCTGTGATTCTAAGGACACACTAAGGAATTTTAACTAGTCAGGTTTTCTCTTTCTTTTCTGAAAGAAATACGAAGTGACTTATATGAATGTTGATACCTAATGTAGGAATAAACACATTTCTGGAAGAATTTGTAATAGAAAGCTAGAACTCGTTTTACTAGGAAGGCTTTCTGCCTAGGAGGTGGTTCCCCTGCATAGCAAGAGAAGTTCTCCGCCTTGCTGTCTGGTATGCAGAGAGATAACCTGTTTGCAGACATGTACAAGGCCTCCTTGGGCCAGAGAGGGTGGGGTAGGAGAGAGAGAAGATACAAGAAGCCTTGGAGAAGGCAGGGCACTGGCTTTTTTCCCTGGAGCTCTGGTGCAAACTGCATCGTAAAAAAGTGGTCCTCGCATCTGAAAAAAACTTTCATTTATCCTTCCACTGCCTTGGCATTCTTGGGAAGACTAGTTTTGTGTGTTTTACCTTACACTCAACATCATCCTAACAGATCTTATAATACAGGATGTTCAAATAAATCTGTGAATTAGTGAATAAATATTTATGTAAGCAATCTTTTAGTAGAGAAGAAAAATATTGTATTTTGTGAAAAGACTAGCATGGTTTCTGAATGCTAGTGGAGACAATGAACCAGTAAAATGTAACATCCCATTGCCTCGGGTAATTTTTATTTCATATCTGACACTGGTTGTAAATGAAACGAGCTTGTTACTACATGTGAAGCTATGATGTCAGATTTTCTATTATACAAAAAGAGAGCAAATTACCAGTGGGTAATTGCTTTTTGAAATCCTTTTGTCATTATTTCAGCATATAAAGTAGAGCTGAAAAAGTAACTGGTCTGATTCCTGAAAATCCTGAAAGAAAGCCTTAGCTGCAATTTGTACATTACAGGCTCTTGACCTCTAGAATTCTTTATTCTCTCAACTAACTGATAAGGCTTCCAAATGCGGCTAACTAGGTACCTAGGGATGGATTTTCAGCAAAGAGAAAAACCTGCATGCCAAGTCTCATAGAAGTCAAAAGAAAAAGCACAAAAAGGTGTGTTTGAAATTTCTCTGAAGAGCAGAAGGGCTTTTGAAAAAATACCTCTACCCTTTTGAGATTTCCAGAATCACTCCTTAAGAGTAGTCTTCTGTTGCCATTCTTGCAACAAGGGCTTACTGTTCTGTTTTAAAATGTGCCAAAAGGAAGGAACAGTGATGTTACTGTTATAGTTTGTGGATAAAGCACTTGTCAGACAGGAGGTAAACTTTCTTGCTTTCTTACCTCTTGGATGACACTGCTTAGCATGCAGCTCTGAGGGTAAGACATGTCCATGGTAATGGATGGGAGTGAATCTCCTCAGGCTGTGGAGAATCTAAGACAACTGCCTTCTGGATGATGCTCTAATTACTAATATGATCTTTTGAAAAGTTGGAGCCTGCAACTGTCTTTTATATTGTACTTAGCTGTTAAGTGCCGAGGAAGAAGAGAAAATGAAAGGTAAAGAATCTATGAGAAAAAAAGAAGGTACTTTCTGTATACTTGTATTTCTCCTCTCTGATAAGTACAGTATATATTGGAACTGTATACTAAAGTATATTTCAGAGATATTTGGCTGTTGAAGTTATAACTAGCAGGAAATACCCAACACTGCTGAAAAACATCAGAAATAAAAGATGATGTAGGATATGAGAGCTAGCAACAGAGACCAGGATACTACATGAAGCAAGTAAAATCAATGATTTAAACAGGTGGTGGACTGACTAAGCATTGTGAAAAGAATCAGGTCTTATATTTACATGTTAAAGCTTAGACTGAGTCCATGTTCAAGCTCTATGCTATTTCTTTTAAAATTTTATAACTGAAGCCTAGCATCTCAATATAAGCCCTGAAAACCCTCCAAAATCAGATAGGCCTTGAAGATGGGTCCTGCACACATGTCCATGAACAAGCTAGTCCAAGGGCCATTTAATCCAGATGCTTTTATTTTCAGACAGTTATGAGCTATTTTTACTATGAATTGTCTCCTATTTCCTACTAAACTCATTTGCAGGGTAAAAAAGAATTTTTAATCTTCCAGTACTTGACCATCTCTTCATACACTTTTAAAGGTCTATAAAAGCACTAAAAAACCAATCTCCTTAAACTTGAAATGACCTGTCTATAAAATTGATAGTAACATGCTAACTATGTAGCAAAAGACAATCACCTTTCTTTGTAACAGACAAAGGCAAGTTGAAAAACTAACAAGTCACTTTTCTCTCCCTTCTCAACGTAGACTACACATCCATAACTGATCGAGGGGACCCATTGTACTAATTAAGCAGTCTGCTAAGGTGGCATTGAATTGAGAAGAAGAGAGGAGGGTTGGTAATACACTGAAGGTATTCATGAGGTATTTGTGAAATTAATTTTGCAGGTTAGACTCAAACACCACGTTATTTGATTAAGTTTATGTAAAATAATGTTATTAAAAAGTATTTTCCAATGCAATCTCAGTAATTCAGTTTTGTTTCTCTATAATATTAATAAAGATAAAAAAGTAACTGGGAGTATCAAAATGGAGTGGATGTCTACTACGTAGATTCCTCTCTTTGTTTGAGAAAGACTGAACAGGAATAACTAGGAACTTCTACAATTCAGTGAAATAGCTATTGCCTATCTGAATGCCATGGAATGAATAGCTAAAATCAAGTTCCACATATTTCAGCATGGAATGCTTGGGAAAAGAAAAACAGATGCTATGCATGAGGTTGGGAAGTATCCAGGTACTCCTTCAGTTGTGCTGAGCCTCGATTGCATTTACCCCAGATAACAGACTTGCTCCTAGGAGCTCTGGTAGCGAGAAAATGATGTTCACTCTTCCAGTTTCCTGATGCTTCTCCTTTGTTTTCCTATAGATGGTTTTCAAGAAGTTTCCCCTCATCTAGAACGTTTCTCCGTTCTGAGCACTTTCTGTAGACATACCTGCTCCTTAATACCCTCAATGAGTGGGAGATACAACAGGTTTTTTCTCTGCTGTGTGTTTTGAGGATCCTTTATTGCATGATGTCATACCTTTTCTTTCACAGAGTGCCTTTTTCAATGTACAGGACAGACAATACTCTCTCACTGAGATGCTTTTCACCCTTCTGATTTTCTGTTTGCATAAGTCCCTAATCCTCACTTACCTTCCGCTGATCAAAGCAGGTTTAAATGAAGGAAGAAATGGTCCTCAAGAATGATCATGAATGAGGTTCTTCCTATTGCTTTACTAACTACAGATCCCAAAAGGTGCTTAGAAAAGTTGGAAAGGTACAGATAAAGAAGCATGTTAGAATGAAGAAGGTTATGAAATGCCCAGTTGCAGACAGAGTCTGTCTTACTGCAGAATTCTTTCTATGTGTTTCTTGACTTTTTATTTGCTATTTTTGTCACTATTATTTTTTAGACAATCAGCTGAGTCAAAGGAACCGTTCTGAGGATTATTTAAAGAAGCTAGTATGGGACTTTTCTATACACTAATTCCTACAGTGTCACTTGTTTTTCTCCTTTTATGTCTCCTTTATTCAGTCTTGGATCTTGGGTAGACAATCTAACTTGCACAGAATTTAAGCACCTTAAGTGCTTGAGGTTTTTCCTCAAACCTTCCCAAGTAGACTGAGAAATTTCTTTGTGTGTTTAATATTTTTAAGGTTGTGACAGCCATTTTCTATCAGATGCTTTTGACCTATTGCAAGTGTGCTACAGACAGAATACAAAGAGTATGTGCCCAGAATTAATTACACTTGGGAGGTATTAACACCAAGGAAACAAGGATATATCTAAGGTGTAAATGTCCAGTACATAATTTCTAGGATGGATGCTCATCCTTGTTAACAAATGACTTTTTCTGTCGCTGTCCACAGTGTCAGCAGATCCAATTATTTTGTAATACGATTGCATAAGATTATATATCTCTAGGTTACAAACGGAAATGTTGTAGCTCTTCTTGCTTTGAATAATGCTGCCTGGTCATGCTGGTCTCCTATATTCAGCCAATACTTTATGGCACAATTTCTGAAATGGATATTTTATGCATTTTTAGATTTGATTTCAGTAGGGGAAATGACTTGCTCTTTAAGAACTTTTAGCATGGGTCTTTTTATCATAAGTCATTATTTCTAGATTAAATATTAGCCTGTGCTTGGAGCAGAAATTTTCAACATTATATGAACATACCTGTTCATTGACTGAAGGATACATTCAGATATGTGTAATCACTGCAGTCTCTCTCAGAGCAAATCCTTCCTCATTTGATACCCTCCTAGCTAAAGTCATTATGGCATCAACTTTGGTGCTACAGGTGAATCAAAGATATTTTTATTGTAGCATAGGAGTTGCTGTTCTCATTTATTCTTATTTTCAGGAACTGAATACTGCTAATAATTCTATTGCATAGACTACAGTACATTTAAAAATTTAGTCTGTAAAGAAATTTTTAAATTGTCTAAAATGTGTCCAAAGGGAATATTTTAACTGGGCTTTGTGGATCTTTGCAGGCAATAATGTTTATCTTCTTCTCCCTTCCATAATTAACTGCTTGGGACAGAATCTTGTATTTTGGACCTATACTAAACCAATGTGAATCAGACTTCTTAGCAGAAGCCAAAGGTCTCTGGGGCTGCAAAAGTAAGAACTCTACTTCTAGAAGTATTAAAATATGATGATGTCATGATACTTAGTGGTCCTTTTCCTAATTTTTTTAAGTCTGTACATGTATTTGGGGCAGAACATCTATATCTTTCCATCTTTTGTAGGCAGAATAGAAATACTTTTGCCTTACTAATCCAAGACATGGATTTGTAAGGACAAGCATGTTTTGCATATCAGTTTCAATTCCCTAATGTTGTGGTAAAGCCACCTACAGTTTTCTTTGTATATACAAGCGGGAGTTGGAAGAAGTAGTTTCTCAGTCACAGAAATGCCTGTACAATATTAATGAGCCAGTTAACTGAGCTCCAGTTTCCAAATTTGTAAAATAGAATATTATCAACTGCCCATCTCATATTCAATGACAATTTTAAAAGGCTGTGAGATTTGAAATGGCTTTTTTTTCCCCCCCAAAGTACACGTGTATAACAAAGGTTTTTGAGAATTGTTGTGAAGTTGAGCTGACCTTTCTCATCTTGGTTCTGCCTGTATTAGCAGTAATTCTGCTGCAACAGTAGATTTGCAGAGTGAAACAGTTGATGCTGCCCTATATTCAGACTAAAATGGTTTATTTTGTACTAGCTTTAGTCTGATCTGTGGAGTGAATGGTTGGAATGCAATAAGTAAGTGCCTGGATCAGATCTTCTCCAGTTTCAACTGAAAGAAAAGCATTTATTTTCTCCACAAAGTCCACTCTACATTGTAACCTAAAAACATGTAAAGTGTGGATGATTAGTACATTGAAAAGTACACTGTTGATGCAAACTAAAGCACTAGTGTAATTTCATCCTTAGCCTCTTGCAGAGAAATAATATTTTAAAATGGGAAGGTTTTTTTTTCTGGGTTCTCACAGCAGTCAGAGTATAAATTCCACTCTCTAATAAGAAGACCCCATTCAAGGTTTGTGCTTCTCTCAAACTAGTTTGACCACCCATTTGTAATAGCCCCCAACAGAACTTCTCTCTCAAATTCTCAACCTTATTCTGACAATAGATTCCTTTTCCAAATCTTTTAATACCAATTCTGAAAGAAATTTTTCTGAGGATTTTCCTTTTTCCAAAAAAAGCTTTTCTCTATCTTAAGTCCCTTAATTAGCTCATTATGATATAAGTAAAAATCTTGTGCAGGACAGAATTTGTAGTTGCTTTATAGGCTCTATGTCACAGTTAAACTCCTCCTTTGGAGAATACCATAATGATAAAGGAATAAGAAGGCTGAAATTGAGGCAGGGAAGAGGGCATGTGGTAAAATCTAAATTATGTCATTTGCAGACAACAATTCCCCCTCAACTATGAGATTATTTGGGTGAATGCATTCACAGGGATGATGAGGTAGGATTATGGTATTTCATAGAAAGTTTATTAAAAAGTTCTTGTCACACACACACAGAGAAAACAACTGAAAAGTACATTCACATATTTCAGTCTGTGTTGGAATACTGACTGGAGTGTAACAGCAACTAGGCATTTATCAGCTTGCACTTTGAGTATCAAAGTAGTCCAGATCTGTTCTTGAAACAGCCAAAATGTTTATGTGAAAATATGTGGAAAGTTACATTAGTAAATTTATATATAAACTTTAGGTAAAGTGTTCTGATTCAGTAATCTCTAAATGCGAACCAGTTTTACCTCAGCCTGGGCAGAATGCCATATTGGTTTTCAAATGGTATCCATTCTAGTACTATAATGCAGAATGAAATAAATCTGTTCATTTTTAAGTAAAAAGCCAGCGTTCATGCACATTGATATCTAAATAAATACATTTTTAATGTATTAATACTACATGTTCCAATGGACCAAATAAAGTAAAAGTATTAAAGGGAAAATGTTTGTATACACATATATATTCTGTTACTAGTGGTCCTAAGCCTAGTTTTACAAACCAGTTATTCTATCACTATTGAAAAAAATCACCATCACACCATGTTTTTTTGTCAGATGCAATCCTATGATCTTAGTGTATAAACATGCCAATGAACTTTCCATATATATTCTTAGAGCAAACATATATAAAATTGTTAGCACAACTGCATGAAGTGTTAAGAAGTTAAAAGAGATTTAATTCTACCTCACTGTACACCTGAAAGATATTTTTTGCTGCTTCACTTTTTTATCTCTTCATTCTAATTACTTGAAACAACTGTAGAAAGAAAAAGGAACTGAGAAAATGAAACAAGCTGCTAATGAGGATTACCATCGCAGTCCACAACTTCCTCGTGAGGAAAAAAAGAGGGCAGACACTTATTTCTGCTCTGTGGTGACCAGTGACAGGACCCAAGGGAATGGCCTAAATTTGTGACAGGGAACGTTTTTTAGGTTGGACATTAGAAAAAGTCTCTTCACCCAGAGGGTGTTTGGGCACAGGAACAGGCTCCCCAGGGAAGTGGTCACAGCACCAAGCCCGGCAGAGTTCAAGAAGCGTTTGGACAATACTCTCAGGTACATGATGTGACTCTTGGGGATGGTCCTGTGCAGGGCTAAGGGTTGGACTCGATGATCTTTGTGGGTCCCTTCCAACTCAGCAGAATCGGTGATTCTGTAGTGGAAGCTGCAGTTGATGTCTCAGAATCAGTTGATGTGAATATTAGTTATTGCAGCCTCAAAATTTATTCTACAGACAGCATAATATAAAAAATTCCAAGCTTCAATACTTACAGGAAAATTTGTTCCACAATTAAATCTTTTTTGCAAATAAGATAGACCACACTTTTTAAAATTAATTTTCACTTATTTTGCAGTTCAGAAAGGCCAATAAGACCAGCAGGTTCCAACTTTGTAAACTTTTTTAATGCAATTAGATATCTTTCTCCTTATGACTATCTCTTTTTTGTGATGAAATCATCCTTGCAATTTGTCTGGAATTGGCCAATAAAAATTAACTTTACAGGTGTGGTGAAAAATTGTTAATATATTTTTGAGAGACCTAGCAAAGAATATCCGAACACAAGGAAAATTCCTTCTGTCTGAAAGCTATCAATATGCAACGGTATCCAGCTGCCACTTCTAGCTAACCTAAGCTAATGTGGGATGTGCTGTTCCCATAGGCTCCACCAAGAGCCATTTTTCCATGGTGTCTCCATGGTGTCTCCATGGTATCTCCATGGTATCTCCATGTGGGAGATAACAAGTTCTCTAAGGAGTCCATCATTCCCAGGCATGGGTACTTGCTCTTAATAGCCTATAAATAATTGTCTGGAATCCATTTTTCCCATGAATGCACACCTGGATTTGTTGACAGGATTATTATTTTCCTCACCTCTATCCTGTCTTTGAAACAGACTTGGCAACCACCTGGCAGTGAACGAGGGAGCAGGATGGGAACCCTGTCCTGAGGTCTCACTACTATCCCAGCTAACAAAGCTTCTGTCCAGCCTGTCTTAAACTGTACTTGTGTTATTATGCATGAGTCATGAGAAGGCACGAGGTTATTTCACATCATCTCTTCATTTAGTGTATTAAGCGGTACATATGTGGATGTCATATATATGGGTGGCTTTCTAATCAGTTCTACATGCCACAGTCAGATTTCTTAGAAATGGGGTAGTTGATAGCCTGCATATGAAACCCATTGATTCATTAAAGATCCATTTGAAAAGCAAAGCTCCTCAGGGCTTTGAGCATTCTAGCTGAAGAGGATATTATTGCCTTGCAAAAATTTTCATATGTATGTTTGCACAAAGAGCACAACTTCACACATAGCTAAAAATACAAGATATTCTGGATACCTTAAATATTAGTGCTACTGCATTGTCTGGAAAAAGCCTAGAAAGATGATCTTTGGGTTTAAACATTGTCATTTACACAAGTTTACAAAGAAGCTGGATTCTATACAATGTTTCTCTTCCTTGCAGGAAAAAATTTGTCTACACTGGCATAGAAATGGGTAAAATGAAAATCATAATTTAGGTTGAGCTTGGGAAAACTAAAGCTATGAGAAGAAATTCCATTGATTAAATCTAAAAGTAGAATACCTTTGGGCTCTAAATGTCACTAGATAAAATAATGTGTTTGTATTCATTCTTAATTTGTTTGCTGATAAGAAGTACAAAATATTTTAGCTCTTGATATCACTGGGGTAACATGCAAAGTGCGAGGTGTGCTTTGTATTGATTTTTTAAAATTAGTATCATCATTGCTGGTTGTGCTTTCATATTCATTTTATCAACCAACAAGTTGAGATAGTGTTTCTTTTATGTATTCCATACAAATACTCTTTGTCTTGGATGACAGCTGTGTTACTGTAAGAGGAGGAGAAGAAAGGTGATAGCTCAGCATTGTAAACCAAAGTGTGTTAAGAAAAAAAGATGAAAGCAGAGTGAAATAAATTTAATCTCCCTCTGTTGAGCCAAAATGAGATCATACTTACGTGGGTAAACAAACTTGCAGGAGACTAAGATCATGGATGACCAAAAAGCCTTGCAGGTTAGGTTCATGCATTGCATTTTGCTCTTATCCTTTTGTATAAAAAAACTTCATTCTCCCTTTCTAGCAAATGCATTACTTCCGTGACTCCTAAGAGAAGGAACTACCATTAGATAGTACCTTAGATTATTTTCCATTATTATCTGACCCTCTGCTATGTTATCAGCACCTTCTCTTACTGTGACAGGTTCTGTCAGTTCACGCCTTTGGATTTCAGATTGTCATCTGGAGATCAAACATTTTTCTAGGAAGTTGTACCAACAAAGGGCAACGATCAAAGACACAGAGTAAACTAAAAAAAATACTGTGTCTATGCAGTTAAGCTAAGCGCTGTTATTACAACTCTTTTTTTTCTCTATTGTTGATGCAGCTTCACTGGTGCAAAAATTTCAATTTTCCATTGTAAATACATATAGGAGAGGCTGAATTTGTACAGGGGACTGACCTTTTGAGTGTGAGATCCAGGTAGCATAAAACCTCATGACACTATGTAATTTTTAGCACTATTTTTATGTCTGGCATCTGCCCCAAATCATCTCAGTCTAAAACTGTCCCTTTGACAGGTTTTCATAGTTATTGGGAAGAACTTTTCAGTTTTTTTCTGTTGCAGAATGCTGTAATATATGAGCAGCATGCGTACAATTGTTAAATTGTGTATTTGTCTGTTTCTCTATCTTCAGTCTATCTTCAGTGTGACATAGCAAAATAAGCATATGGCCTCTTGTACAGAACAAATATCTCATGAACTACAGATACAGTCATAGAGAATACAGAAAAAAATGGTATAACTAAAAGCATCTTATCAATTTCAATTGTTATGAAAATAAAATATGTCATACCAGAATAGCAGTCATAGGACCAAAGTATAGAAATATTTGATAAATATATATATAATATATATAAAACATATATATATAACATATATAATATATTATATATATATTATATAATATTGTATATATATAATATAATATATAATGGGAACACATAGGAGAATAATCTGTGAAGGAGATGTCAATCAAACATGCAAAAGAAAATTTGTTTCATTCATACTTGTAAGATATTTCTATCAAACTCAAATGACCTATGCCTTTGATAACATAGGTTTTTCAGTCCTATAAGGCACAAATCTTTTATGGATATCCTTTGTGAATGAGCATTTAAGAAACAAGAAAAAAAAGGCATGATATTTTTTCCAGAGTAAAAGGAAACAGTGATTTTTAAGGAATAAAACTTTTGAGAAGTAAAATTTAAGAGTAAAAAGAAATGGAGTTGGACTGAGTTGGTAAGAAAAGTTGCAGAACAATATGGACAAGACAGACCATATAATCAACAAACCAGATCCTGGAAACTTTATAAATACCTAATGGGAAGATATAAATTCTCATGGTGTTCAATAACAGGATGAGACAATGGTCCCAGATTTTTAAAATACAAGAGCCAAGGAGAAAGTGAAAAAGAAACTTGCTTTCTTGTTGTCAGCAGTTAAGATTGGCCAAGCTGATCTAAGAGTTCACTGACAATGAAACAGCAGTCTCTCCTGTCCCAGTGTCAGCTGACTGGACCTATTTCTTTGTGCTGGGGGGCATTTTTCAGGCAGCTAGATAAACTAGTAGGTAACAGCATCAGATCACCTTGGGGCTGGATGAGCACCAGTGTAAAACGCCTAGAAAAGAGGAGGGAGTACGTTGGGTTTTCAGTTAGCAGCAAGCTATTGTGTTCGTTCAGCATATTTGTTCAGATGTAGGCGCAAAAAATTGCAGAGTCTCATATCTTTATGAGCAACACAGCCTGTGTATAGTATCTCTAGGGAGCCAGTAACACAAAAGGGATCATAAGATAATAGAATACATAAGTGGTATTTAACAGCTTTATGTTGGTATATTTGAAAAAAAAGCAGGCCCACCGAAAACAAGGAAGCAGGATTAGGAAGAGATGAAATTCGCCTGGGAACAGGTAGTGGATATGGCAGATACACAGCAATTAGCTCATGGGATCTGAAATCTGACAAGTGCTTTGGGAAGAAATAACAGATTCAGAACTTGTAGCACAGACGAGGGGTTTGTCTGTCCTGGCATGCTGGATCCCTGATGCTGACTTCTAGGGCAGGTTTCCAAAGAAAGGCTCTGCTTAAGTTAAATCATATTGGGTTTTTTCTATTTGAAAATCTCAGAAAAACAGTGCTTAGCCTGAATGCTAGCCTTCAAATGCCACTAAATACATCTCTTCTATGGTCAGCTGCTAATCTTAACTGTAGCTGAGGGAAAGGTAGATATTGAATTGGTCAGTTTAAGGTTTCTCCATAGATGAATCTATCTCAGGCATCCAGTGGGATGCTGATCTTCTAACTAACATTGTTTTATGGAAGGAGATATGTGGGCTGATGCAGCCATGTGGTAAGCTTTGGGAAAGTGTTTCTTCTGGTAGGTGCTAACATCTAACATCTAAAAACTAAAAGTAGCTCTGGGCAAATCCAGAAATGTCACATTTTCCCTTCAAAAACTTCAATTAAGTTTTAATCATGTCCCAGGAAATGCAACATTAGAATAATTTTCAGATGCCTCACACACTTGAAATACACAGTGGTTGTTTTCTATTGGAGGATTCCAAAACTCATACATGAGATTATTTTTAATCACTAATACCGGTACTCTTCCAGTGTTTCCAGTAGAGTAGATGAAACTGTTTAGTTCCAAGTATGTTCTCTCTTGAAATGATATTGCTAAAATGCAGAATAATAATAAATTTACATTGATATAAGCAGACTGTAACATGAAATGTATAAAGCATTTCGAAGTTTTCATGCACTTTTAGGCAACTCTATCCTCTTCCTTCTGCTTTTGGAAGCTTTCCTAGTCTAAGGCTGGAAGAATTGCTGTGTTCATGTCCAGTTCCACCTGCTGATGGTATTAGAGTGGAATCTGTTAAAGTTGGTGTTGCAGTTCAGAAACAAGCATTAAAGGAGGTTGAAATAGTGGCAAACTAGGTTTCCAAGAGTGAATGCAAATTTTTATCAACTTCAGAAATGAGTTTCCATTTTAGTAATTTGACTATACAAAAGATGAAAGTTACTAAACTGGTCAGTGGAAAATGTTGTCCAACCATAACATTAGTTAATTCTTCTTGGTCAAAGACTATTTGATTAATCATTAATCCACACAATAATAGGTAGATATTCTCTGGCTTATTTTACATAGATCATAATGGTGCCATCTAATCTCTGTACATCAGTGGGGAGAAATGTTCTCTTAATCAGTCTTGTCAGAAATAATCTCAATATACCAGCAAATATAATGGCTTTTAATCAGAATACAACATTTTCCAATGAAACTTTCATTTTTGATTATGTGTATTTTAGTTATTTGTGAAAGCAATGTAATATTAGATAATTTACTGTCTCTTTTTCTAAACCTTTTTCTCTGCATCTACATGGTTCTCAATGCATTTCTGGTTTCACTTCAAACAAGTTAGGAGACTTCTTTTCAATACACATTGAGTGCTCCACACAGAAGATGTTCTGACTTCTGTGAACTATTTCCCAGCAGTCCTTCACTGAGGGATGAGAAATATCTGTGCTGATTGATATGTAGGAAACTTTTAAACTTTTCTTCCCTCTGGAAGACTTTTATTGCTTTCTCTTTTCTGTACCATTTTGCTGCTTTACCACACATTTTTCAAGTTCCTCTCTCTCCCCTGCCTGAACCCTCAGGTGTTCACCACACATTGTCTTCTTTTCATTGAGTATTTCAATTTATATATTTGAGAGAAAAATGAAAGAGTATTATGTCATGTAAGTTGACTTCAGACATGTTCATTGCTGTTGTACTTACAAAGGGTTGGAAGTTCAATAGATGCTGAATCACAACAGCAAAGCATGGAAGTGTTTGACATTCTGCTCCAGCCACAGTAAATAATTTCCATTTAAAATACTTAATGTAAGTTCCCTGCTGCAAAATCCAGATCAATGAACAGAAAGAAAATGAATAGAAGAAATGGTGATAAAAGATTGAGGAGACAAAAAAAAATTGAAAAATTCTAACTCTTTTGTAGAACCGGAGACAGAAGAGAACATTGGCTTAAGTGTAAACTAAAGAAGCATTTCAAACACTTGATGAGAATTGTATCTGTACAGGATAAAAAACCCCCCATCTATAGAAAGATGTAACTGAAGTTACTGTAAAAGAGAAACGCAAAACTATTCGTAGCAGTTTGGACTTACTTTTTTTCTTTTTAATTTACTTGGGTCACTTACTGTTCTATCTTCCAAGGACTGTTTGTATATCTTATCTAAATGTTGCTTACTGTAAAATCATAAATAACTTGCACTCCATTACCTGTCTTGCAATTACTCATATTAATTACTGCAAATAATGCATCATCGGTTTGTAAAGATATTTTTCTTTGAAAAAAGATGCAAAAAAATCTAAAACTGAAAGGACCAAATATTGAAGTGAAATAATTTCTGTGAGTCTGATATTTTGGGGTTTTGGGTGTGAATGCTGGGATGTTATTCCAGTAGTCACTTCTTATCTGTTGGATGAGAAATGTAGGACATCATAGTTTATGAATGAATTCAGTAGTCATAAAAAAATTTTGCTGATGGCAGAATTACAAGACAAACAAGCAAGATAGCAGTGAAATTCAAAGATACTATGAAGTACAAATAACCATCTGATTTTCACTGTTGACTTCAGTGAATGCAACACATTTAATTGGGTTTGAAATGGAACAAGTGGCATTATACTCCTCTTTGTGGTGTTTTCACTGCTGCTATTTCATTCACTTACCACTGAATGACACATTACACAATAAAAGTTCATATTTTACATTACGAATACATCATCAGTGAATGTAGCCTTATAATACTATCATCAAATGTTTTCTGTATTCAAACATACAAAAGAATTTTGCCTCAATTTTTTTAAAATATGAGGTAGGAGGCTGGAAAAATCTCATTTGCTCTTTAGGAATAAATAGATATAATTTACATCATAATATACATTTTGATCTATTTTAAATATCTCAAGGTAGAATTTCCGGTTTGCATATTCATCTGTTCTATTCTTATAATAGCTCTGTATTGTATTTCAAAAGAGAATTTCTCTTATCTTGTGATAGTAAAGGGTTTTTACAATACAAATACCTTCATGCCTCTAAAATGCTTTAAGAGATTTACTAACTGTGAAATCCTTCTTTCCTTTTAAAGCTCATGTTTATTTCTTCATGCTGCCAACATACGACTAAGTGCATATAGATCTGTTTTCCAAAATTTAATGGAGTAAAATTAGCATTTAGCTTTTGTCATTTTATTTTTACTATACACAAAAATTATTTCTGCATTTGATGGAATCAAGAGATTTGTTATATAAAACTGTTTTGCTTGCTCAAATTCAGATGTCCCAGTTTGCTCATAACCAGGAATCTACCTCTATGCTGTGAAACTCAATAAGCCTGAGAGGAAAGCAACTGCTAACATCCTAATGTCTGGAACAGTGTTTATCCTATTAGAACCTGTTCAAAAATAAGAATTACTGAGAAAAGATGTAGTGGAAAAAGCTCTCAGGTCTTTCTAATTTGTGCATTTTTTCATCAGCTGTTCCCTGTTTGCAGTGTTTACATGCCAGTGTAACAACTTTTAGAAGCACATTATTTCTGCAGTACCAGTAAAGCCACAAACTAGTTTGTAAAATCTTGTGTAAATCATTTGTTGGAAGAGGAAGGAGAGGTCTTGAAGCTGAATTTTTCATTTAGGTAGAAATGTTTATATCCTACAGATGAGCAATCATTATGGTTTAGTGGATAGCATTTTGTATTCACAACACTCTTGTAAAACCTATTTGATGCTTGCTGCAAGAAACAAGTTGTGGGAGAGGATGAGGATCTAAGCTTATATTTGAAGTGAAAAGGTAACCCAAAGCCATTGTGGCTAAGTCACATTGATATAGATTTGAATGTTATACCTCCTTTTATATGCTTCCTGCATATTGTCTGTACAGACTGAGTACCTGAACGTAAGAGAATCTTATCCTCACAGCAGAGAACTGAATATGAGTAACTGCTCTATATGGTAGAAATACTGGCATGTTTTGACTGCACTAATGGGGAATAATTTGAGTCTCAACTCCAGGTTCAAAAACTATTTAAGAACAAATGTAGCTAAATTAATGAATAGATTTTAAATAGTATATTTTCATTTACAGGTACTACAAGGTAAAAAAAAAAAAAAAATTTTGCTGTGCCCTTCATCCCTGAAGCACATCAAAGCCTGACTTAATTCTCTGCATGAAGGGAGGAAGAAAAGCAGTGGACGACAGTATTGGGTTGCTATTTAGACAAAGTAATAGAAGATCTGAACCACCAGCCAGTCAGTTATATATCTATATATCTTGGCTTACATCTAACTTCACTGTTCAACAGGAGTACAGCTGAAGAAAAGTTTAATGGATGGACATTATTTGCTTGAGAAGGTAACAAACCACTATGGATTCCTTTTGTTCTTTGCTGGTAATAGCATAGATAGAACTTATCCTCAGGAAGTAAAAAGAACAGACTTAAATAATAAAAGTAAGTACTAAATATAGCTGTCACGAGTTCATCCTTCAAAGAAAACAAATGAAACCAAAATATTTTTTGATTTTTTTTTTATACAATAGCAGTTTCCACTGCTGCCCATTGAGAGAGGAGATTGGTGAGTTTGTATTTATTTTCCTTTCATTTTAAAAAAAAGTATTAATCACACAATTCTATTCACAAAGGTAGAACACAATAATAAAAATCTCATTTTAAAAATTTAATATACAAATGTTTAGGAGGCAGTATCCAATTATTTCTTCGTTTCCTGGCTATTACTGTAAATGTGTAAATGGGTCTATAGTGTAAATAGGTCTTACAACCGAGGATCCAAACAGTTTTATTCTGTGAAAAGTTGATGTTCATGCCTGAATTTTAATCAGTAGGTCCTATATTTCTCCAATGAGCTTTATCAAAGCTAAGATGCAAACAGCACTTTTACAAATTTTAATAAGCTAAGACAATTTGTGATAATTTCATCAGTGCTTGGTAACTTAATGCCTAGTGGCTTTTTAGTTCTAGAATCAAACATTATCTGTCATCTCCAAAGGTAAGAGGACCTGAGGATGCTAACGTGAAATACTAAAGATTTTTGCTTATCACTGAACAGATTTTTGTTTTAATACTTTACAGTTGACACTGATAATATATTGCACTGAAAAATCTAGAATATTTTTTCAAATATTGGGTAATTGAAGGAAAATTATAAGCTTTTATCCAATCAATTTAATTTCACTTATCTTTTAAATAGGTATATTAGATATTTGGATAAAGCTCCTTCTGTAGTGGACAGAACTCAATGGTCTGCCAATTAACAAATAACCAGCTTCCAAAGGCCAACATAATCGTTGCAAATCTCCTGGGTGTACCTGGCTCTTTCCATTGATTTTGCAGTATCCAGAAGCTGAATTTAGACTAGATGTGTAACTTTCAGACAGTTTGATTCTGAGAGATGAATCCCATCCTCAGCCTAAGAAATGGAATCTCCTCCAGTCAGATAACCAAATTGGTACAAAAATCTATATTAACAAGAGCACTGAGATGAGCAGAAACCATTTAGAAATTTAGAAAATACAAAAATGTTTACAGTTATGCTGTGACCACAGCCATTTAACTCAGTCCTTCTACATCTTCTCCCATCCCTCTTCCTTCTCTGCCCCAATGGAGACAAAAAACTTTTTTTGAAGAAAGAAATATCCATGGGGTAAAACAAAATAAATGCAAACACTGACATGTTTTCAGAACAAAGGTGCTCATTACATTCAGTAACGTGTCAGCAACAGACAGCACACACTAGAATTGAGTACATACAGACACAATCTGTTGTTTTAGTTCACCATCATGTTTGTTTTCCTGCCCACATGTAGACTGATGGTAGCAGAGCATTCAAAAATCCATTTTTATCTACTGCTATCTCATGGTAGATTAGGTATAACTCCCATCACATGACCATAGTTTTTTCTCTTTATATTGGAACCATTTTTCCAGAGGATCTTCTCATGTGCTTAGCACCATTCTATATGAATTCCTCACAAACAGCAGCAGGTTTACGATCATAGTATCTCTGTGAAATACAAGCAAAAGTGTTGCTAGTAAGAGCAGATGTTGACAAAGTGTAATTGATATCAGTACAGAGACTTCTATATATTTCAAGTGGCCAGTGAACCTGGTAGCCCTTATCAAGTAGCATTTGCAAATGCACACTGAAGTCCAATTGATTAAAGTGAGATTTGAGAATATACTGATACATGTATATAAAAAAGCTGAATGTAGATACCTATCATAGAAGATTGGAAAATATGTAAGATTCCTGAATTAAGCTCAGTCACAGAGTTGTTTCTCTGACTGTTCTGTTTGTTAGCTCTCCAACAAAAATCTTAGGATTAGAAAACCCTCTCCTCTGATGCAACATGTACTTTGTATGCTGACAGAAATGTTTTATCTAACTAGAAAAGGGATTTCATGAGTTGCTACTGCCATTACTTGTAGTCTGACTTGATATTAATCATTCACAATGTAATGAAAAAACAAACAAAACATTTCTACATTTTCAGTCAACATAGCATGTAAATATTTTCTATTTATTCAAAGAAATTTTCCTGAATAGAAAACTTTAATTTACACCTTCCCTTAGTTAATCCATAAAATGTCTTAATCTCTGGTTTGCATCAGAGCCCCACGTTCAGTTGAGGACAGGGAGAGAAGGGTAATGGAGCTTTTAAGGCTTGAAGGGACACCAGTGTGATGTGTTGACCTCTGATTAAAATATATCAGCAGTTGGCACTGAAATCATTGCTTGAAAGTCTTCAAATGTGAGTGCTCATATGAGTCATGGGAGATGCACAGATGTGGACAGTAATGTGTGAGATGGAGAAAGGACAGGGAGTCTACCCCCCCAGTGGCCTGCAGTCACATAATCACAGCCAGTGGCTTTTGATATTTCAAAACCACAAGTGAGGTACAGATATTTGGTCCAAGAACCAGACTGCATCTATTCCTAAATAACCCTGTGAAATATATAACATACATATATTAAGTTCCTCATATAAGTGAGGAACTTCAACACACATCACTTTAATCAATAAATTTGCTCATTTTGCATTGATTGGTAATGTATAAAATATTAACATTGTATGTTGAAGCCTGCAGAAATACAGAGTGTTTGTTTTGGGGGAATATTAAAAGATCGGTTTCTCACCAGCACCACCTCCACACAAACCATCATGATTTAAAAAAAATGCACTGAATCTCTAACTTGTCTGTTACACAGAAGAGAAATACCAATGTTAGAGTAAGAGAATTTTATTTTCTAGAAGTCATAGCTTCATCTTTTAGAAATAGTTACTTTGTCAGCCAGATTTTGAAACCAGCTATTCATGTATGAATTAGCTGTCTGTTGTCTGAGGCTATGTTTCACTATGCAAATATGCATATTGCTAAATGACCTTTGTGGTTAAATTTAGATGATCACTTAAGGAAAAACTGTCAGTTTCATTTCATTTCCCCAAAGTCTTTGTCAGTGCATTTAAGGATCTCATTCACTCTGGAGTGTTAGACAAGGTATACGAATAATTAAGAAGAGCTTATAACTGAGTATCTTAAAGTAGATGTTTAAAAACATGCTAAAATGCATTGAAGAGACGTGATTAGCAAAAAAAACTTGACTAGTTTCCTCTTTCATGGTTCTTGTTGCCTCTTTTTTTTTGAGAGTTGCTCCTTGATTTGTTTTACTTAAAAATATGCAACATTAAGGCATAAATGTTGTGTAATAAGTATAATTTAGTCTGCTTTTTCTCTCAGAGACTTCAGTCAAATTTGGGAACAAATTTTTATGAAGTGGAACCTCTTGAGACAAATGATAATGGGTTTTTTAAAAATTAAATGTTTTTTTTGTAATGAACAGGTTTTACTTCTATATAAGTTAAAGGACAGGCCTTTCAGGTTTAGAAAAGAGGATGTCACAGTAAATGTTTTCATAAGTAATTGAATTTCATTTACCAGGTAGAAATGCACTGCAGTAGTGATATTTACCACATCAGTGATTACAAGGCAATTATAAAATCACACTAGCTTATTAAAATTGATGAGAAATGTTATACCTATACATGATTTGTTAAATGTATCACTGTAGCTGATAATTTCTCAAAGTATGCAGTGAGAAAATTAACAAGTTATGCTTATATTAAAACCAGGATAATTTAAATTCTTCAAAACATTTTTTGCTTACATTTTTTGAGTGAGAAATCACAAGAAAAACCTTACAATTAAATGTTTTTTTTTTCCACTAAAGTTGTAGTAACAGGACCACTTAAGACCAAGATCTTCCCTGAAAATAGTTCTGCATATTTCACATTTCCTCTAACAGTTTTCTAACAACAGCAATAGTCATATACTCAAGCTTGTCTCTCTGGTTTAGACTGAAATTTCAAGTTTTAAATCATGCATATATTTAAATAGGTTTGCTTAAGAAATTACTTGGGCTATTCTATGATCTCAAGTAAACTAAAATGATTTATTACTTCAGGTATGGTTTATTTGAAGTTTATTGAAGCTCACAGGAGTGTTTCTACTGACCCACATTGGCTTAGGACTTCAGTTCCCACAAGTTTTTCTGGTGTTGCAATTGTCAGGGCTTGCTGAACTCAGTAATCTTACAAGGGTAAGGCTGTCAAGGCTCCCCACACCAGTTCATGGTGAGTCTGAGCATATGAGTTTGTGAATTTGTATAGCAGGTGAATTGAGAAAAGATTAATGCTGAAATTTTTATAAAAAAGAAAAATGGCCACAGCCATGTCTAAAAATATTCTGAGCTATGTTTCTATAAATGTGGAAGTGTTTAGCAAAAGGGCAGAAATATTAGCAGTATTATCTCACTAATACCCAGTGTCCAATACTTAAGCTTGGAGTAATTATAATTATATGACAAATATTGTAAAAATTTAAATAACTAGCAAATTGAAGGAAGTTGTAGTTTGCTCCTAAAATTTCAAAAGCAGAAAAGCTGCTAAAGTAAATAGATTATTCTTTATGAGATGTCTTCTCAGATCTAATATGTAGCTAATTCAACTTTCACATTAGATTTAATAAATTAACTAGAGAAACTAGCATAGAAAGTTCAGGAAAAAGGTAGGGAATGATGCCATCTGACATTTTACTTTTAAACTTACTTTGTTGTTCATCCAAGAGTCATAAAGGTGACACCTTGTGGTAATGAAGAATATTGCTCCCGTATTCACTGGCCACCGAAAGGGTATTTTAAAGTGCCTTTCCTGTAATATGAATAGAATAACATTATAATTGAATCCCAGATTTGGTCAGTAATATTTCACTCGGAAAGATACCCATTGTGTGTCAGGTTAATGTTATTTTAGATTCAAAGTTTCAAACTGTTTTGCTTGTTTGTTTGTTTTTTTACCTTGTTCTGGTACTTTTGTAATAATTTCACGTCTTTAGAGTACTAACTGGTTTAAACGATGCTCCTCAGATTCAGCTGAATGTTGCACTTGTTCCTGATTTATCCTGTGGATACAGGAAGCACAGAAGCCTGATGAGAAGGTAGTTGGAACATGCTTCTTTGTTTCTGTCTCCTAAGTACGTGAGCTGCTGCCAAGTGAGGGGAGAATGTAGCCTACTGTAACCTAAAGAGATTGCGGAGAAAAAACTCAAGGCCAATTTAGAATATAAGGCAAGATTAAAAGAGAGAGAATCAGATTAAATGCATCTTCTTTGTATAGATTCCATGTGCACAAACATGCCCCTCAAAGGCAAAACAGAGCTCAGATCATGTAACTATGTCTGCAATACACCCAGGGAATATACTTCTGCACCTTTGACCTTCCTTTTTGTGTATGCACAGTCATTGCAGAGCTAATGTGAGATAAAAGTTAGTAAAAAAAGTATAACAAATGGGTGGTGAATTTCCTTGAGTAGTTGGCCAGACACCAGCTAAAAAGGTATTAATATTGGTGAAAGCAATAGTTAAATGAATTTCATCCTAGTTAAATGGTTCATCCAGGAAAAAATATCAAAGAATTTGAAATACTCAATGACATGAAGGACTTTTATTAAAGGGGTAACTAAAATGTGACAGAATGATAATCATGGTTCTTACTCTAAAAGCCTTTGTTCTACTGGAACAAAAGATGAAAAATAAAGGTGATGTTAACAGAACACTATAACAACAACATGAAGAAACAAGACAGAATGGCATAAAGATCTTTGAAGGTTAATATAGTTTTAGGAAAGGATTGATAAGAATTTTACTTAAACACGGGGAATTTTGTGGTATTCCAGTGCCACATTTGATTATAAAAATGATTCTGTGGGTCCACATGAAACTATTGAAACTATTTATTTGAATATTTGAGAAATATTATTGAGATTTTTATGGTGCAGCATTGCATAGATAGAATTAGTAATGCTATAACAGATGTAGATGCTGATGACTGCTCTAGCAAAATTCAACATTAAATATCTCTTAATCCAATGAGCAGGCAACATCACAGAATGGTATGCATATTATTATGAGTTGATACAATTTATTTACACTGGAACATTAAATGAAAGAAGGCATTTAAATCTCTGACATACAAATTATGATGGAATGAAGTGAAAACTTGCTGACTGTACTTATGTAAAGTCAGGTCAGTTTACCCTTCTTTCAGTGAGGCAGGTACAAGGAATTGCATGGTTGTTTACTGCGGAGCAGCTGACATGCTGGATTTCAGTGCATAATTTATACTTATTTATATACCCATTCCATAAGGTTCTCAATTTCGAAAGACAATCATTCATCGAGGAAACTAGTAGAATCAACTAGTTAAAGAACTAGCTGATACAGAGCTTTTACAGAACTGTACAAGACTATAAAAATCAATAAAACTATGAGTAGTCAGCGTTTCAAGCAAGATGGGTGTGGTGAAAACTTGTATAATTGTGGTTTAACCTGAATTACTGTCTGTGAAGCGCCAAACAAGCTGGAAGAGAAAAATCATGTGATCAGAGAAAAATTGCTAACTCTCAGAAGTCATATGTAAGAGTAATACGAGAATTGCCAAGATTCAAGAGAATTATATCTTGCCAAGATAGTAAAATAAAATAAAAAACAATTCTCTATTTTGTATTAAAATACAGATAAGCTGTTCACACTCAGTGTCAGAGTCTTATTCCTGCTACCCAGGGAGTATCAGAATTGACATGTATTGTGTAGGACAAAATCACATAAGTCATCAACTTCCTAACAGCTGGGAGTAGTGGAGTATCAATGTTGTGCAGCTGTTAAATCCAGGATAGGGAGTAGGTTTCAAGGCTGTTTCTCTTTCTCCAGTGAACAGACTTAGTGCCTCAAATCTACTTGTCAAAGAAACCACATATTTAAAGGAGAGTCAGCAAATCCAAGAAAGGAATAATCTGCACACCTACTACTGGCCTTTGTTTACATGAACTCAGTCCATTTCAGAAAGACTTCTCTGATCCACCACAACAAAGAAATGAGTAAATGGCATAATTTAGAAGAACCCTTACTAGCTGCTGCCATGGGAGCAGAGGAGCAAAGCAGCATCAAATCTTGACCTCTTTGAAGGTCAGTAAGTAAATAATGGCCTAGCACTGTCATGAGGCAGCTCTTAAGGCATATTTTGTACTGACTTTTAACATCTGACTGATTCAGTGACTGTCTCACATCAAACCTGGTTAACTGTGCAGCTGGCATGCAAGAAACAGAATAGACTGTTTGTGTTGTGGATAATAGAAAAGACTAACACATATACACATACATACACATGCACACACAAATCAAACCATGTAGATTCCTGACAATGCAGGAACCTCTTGCACTATTCTATCACCATTGCAAGAGCAGTCACCTGTATCTATTTTGAATAAAGATTGTACTTAACATGGCTCCAGAATAGAACAGAAAAATGAGAAGCAGACTAATGACAAGTACCACTAATAAAACAACACTGTTGAGAAGAACTGGAGAAGACAAAAATAATACAATTGAGGAAATAATTATAAAGTTTCAAAGTATAAGGTGGTATGCTAGCAGATCAGTGAGGAGAAGCTTTGCCATCAAAACCTCACAGCTAAGCACAGCAGCTGAAAGCATCTCTGCACTATTGAATCATGGAGTGACTACTGCTGAAATGCAACTGCAAGAAAAGAAAGCTTAGATATTTCAACCAGGTGAAGTATTTAGCAATGCCAGGAAAAATCTAATTAAGGCAGTTTTAAATAGTCTAGGCCTGATGACATTTACTGCAGGATGCTTAGAGAATAGATGAAGTATCTTTAATGCAGTTAAAGTATATCCATGAGAATCTTTGCAGATTGGGAAATGCATCAAAGTCTGGAGAATCTATTGGCTTCCTCCTTGCAGAGATGGAAGTTTGCTTTCCTAAAGTTCAGGGTTCTGACTTTATCCTCACCTGACCCATATCCCTCAGTACTGCAAATTCCATCAGTGCATGATAACTGCAGCCCAGACTGCCTCCAATCTTGACGCCCCCGATTTGCTCACTTGCATTGGTGACCAGCAAGTGCAGTATTGCTGCTGTCTATTACCTGGCTCAAGAAGTTATCCTCTGTGCATTCCAGGAGTCTCCTGGACCGCCTACAGCTCACTGTGCTACTTTCCCAGCAAATGTCAGGGTGGTTGAAGTACCCCAGCAGGACAAGAGCCTGATAGCATGATGCCTCCTGTAGCTGGAGGAAGAAGGCTTCATCGACAGGTTCGATGCCTTGATCAGACAGCCAGGTGTAGACATCAGCCATTAGATTCCCTTCGTTGCCCTGATATCTAATCAGACTTTTGACCTGCTCATGGCTGTTCTTCAGACTCTTCACTCTCAATCCACCTCTGGAGGCAGAGGGCAATCTCTCCGCTTCTCCTTCCTCTCTTGTCTGTTCTGAACAGTCCATAGCCATGGATAATCACACTCTAGTCATGGGATTCATCAAGGTCATAACTTTCTAGCAGCACTGTAGCTTCCAACTCCTCCTATTTGTTGCCCATGATGTGTGCATTGGTCACTGGTAACATCAGGCCAAAGAGAGAAGGAATTTTTCTGGTGCTTGCTAGTGCCTTATCTATATCTTAATCTTTTAGTTCCTTCTAATTTCCTAATGATTTTACTTGAGCATACTATGTTTGCCATTAATCTGGCTCAACAGTGAGACCGGCTGCCTTCAGTAGTGCTGGACTATTTGAACCTGAGCAACAGAACTGTCAAGAGCTGAACTGTCTGTCAAAAAAACCCACATATGTGATCAAGAATCACAAGATTGCTTAATTCCCTCTTCCCCCAGTATATCAATTTAATTAAAGTAACCACAACAGCTAGAATAAAGCTGTAAGTGTGCTGCATCTTGTTCAAATAGCATTTGCATTAAACAGTTAGAAGAGGAGGTTGCTAAGTAAAACCTTACCAAAATTGTCAAGTTCCAGCACTAAGACCTTAGCACAAGCCAACATTGAAAGTGTGCATTACAATATTGTTTTAAAATAATGTTGGCAATTTTTCCAGCGTACTTGTCCATAGTTCAGTTTAGTTATCTCTTAACAAGCAGCTATTCTGTAGTTCAGCTTATTCACTCTGCAGTTTATGATCCCATGCTTTATTTACCATGCATTATTCAACATCTGCCTCTAACATAGCTATTGTTAGCTTTCTTTTCTATGAATCATTACAGAATGTACATTTCTGGAATGATAACATATATCAGTAAAGAACGAAGGTATTTTACGACTGTGGATCAAAGACACAAAGGCATTAGTGTCAAAACTACTTGGCAAAAGAGTATTTAACTGGATGTGTCTAGTATGTAATTTTTTTTTCAGAATACACGTATTCTGTAAATCTGAAATGGAAATATCTTTGTTTTCAGGTGAATTTCTGGCTTTTGAGCAATTCTGCAATTGAACTGTGGGTGCTCTAGTAGTCTAAATAGAATGCCTAGTATCATGTAAGATCCACTTTCAGATGCAAACAGATTACAAAACTGCCAGTAAAACATTCTTAACCAATGGATTTGGTGTTCTTTTCTAGCAAACTTCCACCTCACAGGGGATTCTCTATACCTAATACTGCAAGTAAAAAATTTACTTCATTGACAGAAAAACTTCAGTCTAGGCTCCAGTCTACCCGTTCTTGCAAAAAACTTTGATAGCTTGTCTCACTGTGTTGGTGTTAATAATTGTGCTCTTTAAACATTACTATATCTACTAAGAACCACTAAGCAACAGCTGGCAGGAAGTGTCTTCCTCTCAGTGAAGAATGTCCAGCTCATCTGAGTGGCTTGAACCTGCTCCTGGGCTCCCAGCAGCTTTAAACATGGGTTCCAGCTGCCAGTTAACCAAGTGTTTCCCCTTGTGATTTCATTTCTCACATATTTTATACCACATGGAATTTCATACCACATTACCATTTTTGTTGGAAGAGAAATTTACTTTCTATGTCCATGACAGAATGCCAAACATTTCAGTTCCCTCCTCCAAAGCATAGTTATTCCAGACTTCAAAGAAAAGTAAAGGTCATCAGAATTTCCTTTATTCTCTAAATTTTATTCTTCAGAATTACATTTATTTTTGCAATAGCAAAAACTGTCTCAAATAACAGCATAAAATACCTTCAGATAGGACTTGTCAGTGGCAGAAATATGCAGAATATCAGCTCACACTGATATTTAAAGCTTGACAACTAAGAAGGTAAGTTCTTATAACGAAGAGACCTAAGAGAATCTTAACAGTAAACGGTGGTATCAGTCCCAACTGTAACTATTCAATGTTACATCCCATAATCAGGTCCCACATGCTAATGGAGACACTTTATAAACCAGGATCTTGATGACAAGCAAACGACAGCTGATAAGTGAATTCAGCCTCCTGTGTGTGGTCCTAAACTTCCAGTGTCTTAGTGGTGTTGTCAGTCTCACAGCATCAGAAAAATACTATTGCCCCAAAAAATAAGATAAAAAAGGTAGGAATTAAGATAATTAATGAGAATTGTTTACAGGAGACAGGTTATGGCTGTGTGCTACAATTCCCATGCAATCCTTAATCCAGGAAGCTGCCTAAGGTAAAGACTGCAACATGGCAGTAAAGCTGCTCATCCCTTTGTAAAACCTAAGAAAACATTGTACTGAGTCATGAGTCACGAGTCACTTCAGGAGATTGGTGTCAGGGCCCAGATTTTCACCTGACCTTCTTGGGGATTTAGCTGCCTGGGCTCAGGGCCAATTTAGAAGAAGCATAGCTGAAGGCCTTGACAGAAAGAGTGAGAAGCGCATCCTTGTGGTGCGCTGCAAGCAACTCTGAGGAAGCCTGAGCTGGGACTGCTACAGGCTGTCATGGTTGATCCCTGCTTGAGCTGTGCTGCAGCCATGCTGTACCTGTGCCCTGCTGATCCAGATCCTGACCCTGTGGTTTGATATCCTCCTTGGACCTTGGTCTTGCTCTGTCACCGCGAGCATCCACTATGAGGAGGGCTGCTGGCTGCCCACTCCAGTCCTGCTGTCTCCCTGGGGCAGGGGAACGGGTCCTGTCTGGCACAATTCTGCACTGTCAGTACTGCTCCTTGTGTGTGCATGTGTGCAAGTCTGGGGGAATGTGCCGGGTGAGAAGGGTGCTTGTCATTTTCCAGAAAAGCCTTTAACATCCAAAATGCCATGATCATAAAACTCTCTGTATTTCTTATTTTTCTTCACAGTTCTGAAATTATGTTATGGTATTTCAAACTAAGCAAGCTGTGCTTTCCAAGCAAATTTGAAAAATAAGTGTTTTACTCCAGTTCTTTTAGGTATTTAAACTACATCAATTACAATAATATTAACAGATTAACACACTGCAGGAAAATTATCATTGAGATGTATTGCTGGACCTATCCCAAAGTTGTAGAAGCTGTACAACCTCAGTTCTATGAGCTCATGGCTCAGCCTCAGCCTGGTGATAAGTTTACTTCCTAGTGCATTTCTGTGCTCCTGGTAAAGTTGTTTTTGTAGTATTCATGTCTGGAAAATTCCACAAACCCTATGGTAGTACATCCATCTTTCAATATTATTGTCTTCCATTCCACATATTGCCTTGTGCTGTGACTATACCTCCTAATTCACAGATAATAATCCTAATGGTTTAAGAAAAGCCAAAGTGTTCGTATAGAAGATTGTATTTGCCCACTTCCTCTTAAAAACAGATCCAGATTGTATTTGTGGTTACAGTTTGTGGACATCCTGAAGTACACCTCCCACAGGAGGAGGAATGGATGGGAAGTGGTGTTCCAAAGAAAAATAAACTGCTAGGTCTCCTTCATTCTAGGGTCTAAGCTGTGGTGAAACAGAATGGGAAAGTAAATTTCAGTCATGCAGAGAAAATTATCTATGAAACTATTTTTTACTTTTAAAAAAGAAAACAATATTTTCTCAATAAAAGAATTTTAAAAGAATTTAAAACTTCTACAATATAAAATGAACATTCCCTCCTTCAAAAAGTGAGTTTCCACCATATGTTTCCATCTCCCATTCTTCCAAAATACAGATATGGGTGTAGAAGTGCAAATTATCTCTTTTCTACTGAGATGTTTCAGTGATGTAGGAGTGCTTGTAGGCAACAGAATGCATGTCACATTTTCAGAAAGTCCCTTCCAGTCCTATTTCCTTCAGGAAGTTTTACTCCCTTTGAAAGTCAATGCAAGTTGACTATATAGAACTGAAAATGAAATATTGAAAAATTTCTTTTAAAACTCCATTTTTATTTAGTAGTGAGACATTTGCCTCCTAGGATCCAGCCTTACTTTCTAACCTGGAAATACTCTACAAACAAAGTTTCTCTGAGTTGTAGGTTATTTCTGTGACAAATAGTTCTACAGTGTACACAGAAAAATAAGGCCCAAAAAAATCTTTTCACAGCTGACAATTCTCGAGAACTTGGAAACTCTGCAATCATGTTGAGTCCAGATTATATGCTGAAGAAAATACACTTTATGTAGTCTAACACAATACATTTGGATTGTGTTACAGTGACAGTCAAGAAAATAATTTTTTGAACAAAAATATTATGCTCATGCCTAAAGGTTAAGGTAGGTTCTGACAATTCAGAATGTGATCACTTCACATAAATGAGCTGGGATAGAAGATATTTTCTGATTCAGAATACGAAAAAATATGACTAAAAAAGTGCATATAGAACAAGGTTTTTCTTTGGCTGACAAAAAGACTCATTTGACTCGAAAAGTCTTCTAGCCAGAAGAGACTGTGACTTCATGACTATCTATGTAATGTTGAAATTAGGATTCCAGAACATATTCCTTCAGGTACAATAATTAACATGCAGCTAAAACAGAATTTTCTGTGTATATGTAACATTCAGAACCCACAAAAATACTCAGCTGCAGTGTTCTCCCAGTAGTTGTTCCAGTGGTTAACAATTCTCACTTGCAAATACGTGTTTTGCTTTTTTTCTCTGAATTTCTCTATATTCATCTGTGGTGAATTAAACTGAAGAGCTGTATAAGCACTCTTCTAGCTGCTCAACTCATCTCCTTCTTTTAAGATAAACAGACAGATCTTGAGGGTTTGAGGTTTTTTTTCTATAATACATTTAATGTCTTCTACTGATTTGACTAATTTGTTTAGTCTTTCTTTTATCTATATTCCTTATAAGTGTAACTTTCTCAGAAAGAGGGCTTTGATCTGAGCTTAGTACTATAGCAGCTTCTCCTTTGGGAAATGGGAGCATTACAAATGCGTATTTCCAGCCTCTCAGTCCCATGGAAGTGCCCTGCCACCCTTGTGTGTTACCTCTTTTTCTTGACAGTCACTATTGCACTGCCATCTGTTATTATTACTGGGACTAGGGTCCAGGTATGCTTCTGTAAACTGCCCTTGTGTACCATGCATCAAGATGTCTGGGGAAATGTTCAGATGTTCAGGCTGATTGCAAAGGAAAGGAGATTGAATTGTGTTTCTTTATCTGAGTCCTGCCTAGAGAGTTACAGAATGGCTTGGGTTGAAAGGGACCGTAAAGACCATCTAGCTCCAACCCCCCTGCCATGGGCAGGGACACCTTCCGCTAGACTAGTTTACTCCAAGCCCCATCCACCCTGGCCTTGAACACTTCCAGGGATGGGGCATTGTGCAACATCGAGTCTCTCTAGATTATGTAATTATTGGGTAGAATCAACCAACCTGTGTGTGTTGTGGGAGAGGCCAGGCCAGAATCCACGTAGTCAGGCCTGCCATGGAACGCACATGGCCTGCAGCTGCAAGGCGGTGTTGTAAGCCATGTGGCAGAGCTGGCAGTCAAAAGGCTGGTCTGGTAGCCTGTCCACACCACACCCCCTGGAACCCCTGCCCCAGCCTCTGACTGGCTGCACCGCCTCTCTCTCTGTCCCAGAGTTTTAGTGATCAGCCCTGTAAAAGTACGAATAAACCTAAAATCAGTCCCAGAGAAGTGTGATGAAAGAAAAATAGCCATTGGTGATATTCCTTACTTACATTGCATATTGAGATTTGTTACTCAGCTGTTAATCCCATGTGCCTTGATAATTTGTATTCACTGAATTTATAAAATGGTATCAACTTAATTTGACAGGATCAATTTTCCATGTACCCATGTTGATTAGCAGTAATTACATTATCCTCCTTTAGTTGCTTATTTCTTGATTCCCGTATCAGAATTTACACAATTAAAACAATCCCTTAATACTGGCAACATGAGACCTTTCACTGATGACACTTAGATTCTTTTCCCCATGATAATGCAAGGTGGGTTTTTCCCTCTAAATATTCCACATACATGCTTAAATACTTATTTATCCTATTTACTAAAATTATATATTAGTGTGAACAGAGTGATGAACTGAATAATAACCTGTCTCATATTTTATTTAGTGAAAGTTTTGACCAGAAGGTTCGGAAATACTTTAGTCTAAGTTGTACCTTCCCTAGACACCTGAAGGTTTTCATATTCAAAAATCTTTTTGCAAGATTTCAGTACATTAAACATTTTTCCCTAACAAAGGAAGACATTCCAGGCCTTATTCTTTATTCCAGAGGTTGGTTACATATTTGAGTTGGAAATTACAGTCTGAGAGAGTCAATTACTAGAATTTATGTATCTTTTATGCAAGCACATGTTACATAAGGAACAAAAAAGGCTCACAAAAATCCCACAAAAACTACAACTCAAACTGACACTTCATTGATGTTTTTCAGATGCACCTCCCAGAAAAATCAACTGGACTTAAAGAAGGGGGGGGTGAGAAGAGAAGAAGGGATGGAAGGAATCTTAGTTACCTATCTTCTCCTTCTATCTTTTTTCTTTAAGAATTTAAGGTTTTTTCACTATTAGAACCCATACATAGTTTAATAACTTCATGCATTCAGTAGTTAGAACATACTTTGAAAATTGTATTTAATTGTCTGAAAAATATCAGTTCCCTGATATGTTTTGTCCATGAACTATAGTCCAGTGTACACCTATATGTTTAAAACCAAGAAACACTTATGTTTTCCTACCTACAGGAGAGGGGAATATTTTTCTGTATCTTTTTGTAAGCAGACAGCTATTTCTGACACTCAAAATATCAAAGGCACTCCTGTGTAAATAACAAATTCATAAATTAAATATCAAAGCCAACTGGACATTTTTATCCTCTGCGTGCTTATAGAGATTTATTTGGTCCAACAATTGTACTGTTTTATTTCTAATTAGTAAAATAGTTTGCAATAGCCTACTTCCTCAGATATCTGAAAAACTGATGTTCAAGTGAATTTATTCTGACTTTGTTTCACTATGATTTTACTTTAATAATATAATATGATCAATTTTTCTTTGTTTATTGCATTCCTTCATTAATTTTAGTTAATGGAGTCAGAACATTTTTAATCATAAGAGGCCATTGAACACAGTGGAAAATCAGCATCTATAGGATAAATGAGATTTTTTTACAAAGTTCAGAGGCTCTGATTAGAAGACTGGATCTAATATATCTCTTCCCCTAAATGATATTGATTTTATATATTCCTTATGGTTTAAGCCCAGCTGGTAACTAAGCCCCACACAGTTACTCACTCTCTCCCCCCTGGTGAGATGAGGGAGAGAATTGTGATGGTAAAAGTGAGAAAACTCATGGGCTGAATTAAAAACAGTTTAATAAGGAAAGCAAAAGCTGTGTATGTAGCAAAGCAAACCAAGGAATTCATTTGCTGCTTCCCATGGGTAGGCAGGTGTTCAGCCATCCCCGGGAAAGCAGGGCTCTGTCATGTGTAACGGTGACTTGGGAAGACAAACACCATCACTCCAAATGTCACATCCTCCCTTCTTCTTCCCCCAACTCTATATGCTGAGCATGCCACCATATGGTATGGAATATCCTAATTTTCAAGAGGAGCAAAGAAGGAGGAGCCTGGAAACTACAGGCCTGTCAGTCTCACTTCAGGACCTGGTAAAGTTATGGAGAATATTTTTCTGAGATGTATTGAAAAACACCTGATAGACAACACAGTCGTTGGTCACAGCCACCATGACTTCATGAGAGGAAAGTCCTGCTTGTCAAACCAGATTTCCTTTCATGACAAGGTAACCCACCTAGCTGATCCAAGCAAACCAGTTGATATAATCTTTTTAGATTTCAGTAAAGGTTTTGATACTGTCTCTCACAGGATCCTTCTGGACAAACTGTCCAGCACACAGCTGGATAAACACATCATGCAGTGGGTGAGCAATTGGCTCATGAGTTGAGCAGAGAGGGTGATAGTGAATGAGGTGACATCAAACTGGCCACCTGCCAGTAGTGGAGTTCCACAGGGCTCCATCTTAGACCCAGTGCTCTTCAACATCCTCATAAATGACTTGGATGCAGGACTGGAAGAGATAGTAAGCAAGTTTGCAGATGATACAAAAGTGGGAGGAGCTGTTGACTCCCTCAAAGGCAGGGAGGCCCTGCAGAGAGACCTCACAAATGAGAGAACTGGGCAATCACCAACAAGACAGAGTTCAACAAGGGAGAGTGCTGGATTCTGCACCTGGGACAGGGTGATCCTGGTTGTGTGTATAGACTAGGGAAGAAGAGGCTGGAGAGCAGCGCTGTGAAAAGGGACCTGGGGGTCCTGATTGATGGCAAGTTGAAAATGAGTCAGCAGTGACTTGGCAGCCAGGAGGGCCAACAGTGTCCTGGGGGGCATCAGACAAAGCATCAGCAGCTGGTTGAGGGAGGGGATTGTCCTGCTCTGCTCTGCATTGGTGCAGCCTCACCTTGAATATTGTGTGCAATTTTGGGAGCTACAATACAAGAAAGATATTGAGTTATTGGAAAGTGCCCAAAGGTCAATGAAGATGGTGAAGGGCCTTGAGGGGAAGCCGTATGAGGAGCAGCTGAGATCACTTGGTCTGTTCAGCCTGGTGAAGAGGAGACTGAGAGGAGACCTCATTGCAGTCTACAACTTCCTTGTGAGGGGAAGAAGAGTGGCAGACACTGACCTCTTCTCTGTGGTGACCAGTGACAGGACCCAGTGGAATGGCCTGAAGCTGTGTTAGGAGAAGCTTAGGTTGGATATTAGAAAAAGTTTCTTCACTCAGGTGGTAGTAGAGCACTTCCAGCTCTCCAGGGAAGTGGTCACAGCACCAAGCCTGCCAGAGTTCAAGAAGTGTTTGGACAATACTCTCAGGAACGTGGTGTGACTCTTGGGGATGGTCCTGTGCAAGGCCAGGAGTTGGACTCAATAATCATTGTGGGTCCCTTCCAACTCAGCATATTCTGTGATTCTGTGATCCCTTTGACTTGAGATCAGTTGTTCCACCTGTGTCATCTGATGCACAGCTTCTCATGTACCCCAGCCTACTTGCTGGCACGGTAGTATATGAAGTAGGAAAGGCCCTGACATTGTGCAAGCAGGGCCATCCTAGAGCACAGAATTGCATTCAGACGATTCTCCTAAATCTCCAGTGAGGGAGACTCCACAACCTCTCTGGACAATCTGTTCAGTACACGGTCACCTACAGAGTAAAGTTCTTCCTCATATTCAGATGGAACTTCCTGTACATCAACTTATTCCTGTTGTCTCTTGTCCTATTTTTTGGCACCACAGATTAGAGCCTGGCTTCATCTTGGCACCCTCCCTTCAGATACTCATAGGCATTGATGAGGTCCCTTCTCAGTCATCTCTTCTCAAGGCTGAACAGGCCCAACTCCCTCAGTCTTTCTCCATAAGATAGATACTCCAGTCTGCTATCACCTTTGTAGCCCTCCACTGGACCAGCTCCAGGAGCTCCATGTCTCTTGTACTGGGGAGCCCAGAAATGGACACAGCACTCCAGATATGGCCTCACTAGGGCTGAGTAAGGGGCAAGATCACCTCCCTCCACCTACTGGAAATGCTCTTCCCAACACACTACATCAGTTTATTCCATGAGTAGTATCCTACTTCCCTGAGGGAAATGTTTAATTGAATGGTAATATTTGTTTGGCTGGGTAAAAGGATGCAGAAAATATAGTGTACACGATCTTTGTTTTTAGAGTGTTTAAACCTATAGATTCATTAAATTGACTTTTTTTTTAAACGTAGAAATGTCAGACATGCAACATAGGATCATTGTCCCTCAGGTCTGATTTGACAGGGGCCATAATCTCTTGCTCCAAGAAAGAATTGCTATGGCATCCTGTGATGACATATTTTCCTAAAGCAAAACTGTTAGTGGTACAGCTTATGCTCTTAAGCATGGTTTGATAACGTTCTAGGCTTTTTCATTTCACCATAATATAGCCCTAATATTATCCATCATCTGGATGATATTCATATTTATGTGGACATCTTAGGCCTGTGGAGTTTCACTGTTGTCTGTGGCAGTCTTTTTGTGGCAATTATAGTTCAGTGGTGTTCTTTTCCATTATTTCCCATTTTCCCCTCAACAAAAAATATCTGCCCTAAAATGCCCCCTTTTTAATATATCTAGTGCTGTGAGTACATAAAAGAAATAAGAATGCTGGTTTTCTTCTTGCAGACACTAAATTTTTTAAGTTTCTAAGCAACATCACGAGATTGCAAACAAATATGATTACACCTTGTCCAGGCATAAGGAGTTTGCCCAGTTATTGCTACAGAACAAGATCACTTTCCAGAGCATTGTCACTCTCCTGTGAACATGAGGCTAGGATGGAAAAAGAATGATCAGAAATGAGCACTTGTTCTCCAAGTACAAAATGTCTTCAATGCATTGGAAAATCAAATTCCAGATTCTCTAGATCTCAGTTTTCTCAGATAATAATGGGGTTTGTTTTGCTGGTTTTTAGGCAACTCACAAAACTGCTCATTTGTTTTACAGTTTCAGAGTTTCTGTAATTCTAACTATCCAATGAGAATTAAAGAGGTTTTTTAGTACTTGACATTCATCAAACACTGGTGGTTACACTGCAAATGAAGAAATTGCAAAAGATAAAGTTGGCTGCAACCCCATCATGATTTTGACTATAGTAAAAGAAGGAAGTCTGCAACAGATTTTAAAGCCCCAACAGCATCAATTAGGAGCATAAGAAATAAGTCAGAATTGTACTTCAGAATACTACAAAAAATATTACAAGTGTAAAAATTGCCAGAATAAGCCTCCACTTTGGTTTACAAGCTCATTTGAAAGATTTTCCTTGAACCTTTTTTCTTAGAGATACATCAATAAAGAGGAGAACTGCATGCTTTAATCAATTTTTTTTCATATTTCAAAGTTTAAAATTCTCATGGGAGATAAAGTCACCTTCTTTCACATCATACAGACTTTTATGGCAACTTATTGTACATCTATGTTTTTTCTTCTTGTATCTCATTTTATAATAAGAAACCCTCTTATAGCCCAGGGGTGGACTTAGAGGCCTGTGGAAACAAAACGTTTTTAAATTCCTTGTTACATTGTAGTAGTATCATGGTAAAGAGGGAAAATAAATAAATACTTGCCATTCCAGTCCATGTTATCATTTTTTTTTAATAGTTTTGCAATCATTATAATAACATGCATATTTGAAGCATCTAATTAAAGCAAGTTCTCAAGGCTCTTTTGTCTGTTACATGTAACCTCTATACTCCCTGACTCAGGCCTCTAGAAGACTGAAATAAACTATCTATCAAGGAATCAGCATTTTATTTGGTGTCACTAAGGAAGTCTATCCTGTTTCACATTTCACAGTAGCTAAATTTTAACACAGGTGGGAGCAAGTTATGAGAACTATTCCTACCATTACATAAATTTTTAAAAAATTTAAACTCAAGTACTTATGGTTTGTACTCTAACAACAATCATCCTCGTGGTTACTGGGAATTTCAGGTGTATGGTACTATAATCACATCTCATCCTCCCTCCACTAAAGGTATTTCTAGATTACTTTTTCTGACCATGGGTGATAGAAAGTCTTTTCTTCCTCTTAAGAATCTCCACATTGAACACATTCCACTACTGACCGCAACACTGGACCACTAATGTAAGAAATATCTGAATTTTTTTCCTACTTCTAACATTTGAGCCTGTACCAAGCTGTTACCAAACCTGTTAAAACTGAAATAACATTAATCAATCAAGTAAGCACTTTCTAATATTAATTAATCTAAAAGTGTACTAGTTCCTTATACTTAATTTAATCTTCTAGATTTCCCTTAATCTTCAAAATTTTTAGACTAACATTGTATATAACATAATTTTTGAATAGAATTCTTGATTATTCATCGATTTTTAAGGAGCACAATGTCTGTTTACTGAATGGGTCCTCACATCCCTGATGTATTTGTTTGTCATCATCATGGACTAACATCAAAAATTTATGTGTTGAGTTTAAAAAGAAAATCTGAAAAACTAGCAGTGGAAGAATAAGTTAGAGGTAGATACCATCTACAAAACTTGGTTTCAGATTTTAATTTCTTACAGGTAAAATAAGAGTTATTAGAAATTTGCTCCTTCTCCTTTTTTTCATGGTACTTTTCATGGAAATTCACCTCAGCCAAGCCATATAGAAATATCAAATGAGTTTCATGCGCTTTTGAAGAAGATTGTTTTCACTCCTGACCACAATGATGAATATACAAATAAATTGCTAAAATGTTTCTGTAGTTCAGAATTAGTTGACAGAAATCGATCAATTCTCACGGAAAAGAATTATGTCACCTAATCCAAACTGGATCAGTCAAAGGATGTGTGTTCCTGTCCCTTTGGATGTAGCAGTAATAACATTATATTTTTCTGCTCCTTACATTTCTACACAGACCTGCTATGCTTAGTTCTTACACAGAGTTTTTGTATCTTTTTACACCACAGTTTGGTCCTGGTCATGACAAGGGTAAGAAGAGATAAAAAAACTTGTCAGGTAAATACTAAGGTTCCAAGAGGCCCAGCAGGAGTTCAGGGAAGAAGATATTCAGGGAAAAAGGTGAAATTGGAATGATGGTTTCTATACTACATCAGTTTCTATACTATTTGTTATCAATAATTCAAACTAATTTTAGCGGTTAAAGGTAGAGAATTATTGGATGGAAGCATGAGCAGCTACACAGTGAGAAACAACAAAAACACATACATCAGATGTGTCCTAGTCTGTTCAGAATAAAGTGAAAACTTATTCTATTGTAAATTAAAACTATGTAAAAAACCACTAATGTAAACGCAAATACTACATCCAAACTCTTGTACTTGAAATGCCTTCCTCCCCAAGCCAATTAACTAAAAGTTTATCTTTTTTTCCAGATTTTCATTAATTTTTTCCTGCAGAGGTAAAGTTTAAATTGATATGGAAATATAATCTGTAATATAGAGAATCATAATGTTGGATAATAATGTTACTGCTAGTTGAATGAACTATAGATTCTTATCTATAAATTAAAAATAAAGAAGGTATTTTGTAGAAAACAGGTTTTTTTATATTGGTTAAAAGGAGCAATGGGTTAAAATATTACCCCAGCTAAATCTATTCAATGTAAAATGGCTAGGAGAGCTTTGACAAGCTCATTAAAATTAATATGAACATTTCAATGGGACAGACTGACTGTCATAAATTATTCAGGAAAAGTTATTATGCTGTTCAACAAGGTATGTATTTTTTACTAAAATACAAGCAAAATTTTAACTAGTAGCTAATTTTCACTTCACCCTGAATTACTAGTTTTATATTCTGGGGGTTCCATAATAAAATCAGTTGCAGTAAACACAGCCTGAATTACAGCACTGTGGATCAGTGAACTTTATTGCATTGGGTAGCCATGGTTACCAGTCACTGAGGAAGAAAAGAGACAAAAGCTTGTCAGCAGTTTATTGTCAGCCAGGAAACCATGAATCAGGTTGATTTTATAACTTTCTTGGACATGAACTCAGGCTATTGCCTGTGCATATGTGTGTATGTCCATGTACACTGTGTGCAATGTGACAAGGAGTGGCAGGAGCCTGCTTGCAAGTGGAGGTGGATTGAACAGCTGGTAAAAAGGATATGTTGATAATTCCCATCCAATTTATATCAATCTCTATAATCTAGGAACACAAAAATGGACAAAGAATGTCTCTCCTTGTGACTACAGTTCTCCACTGTTGAAGACTGCTGTTCTAAAACATTTAATGAACTTCAAAAACTGCAATTTAAAATTCTTGCAGTATGTACTCCTTTGAATCCTGCTGGAAGGTTATGATGGTGAGGGAAATAGTTCTAATTCCCTATTTATATCTGTGTTTATGCTCAGCAACCAGTAGAGTGCTTATCTAATTGAAAATAATTTTAATTTTTTTTCTTGCTAGACAAGACTTTTTTCATAGTTTCCTGTAGAGAACTTTTCTCTTCTTGCATGATCTTTTACCTATTCCACCTCTGCAGAAGGGCTCAGCAAAGATTTGGTACTTTGAGTTCATTCTTTTTGAAGGTACATGAGCACAACCATGCACCTTGCTGCAGAGGTCTCTACAATCTCTTCTAGACTGGTGCTGGCAGTTTGCTGTTCCTCTGTGCACACTTCTTGGTGCCATTTATTTCTGGAACATTTTGGAAATTGTCTATGTAGTTTAAAAAAAATAGCAGAAGGCTTTCCTTGTTTTACCTCTGGACTGACAAAAATCTAGACTTTTAGGAGTTTCTCTGGGTGTAAACAGAGATGACCTAAAGTATTCTTGAAACCATTTGGATTTGGTTTTATAAGTACCGTAAAATCTGTTGTTGTATCAGCTTCATTTCATGCTTGACAGATGTTCTAAGAAAACGTCTGATTATTTGTAGCATCTTGTTTTCTACGAGAAATGAGATTTCATCAAAACGTCATAAGAAAAAAATAAAGAACAGAAATTGACTCTCTTCACTTACCATTGTCTTAGTGAAATGACTTTTTACATATTGATTTCAAGTTTGCAAATACAAGAAATAATATCTTTGTAGAAGCTCTTCTGTGATATCTGCTGGCTGAATTGGCACTTGCAGTGTGAAACTATCATGTAGTAATAATAACCCCAGCTGGAATCCTTCCAGTCCTTTCAGTTTCTGATAAGTAATTAGTCTGCTCTGGCCATAATCTGACAAAAAGCCAAAATTTAAATGGGTGATAACATTTCTGGAAGTCATACTATCAAAATGGACCACTAAATAGAGTACAATGATTATAATGGTTATGTATGGATTTAAAAGGATATTAACAAGTCGAAGAGGCACTGTTTTTTCCACTTGGGAAGCTATAGCACAAAAGTTCTTGATGATATGATAGGTGTTCAAAGGACAAAAAAGACCAGTAAGATGTAAGACCCCATATATGGCTTTCGAAAAATATTCTGTCAAGGGGATATACTCACTGGGTTATAATGAATTTTTATATGTAGTGGGGAGTTCAAAAGCGTATGAATTTTTTGAAAGACTAAGAGTAGTGTTACAATAGTAACGATGAAGTCTTGTCTTTCTCATAGACTAGATATAAGAACAAGACCTTACACTTGCATACTGCATTATAGAATCATTTTTCTTGTATTTATGATATTTTCATTGTTCAAGGGGAAAGGATGGAACATGAACACTGCTTTTCTATTCTTGTGAGAATTACTATGATTTATTGCAATATTACAGTAGATTACTAACTAATAATGTCTTTTTCTCATCAGTAGTATTATATGTGAAAGTTGTTTTTATTCTGTATAATATGATCTAACTCAGCTTCAGATCAGCTGAAATAGCTGTGTGTGTGCTTTTCCAAATATCCATGCTATCTAGAATTATTAGGAGACCTTCTAAGTATATTTTCAGAGCATCATGCTTGGACCATGTTTCTACTCATGTATCAATAATGATTGCATAATTAGTAGTAAGCAGAGTCATCAGAGAAAGTATTCTAGCATGAAAAAGGAGACTGAAGGAGCCTCAGAAAAGGCAGGTATCTGGTATTGAGACACATGTTCAAGCCACTTTGCTGCTTAGAACCAGAGGAAATGCAAATATTGTGTTCCTTTGGTTGACTACTTTTCTGAGTGTATTGGAGATGCCCAAGGACTTTTTGTTGTGTCTTCAGGTAAAGTGTAGAGATTATATGGAAAGGAAGGATTGATTTCATTTGGGCTATTTTATGCCAGTTTTCTGAATGCCCTACCTTTTCAGGAGTTTATTTCACTGCACTTAAGACGTGCTCACTGAAATGAGCTGTTGAGAAGAGCTGGAAGGAGCCTCTACTGAGGCTCTCCCACCAAACAGCTCTATATGTGAACTCCCTCCCACTTCACTTGAGAGAAGCTTTAAAGTTCAGACTCTCATAGTTCAAGATGACTTTGCTACAGATGTAAACAGTACTTACCCAAGGCTATTGAAAGAATAAAACAACTCATTTCTGAAAGGGGCTTGGATGGGATATTGATTAAATGCCATCTTCATTTTTGTTAATTAAACATCTGTTATATTAAGCAGTTTACTGATTCTGCCTGTTGAGCCTTGCTTCACTAAGTAGAGAGTATTTGTATTTTGAATGTGGAATATGTGAAGTCTACTTTATGCCTTTGAACTTCATCAGTCTCAGATGCAGTTGGCAATCCGTCCTGTAACAATGTCTCAAAAGGAATATATGTGTTTCTTTTTTTTTCTGATTAGCTGTTCAGTATTTAAATAATTAACTTCTGTCTTCAGTTAGCCAAATTGTAGTTGTCTACGTGATTTCTCTATGAGCAACTGGCTTCCTATCTTAGCTCCTTTTCTGTTCAGCCGCCTTCATTTGTGTTTAGCAGAAACACACAGCTTCACCTTCTCTTTAGGGGTGGAAAACAGACACATTCTAAGCAATACAGTTCAGGTTTTGCTCTTAGTCCTACATACTTTTTATAGTCAATAAAAACACATAGAACAGAAGCAGATTTGCCCCATTTAGGTCTCATTCTTTCCCAGATTTTGACTGCAATTCAGTGAGTCTAAATCTCACTGAGGGAGCCCTGTCTTTTAGGAGACAATATCTGATTGCCTGAAAAAGAAAGGACAGTGTTGATGCTAGTTAAGAAATTGGACTTTCCACATCAATAGTTCAGCCATATCAGCACGTGACTGGCATTTGCTATTTGGAAAGGAGGAGAGTGGTTAGGAATTCTTCCTTTCATAAGGTTAGAGAATTTGATATCCCCTACCTCATTCGATATCCCAATACTACTCCCTTTTTGACAAGGTCTCTTTTGATTCTGCTACAACTGGATCTTAATTTACTTTAGCCATAAAGAGCTACAATTTTGTGTCTTATTGCTGCTGATGTTCTGTTGCATGGAAGGCCATACACATTGATCTGAAACCTATTTTGTTTGAAGGTTTCATTTACAGCCTTTGAACTTCAGAGGGGAAGAATCTCTTCTCTAACTGAAAAGAAAGGAATCTAAAACATATCTGGATATAAAAATGTTGGTTGACACTAAACATGAAGGGAAACATACACATCCCACACCCCCATTCTCTCCTCCTGTCAAGAGTCCCTGGGGTTAAAAAGACCTAAACAAGGAGGATGCTTCTGTGGATATCTGGTAAAGCAAAAGAAACAATGTAGGAAGGCATAAGAATATTTGGTTTTCATGTGGTGCTTATATAATGTTTTGTTAAAATGTGCATTTTAAATATGCTTTTCTGCCAAAATGTTTTTCTAAGCTGGGAAAGTGTGTGCTGAATGCTACCCATGCTTTTTCAGCAGATGAAATATCCAAAACGTGGGAATGAAAGCTGTGAAGGTTACCTAGAGCAGATAGCTGGGAAAGGCCCAGCACCAGGCAGAACTGGTGAGAGAGATGAGGAGGGAGAGGAATAGAGGAAAAGCACATCACCACCCAGCTTAGCTTTGCTGGTCCACAACAAGACTAGTTACTAGTTTCAGAATGTGAGAATTACTGTAAGAAGAGAAAAATAACCAGCAGACCTAAAGGTTACCTCCTCAGAGGAGAACATGAAGTGTTATATTTAAAATTGTTAATTTTTTATTCTACCTTGTTAATAATTTTTACAGTCTTTCATAAAATATATTGTTTACTTAGTCACTTGATTCATATTTGCAAATTAGATTTGAACATGAGCAAATTTCATATATTTTTACTGTTCAATTAATGTGAAAAATAATCTCAAATTCCCAGGAAGAGGAGGCTGAATGCAGTTGTTCCCTTTGCATAGATGCTACTGAAATGCCCACAATTCTTGGTGCCTTGCACTGATGTTCTTGATCATAAAATAATAGAATGTGTGTTTCCAAAGGGACCTTAAAGATCATCTGTTTCCAGCCTTCCACTAGACAAAGTTACTCTTGGCAGTGTCCAGTCTGGTCTTGAACACCTCCAGGGATGGTGCATTCACAACTTCTCTGGGTAACTTTTTCCAGTGTCTGATACTGCGTGGAGTATCTAGGTGGCTTTTACTTTTTAGTAGTGTTTTATTCATGTAGTTTTCAGTGTGTGAAATACATGGTTTTGTTAGACGCAGAGGCCATCTTGTGGCAGAATGTTGGTAGTTGAGTCGAAATACTTTTAGATGGAAGAATTAAATCCAATTTTTTGCAATATTTCTGGTGTTGTTTGCCATATCATCATATATAGAATCATGATCATGATATACATACACACTGAAAATATCTGCTGAACCTGCAAGTGAATATTAATTCCTAAAGAGAAGGCACTGATGACAAAAGATCTGATGCCAAATGTGCTGGGCATTGAGAAAAGTTTGATAATACTTTCCTCTAATGAGAGGTTAGTTTATACTTTAAAAAACCCCTTTATTGAAAAAAAAAAAGGAAAGGATTGTTAGTATGGTTAGTTCACAGTAAAGGGGTTAAATTGTTCATATATTTATCTTACATCTAAAAACTGATAATCACACAGGAGGAAACATTATTGACTAGATGAATCAAACTAATTAATACTATTTGTATTTATCTTTTCTTTTGCCATGCAATTTTCTCATCTATAGTAGTGATTTGGAAATGTTGCAAATATATGACCTCTAAAAATAAAATAGCCAGACTAACTATGTATCACAAGTAAGATTTGTCAGCAAGACATACAGGAATTCTAAATAGTCTAAACACTAATAAAGTTTGGATTAAAAACTTTTTGATTTAGATTAATATTTAAAGTTTATATTATATTATTAAAGGAGAGGAGAAAGAAGAAAAGTGATGCATTGAATCAAGAAGAATAACAGTTACTAAAAAACATGCACAAGTGGATTTGAAGAAAGAGCCGCATCTGTTGCACGCTGCTGAAGCAGTAGGGAAATCACACAAATGTGACAGCCTGTGTAATCACAAATTGATATTTTTATGTGTAATTTCTTAGCAGTCAGCTTGCTCTCATAATTGTGTGATTCAGTGACTCTTGCCAGGTACTTTGAGCCTTTAACAGAAGCCAAAGTTTAGTGTTTAGAGAAATTCTATGTGTGTTGCATGGTGGATTGCAATATAGAAGCAATGACAGAAGACTGTAAATTAGAATATTATCTCAGCAGAAACACGGTACTAAAAGCCCAAACTAGCTCTTGCTCTGACTTTTAGAAATTAGGTCATTCCTACTTAGCATTATGGAAAGAAATGAGTTTTTAGAGATTGAAATATATGACTGAGGAATGGCACAAACATACCTGCTTTACATCTGTATCTTCAATACAAGAACTTAGTATGATGAACAAAATGTCAAAGCAAAGCATTTTAAAATTTATATGAAGAAATACTCCTTTTTCCAAATTTGATGGTAACCTAAAACACTCCATCACAATGACAGTTAAAAGTGAGGCGACAAATCTCATAAATTTTGGAAACAGATTACATATTCACATGTGTCTGCTATGACATCCACAAGGATAAAAAACATTACTGGAGAATATAAACGCAGAATGAATTACTAACAATCTGAAAGTAAGAAGTTACCTCTGTGCAGTATAATGATCTATTATGCTTTCATCTGAAAAATCTGATAGCTATTAATACTGGATACAAAGTAATTCACATTTCATAGAATGATCCATATGATTTTGGTGTAATGAATAATTCCAAATGTCTAAAGTACATAGAAATATGATTCTGTGTTGATCGTTGCATGTGCAAACAATTAAAGTCCTTAGAATCCTATGCAGACCAGTCTATAATTCTTTGTACCCATATTTTCAATATCTTACTTTTCCACAGAAGAAATTTTCACTTTTAGCAAGCAAGAGCATTTTTATTATACTTTGCTTTAGTAAAGAGATTGCAAAGTAACAAATAAATAGTCTTATCCCTGACTGATATGCCTGTCGTTTTTTCATCCAGAGGTATCATGGAAATATTCACACCTTTTGACAAAAAACAAGAGAAGTCAGACTGTTATTCTGTCAAGTGAACACATTATTTTGCCACTTTAAACGAAGTTCTTCTGAAAGATCACTTCTGCCACTCTTCCGCAAATAGCGACACAGGAGCTTCTGTTTATCAGCTGACCTTGGAAGGGTCTTTTTCCAGCAGCAAAGCAGCTCATAGATCTGGTGTGTTAAATTATCAGGGCACTTCAGCCTAACAAGTTGAAGTATGCTCTGTCGAACAGGTAAACATAAAGCAAACAAGGATGTATTATCTTCTGCAAGCTCTTCTGCAAGCCAAAACAGCAAGTTGTCCCACAGGTCCTCTAAAGAGCAAAAATTAGTTAAGTGAGAGCATTTTTCTTCTGCTATGTATATTTTCCTTTCTTTTAAAAAGCTTTCTAAAGCTGGAGGCTCAGAGGATAAACTCCCTAAATAAATATGGCTTGTTTTTTACTTTAATGAAAACAGCTTCTTATTTCCAATGTAATTTTTGGTAACTGCACTACAATATGAAGTGAATTTAGTCAAGAACAGATTCAACAATGATCTACAAGTTTTGGAACGGCATGGGGAAAGTTAGCAATAAAATACAAGGTTTTTGATATTTCCTGTAACTGATACATCAGTCATATTGGAGCTTTATAATACAATCTGAATCTCCTTATACAGAAAATTATATGCTGTTCAAGCATCCCACCACAACATTATCTTACAAGATCTTTTGTATTTCAAGATAAACAGATTTTTTTTTTCCTTTTACTATCTTTTAACACATTAAATATTCTGGAATACGGCATTTTTAAATGTCAGTTACAGCCAAAACAAATTTTTGCATTTAAAAAAAATAAATAGCAAGTATAATTATTATTTATATTGATGTAAATATATTATGGATGCTTTCTTACCTGATGAATCAGAAGAAATTGTTTTTGTGCTTCGTGGATGGTTGATCAATTTTTCATGCTATTAAAGAAAAGGTGTCAAGGAAAGAGAAATGACTAAATGAGTAAGGAATGAGGCATAGGGTATAGGAGTAGATTACAGTAAATCAACATTTAAGATTGGTTCTTAATAGAAGATTTTTGTCACTATTGAAAACCAGTTAACAACGTCAGCAGGCATAAATCAATATACAGGTATTTAAAATAATGAAACTAATAAAGTTTCCATCCAACAAATGGATGCTTATTATCTCTTATTAAAAAGTTCATAATTTATACAATTTTCCAAAAGTTTGATCAATAGCCTTCTGCCATGACTAGTGTATAGAAATGAGGTGTATAGAAAGTCTGTATGGCACCTTCATACACGTAAGAGATTCTAATTTTGAATACTGCATTAACTTTGCCTACCTTTCAAGGAGAATAACCATTTTTAGGTATGCAATAGTTGTTGTTAGGTCTAATAATCATGCTGTGTTTGCAGGTATAGTTATTCATCTTACATAGTTCATCTTACTAGTTCAATGCATCACAAAAAATAATCAAAATTCAAAAGACAAGTTTCATTAGAAAGTACAAAGTTCTTCTTCTTTCTTCCTCTAATCAGTGGAGAGAAAGAAAAAAATACTTTGTCCTTTTTTTCCTGTGACTGAGAAAGAGGAAAGTCTTTTGGGCTTTAGTGTTTCCTACTACATATAGAACAAGAAATTACTTATATAAGCAATTAGCACAAAAAGAGATTAGTTTGTATAAAGTGAAATTCAGATTTTTTTTTTGTTTAAAGCTGTAATGATCCTCTTTTAGTGCCCATGTTACTTTTGTCACACACATTCAGTTGTATTATGCAGCTGTTCATGCACAGCTGTGAGAACTTGCCAGGTTCTGTGAGACTTGCCCAGGGTTTATTTGCTGATCATTTGTGAATGAAGAGCATGAAACTCTGACTGGAAAAATTATTCTCCTTTTCCTTCTGGGCATATTCAGCCAGAGTCTTATGGAGCTTATCTTAATCACTTTTATAATACAGATTTTTATATTGTTCAATATTTGGAGTGTCTCATATGTACTGAGCTGCACATCCAAAAGGTCAATATAATCACAAGTGTTACCTATTCACCTGTGAATTAATCAACTTTTCATCAGGCATGTACTCAGTCATCTTGGGAGACAATTTCAGTGTGCACTGGATGCCCACATTATGTACTGCATGGCAGTGCAAAACCATCCTGTGCTGTACTTCTCTTGAGATCTTGGGGGTAGGACTAGATGACCTTTAAATGTCCCTTCCAACCCAAACTATTCTATGTTTCTATGTTCTGAATCTGCCTCTTCTTGCATGCTTCTACAGAAATTCTGTCATTGGTCGTGTCCTGGTTGTGAAGATAGAATAATATGGCTAAAACCCCCTCAGAATAAAGAGAATATAAAGCTCTTCCAGAAGGGGGCATTATTTTTCTTTCAAGACAGCTTTCTCTGGTTTCGTTTAATTATGCTTTTATATTTAAACTTATTTTCATTCATTAATGAGAATTTAGCATCTCAAAGATCTGTGGGATTTTCAAGTTATTGTAGATGAACTCAATTACCCATGCATTAACTTTAATCTGAACCACTTTATGCTACTTAATGTTAAAATAGGAGTAAAAAGTATAAGAATTGAAAATTAGTATTGTCTAGAAATAGTGTAATAATATGCAGTGCACTAGATCTAAAACATTAAACTGCCTTTAAAGATTAAGTGTCTGTGGTGAAGCGTTAAATTCACTCATGGTTCAGCTGCACCGGCATGTGGTCCCACTGTTCTGGTCGACAGCTTAAGTAAACTACTCCTAGCAGTCAAAGTAATTTTCTAGTCTGGAAGGCCCTTCAATTAGCTAAGAAACTGCCTTTCTGAGGCAGAGGATCACATGCTATTCTGCTGTTAGACAGTCATTAGACATAAAACTCCAGCAGAATAGTAATTTCATAATGCCTGTATGTATTACAGCAATCTACTTTTGCAAAGCATTTTGATTTCAGCCAGTAACATCGACGTGTTCTGTCAAATGGACCTCTCAGACATGACCAGACTCCTGTAGCATATCAAACAGGACAGACAGAAAAGGAGAAATTAATATTTTAAACTCTTCAGCTCCATTTCACATAAATACAAAATTTTGAAATAAATAGATAAGCACACACATACTTGATATCAGAACCTAGTACATATATTTGACTTGTGTTGAAAATAACTGGTTAGATCAACAAGTGTTTCTGTTGCTAAGGAAATGAAAGAACTATAAATAGGAATCATTAGTGAAGACCAGATTACTTCTGTACAAATATAGCATGTTGAAACTAAAAACTGATGTGAATGGTTGCATAAACTAAAAAAAGACACTGCTTTGATCACTACCAGAAATATATTTGTAAGTGTACAATATTGGCACAAACATATAAAAAGTGGCTTATGATCTATATAGTTACTACCTTCTCTCCACAATTCAAGAGAAATTTAGGTGGAAATTTTACAGAAATGAGTGAAAATGTAGTAGTCAGTATGGCTGCCTTAAAAAGATTCCATCTGTCTTTGTCAAAACCAAAATCAGGCATTCTTGATGGTTCTAACTTTATCATCTGGAAGAAAATTAATTTCATTTTGTTGAGAAAATTTGCATTGTTGCAGACAACACTGAATATTTGTGAACTCACGTATATTGAAGTAAATCTGTTAACATGACTAAAATAAACAACTCAACAAAGTAGTAGAAACATAAATAGTCTTCGCTCTTTCTGCCCTGCATTTACTACCATTGTGGGGATTTTATTCCCAAACCATGAAAGGGTCCCCCAGGATACTGGGAGAAAGTGAAAAAAACACCAATAATCCTACAACTTAGAGTAAACTGGTTCACAGTTAAGGCACAAGAGCCTTACTGTGTAAACTGGAATTCTGTAAGCAGCTGTGTATGAGAAATACTGTAAAATACAGATATGGACACTGACTGTTATGTTTTCATATGCTTGCAAGATTTGTGGCAGCTGAATTGCTACTGCTGCTGTAGTAATATACATGTGATAGAAACTAGTAAAATCCAAGGACAGTTGCTTGAGTCTAGGTCTACACACACAAATGTGGTGAGGTAGTTCTAGATGTTTTGGCAGCATATATTAATAGCATCAGCAAGTGTCTAATTATGGGCAGTGCCAGTTTTGGTTCCTGTTGTATGTACATTAACACACGAGCTATACTTTAATGAAATGGTAAATAGCAGTTGCATTTGAGAGATGGCTGGGGTAGTTTGTATATTTAGTGCATTAAATTTTTTCCTAACTGTTTTTTCACGTACAGTTTTTACCATTTCCTTTTATTTATTTTATTCATTAGAAAGCCTACCTAAATGTGAAGAAATATCTGATTCAAATATGCTGATTGGATAACATGTAGTAAAAACAGAACTAAAGTCCTTATGTTAATATTTACAGTCAGTGTTTTTATCACTGTTAATAATTTTAAAGCACATCATAAGATATGGTAAGTAATTAGTATTTCCTTTTCATGGCTCTGGCATTTAATTGGACTGTTATGTTTAATATATGATTCTGTCTCTCTTCCAGTCGTTTCCTTTTCTGGCTGAAACATGTATTTAACTGCTGCAAATATCCTGTGAAAATGAGTTCACCATTTGATTATTTCTGAATCTAAAAAGTATGTTCTATCCTATTGCTGGTTACACCTGTGTCTTACAAATATAATTGTTCTTATCTCCTGCGAAAAAGGATATATTAATCCTTTTTCAGTTGCTCCATAATATTCATATTCATATTTCGACTTTTATTGAAGCTTCCTGAAGCGTTGTGATCAATGTATTGTCTGTCTACCTAGAACCAGTCCATGTTTCTGATCACCTACTTTCTTTCCTCTTGTTCCAAATCTTCTTTCTGCGTTCTATGACCAGAATTGCACAGTGCAGTCATGATGTGAATGCCTCATGATGTCACACAGGTACATGGTAAAATCCTGTTTTCAGTTTTGTTGCCTAATAATTCAGAACATTCTGCTTGCCTTTTTATTTGCTACTGAATGTTCTGGAAATTCTCAGAAATTTTCAGAAAAAAAATTAGGAGATTTTTTTTTTTGAGTGGTAATAGGTAATTTAGAATCTCAGTATAAAGTTAGATATGTACTTCTACTGCAACAAAACGATTATCGACATCTAATTATCTAATTTATTTTCAAGTGGCTCAGTATCACTTTATTGTGTGACTCTTCACAGACAATTTTAGTACTCTGAACATTTTGTACATCTTCAGACTTTTCACTTAATTATTCAAAAGTTTCTGATTAATATCTTAGTATTGATCTGTATGGGACTTTACTAGTAATCATCTTTCCTTGAAAAAAACAACGACTTTTTTGAGTCTTTTTTTTTTTCTATCTTTTGGCTGGGAAATATTTTTTGTCCTTAAAATTTGTGTGAGTTTGGTCAGTATGGAATTCAAGATTTACTTGGCTGGAAGAACGTATGAGGAGCAAAAGAGTGAACAACATTGTAACTTTGCTAGTGACTGTTGCACGCCACTAGATAGTGGTGGGGATGGAGTTCCCATTTGCCTTGTATGTTAATATACCAGTAGTAAGGTATGTTGTATTTAATTTACTAATTATTCACTAAAGTCAAATAATCAACTTCACTGAGGTTTTTTAATTCTTAAGGAAAGATATAACTGAAGTAGCTAAATTATTAAAGAATATTTCTTCACTATTAAAAAACCCTGACTTTAGGCATTACCAGTTTTAAATTACTGCACTGGATGGATGGAAAATAGAATTAAAAGTAGGAAGGTTCACCAACTATAACAAAATATAATATTTTGTGTACAAAGATAACTAGCAATATAAGGAAAGATGTTTTTGATGCTGTTCTTTATTCTACATATGAGTATTTCATTCTGTGTAAGACAGAAAATAACAAAAAAGTTAGCAGTGTGCAAACACTTTTAAGCATTTTGATTACATTCTGGATATAATATTTACACTTAGTGAAGATTCTTGAGTCTGAAATGTGCTTCATAAAATATATTTACAAGAAGAAAAAGAAAAGTTATTAGCAAGATGCTTTAGCACTGATTTTCTGAAGTAATATAATAACCCTGACCTCTAAGCAGACTTTCTGGCATCAAACTAACGTCCTCTGTGCTCGAAGTGATTCAGATGAAAGTAGAGACACTTCTCAAAAATAAGATACAAAAATAATATTGCCAAAGGCTATCACCATTCCTGAGTTTTTTCTTTATTTCTAATTTTCCAGCAATGATCATTTTATACAGCTCCTCCCTTTATTTCCATTGAAATGAGTAGGTTGCCTGGGTGCTACAGTGTACCCACATATTTAAATATTCTCACACACTTATACAGGCTGACCAGACTTCAAGATCTCAGCCACACTGGGAAAGAGGAAGCACAGCCTTAAATTTAGTAGGGAAAAGGTCTAGTCAGAAATATTTGTTTTGAAAAGTCCAAATACAACAACAGCCCAAATACAAACACTAATATGTGTTACAGTAGACTGTATATGCCAACTCAAATCTAAGACACTTGATATTTATCTTTGTGGTTTAATACAAATGCAATTCAATCTTTAAATCTTATTATGCATAAGATTAAATAAAGTGGAACAACAGGATGGAGGCTAGTCAGGCAGATGGAAGAAAACCAACTGATGTCTAGGGTATGCTACAGTTATTTTTTTTAATTATGATTTTTTTAATCATCCCACTAGACTTCAAGAGTTTGTATTTCCCTCTCCGTAAACACTGCTAGCCCTGCAGAAAAACAAAGTGCTTGAAAGGAAAACATACATTTTATATGGAGTTTGTCACTAAAAGAGATCTCCTCTGCAGTTAACTCTTCAAATTTTACTTGGAAGAACGATGATGAGAGAGCAAAGAGGTATGCTTATGAAATAGAAGATGTATTAATAGGTGATAGCTTAAGGAAGAGTGAAGTCAATTAAATTGAAAAAGAGAGAGAATGCTACTCCTTGTCACCAGAGATTCAGACCAAGTGTTATTGTACATATTTTGATATTAAAATGTATGCAAATTTTATAGCAGTCTGGCGGCAGCATTTTGTACAATATACGGTGCTGATGCCCAGGCTCTTTGAAAGGATTACAATGAGATTTCATTGCAGGAATATTAAAGATTAATTTATGTAGTTCACCAGAGATGAAGATAATTGCCTGCATGGCTGTATTGCCAAGGCTAATCAGGCATAATACGATAATCAGGTGATAGGTGGGAGATAGGTTACATGAACCATTTAATGATCTTACAATTTGCAAGTCTGTGCTCCCAAGATGATGAAACAAAAATTATGTAACTGAAACTTAAGTAATAATTTCTGAGTGCCATACTAACTGGGGAGAGAGTAGATGGGTGAAAAACTTCTGCTACATATTTTTCCATGCTTATACCTGGGTAAGGGTCCCTCCCTAGTGCTAAGAGAAATTCTGAGAATGCTTGTACATTGAAGATGGATCAGAACGGCTCCCTCAGTGACTCCTGTGTGTATCTGTAAATCAAAAATCATACCAAGATCCTTTTGCCTAATAAATATATGATAAGAGAAAAAGAGAAAGATCTCTTATATTATCAAGTGAGAAACCCACCTTTGGTAATGTTAGTGGTAATTTACACAGTGGAGACTGGTGTTGATATTCACAAAATGGTAAGGATTGTTCCCATTTCTTCGTTATCATCTCTTTGGTAATTTTATAAAACACCACAGTTCCTTTGTAATGAGGTGAACTGTGGTTACCAAATTCATCCACTTCTTTAATTTGAAGCTCCAGCCTGGCTTTTCTTTGTGAATGAAAAATCAGTCTGTAGACTTTTCCAAAATCTTTTCCATTCTCTGCAATACAACATATGAAAAAAAATTAAATATTTTTGCACTGTATTCAGATGTGCAGCATCTAAAGTAATTCATTAGGGTGAGTCGAATAAAGGTAATCACATTCTTTGGTTGTTCTTTATCATTATTATTATTTTATTGAACATCTGAGGTTCAAACATTCCTGCCAGCCTGCTTCAGTAGTAGAAATATCTTCATAGTTAATTCTCTTAGCCCCTGAATAAGGAAGGGGCATAAGGAATAAGTGGTGAAGTCTGTGCTACAAGTTGATAAGCAAAAGAAGATAAGTACATAACACAGAGAAGAATAAAAGTAAAATGGCATTGTGAATGGAATTGGTATAGGTATAGGCTTTCTGATTATTATTAATATTATTATCTGTCTATCTCTAACAATGAAATGAATGGAGCCAGAGATTTAGGTGCATTTTTAGGATTTGTAATTCCTTTTTAATTGATACATTTATATACACTATCCTTTGCATATATGACCAGGCATTCCTTGGGGGCTGGAGACTTCTCTTTTTGAAGAATAGTCCTTTCTTTAGGATAAATGGAGTTTTCAATGGGAGAGTTCATGGAGAAAATGTCCATAGGGCCAAATACATATGTACATTCTAAAACTGACAGAAGCGTATATATGCAATTTTGGGTGAAAACTTTTCTGAGGCTTCTTTTCTCTTTTTCCTCTAAGCAAATCCCTGAATGGTAGCAGCCACTACATGGAATTTTCTAGGCTGTTAACTGAAATGACATAACTCTCTCTCATCACCTCAATTCATAGTGCAACTCAGAACAGGCAACATTTTGCCCTGGATTTCTTGCTCCCTTTAAGTGAATGTTACACAGATAAAGTAGCAGACTTTTCCTTTTGTTTGGAATCTGTTTAATTTCTATGTTCTTTATATTAGAAAGCTATTGACAGAAAGCTGCCCTTTTGAAATAAAACATAAAATGACATCTCTTTCTGAGGGGCCAGCTTTCACAGAATGACAGATGTTTATGAGATCTCTAAAGATCATCTTGTCCAACTCTTCTGCTCAAAGCAGGGTCACCTAGAGCAAATTGTTCAGGATCTTGTTCAGCTAGCACATTTTTTTTCAGTTGGAGCAGTTTTCCTTTAAGTTCCGTGTTCCTATCATTGATGAGAAATAAAACACTGAAATAACTAAATGTGCTGTGACTAATCACAGTCTATCAGTGTTCCCATACAGCACTTTTTAACAGCTGAGGCAATTGGTAATGTTCATCCAGATGCATGAATTGATTATCTTACCTGAAGCAAAAATATTTCCTATAAATCTAAAATGAATCTGCTCTCCCTCTCTTAATGGGAACTGTTGTGTAGGTTCTGGGGGACCAAAATAGCCCTCCTCATGGAGATTTTGAAGTTCATAGGTCAATTCCTTGGATGCAGACAGCAAAACTACTATTTTATATGGGTTTTCTCTGTTCTGATACAATATCACATTAGCCATCGTGCTACAAAGAGCTTCTTCCAGATCCTGAGCAAAGAGGAGTAGATACAGGTTTTCCAAAATGAATGAAAGGCGGATGACCACAAAGCTGTATTAAGAAAAAATAAATAAACAAAGGGAAGAAAATGAAATTAAATAGCTCTATCTTAAATCATTTTATCAACTGCTAATCATTTATTTTGCAAAATAATTTGGGGCAGTCTCCAATGGGCCTTTTTTACCTCCTTTTCATACTTGTTTCCAACACATGAGAAGGTGGAAATTTGCCTCTTCTGTAGAGTATGTTGACTATGTATCTACGATTTCAAATATATATGAATTTTAGATGAAAGCGAGTATTTCCTAACAAGAATTCAAAAAAAGTATGATTTTGTAATTGGAGGGCTAAGTCACATTTTCCAATTAAGACTGATACCTTCATTTCCTGTTTCAGGTTTTGTATATACTACACTGTGTACATTTTATAAATGAAAAAGTGTTTAAACTTATATTTTTTTAATAATGAGTAAAATATCTAAATTATTTTATGCTTTCAAGTGGAAGAAAGAGATACTGACAAGTTAATAGTTAATAGTGGATGATTTCTTGGCTCTAATAATTTCCATTGATTTGTATACATGGAAGTAAATATTTCAGTAAATAAAATTTTATTAAATTATTCATACATTACCTTTCTAAATGCTCATTTAGTTCAAATGATACAAGCCCATTCCGTACATTCTGGATAACGACATCATCAAACACCTTCCACCCCTCTTTGTTTCTGTGACCTAATAATTTCAAAGTATCACTGAAATTCTCCCCATCTTTTCTCACAGAAGTGCTCAAAGCCCTGGAAAGCCAAGGAATTATAGGAAAAAACAAAATGAAAAATAGATCTCGTAGAAAGAGTAAGGTTGTGTTTGTAGCTGTTCTCCCTTCTGCTTTCCTTGATGACTATGTCTGTTTTATCCGCCTTGCTTAAAATCTGTATCTGGAACTATACTGCAGAGTATGTAAGTAATATAGTTGTTAAGAGATTTTTTTTTCAATTCTGAAGAAATAAGGGAAAAAAAAGGAAAAATAAAGCTTTTTGTCTAAATCAATTGAGTTTAATCTATCATTTAATATAATGCACAATACTTATTATGGATTGGGTTTGAGTCATTCATTGAGATTTAGATTCTGTAGATACACATATCTGAAAAAAAAACCAAACAAAATCCCACCTTTGCTTCCAGAGGCCAAGATTACTCAATCACAAAGGAATTTAGAAAATAAGACGTGGGTGCTATCCATTATTACTCTCAACAGAGAAAATAAAAGTAGGTTCTCTTCAAATCAGCTAATTACTTTGATATCACACTCAGAACCAAGACAGTGTGACATGACATGTTCTGGCTAATTTCTTCCAATGAATGAAATGAGGGTGTTTGGTGGGGGGTTTTTGCTTGTTTTTTTTTTACAGAAACTCATAACTCTCCTTTACTACACACCTCTCCTCATGAGCTTTTTAACACCGTATGTGAATAACCCATTCACATCAAATTCATGCCCTATGTACAATCTAAAAAAGAAAATTCTCCAAACAGGAGAGCCTAAGTGTATCTCAAGTGTTCAGCCTCAGTCAATGTGTAAATGTAGGAAAGCGTTGGCAAAATTTTCTATGGAAATTCATACAGAAATAAGCACTCAAGCCACGGTCTTTTCACACGTGCTTTGAGAATCTAAAGGGCCATTTAGACTGGTATTAAGAAGAGACAGATGTGAGGGTACTGTCACACAATGAAATACTTCTGGTTCAGGAAGTGGAATTTGAATCCCCTATAAACTGACATGGTCACCCTTCTCACATCTGAAGTTTGTGATAAAAATGGAAGTCTACTCTAAGAGACCAGTGTGAATGCAGAGCTTTTTAAAACATTATCTGAGGAGTTTTTCAGAAATGGAAAGCTAGAACATTGTCTGCCTTCTCCATTTGTACCTTGCTTACTTTCAAGACTATCATAATCTTGGAATAGAGGTGGATTTTTAAAAAGAAATGTTTAGCCCAGTAGGAATAAGCTAACTCTTTAATGACATAAAGAAAAAGTAGTTCAAAGATGACTGTTGTTCCAAGGCTTTCTGAACCTGGAGTTGCATACGGCAGCACAACTGGAAGGACAACGATCAAATGGTAAATTCGGATTAATTTTTTCCCTGCATGAGATGGTAAAAACACCATTTATTTACAGATTGACAAAATAGATGAGGTCAGTTTTTGCCTTTTTTTCCACCAAAAATTTTTGTCCATATCCTTGTGTGCATGATGAATAGATTTTATTGAACTGCCAATAAGGAACTGAGATATAGAGATTATCTTTTTTTTTAGGAGTCTTCATGTTTTAATCCGTTTTTAAAACATGCCAAAAGCTCTAAATTTTAGAAATGTTGTAGTGAGTGCTTTGAAAAAATCTAGATCTTTATCCAGTGCAATAGTTACCATGAAGTTGACCTACTACAAGCCACTGTGCCATACATTTTGATTCAGGTAACCATTGGAACGTGCAGAAGTAGAGATCAGAAGATTCAAAGGTCAGGTTCAAATGACCAACTGGTAAAGTAATGACCACAGCAGCTTTAAGATATGTTTATTCTCCATGTTCAGCATTTGACTTTGTTGAAAATGCTTGAATATTTCTTGCTGAAAAAAACCCCACATTTTTAATTCTGACTCCTGCTAGAAATGCAGTGGTCAGAATGTTTAAAGAGTATACATCAAATCCTATATGAATTTCTATGGTGAAACTATAGCATGAGAATTGTGATAATTTGCTCTAGTGTTACTCACAATGTCTCTAAGTATAGCAATCTGTATTAAGGAACAAACACATTTTTAATACGAGAAATTATTAATCAGCAACTGCTAAAATTAATTAATTTTGATGTTTTAAAAATGCTGAATTTGTAGTGAGGTTGTTCTTACCAAGGTTGGTATGCTGCAGCAAACCTCTTTACTGTAGCACTAATGGCTCTTTCATGTTCTGTCTCACATCCTTGCCTTTTTTTTTCTGGGTTTGGAGGACAGGGTAAAGTAATAGTGACTGAACTGTTAAAAGGTTGGGCTGAAGGATGCTGGACATGAACCAGTGCACTAGTAGATATCACTGAGTGGTACATATCATGTCTTGCTTTCAATGCTGAAACCAATGACGGTTCAATTGGCTGAATCTAAATAGAGAAAGAAATTATATAATTAACTTGTAAATAAAAATCGCTTCTCTTACATGCCTGGTTTTTTTACAAATTAGTTTATCTTTTGAAATTGGAACAGACTATCACAGAAGCTTCAGACTCCTTTCCATGACCCAGCAACAACCTTACCAAAGTATCAGCACTTTATACAAAGCATATCAAAATGCTTGAAAGTCATCAAAAACTGGAACCTTTACTGACTCAGGTATTTTGATTGTTTTATTCCTGCTTTGGTTCAATATTTGAAACTCATGAGCTTCCTCAGATTTTGGAAATTTTCTGAGATTTTTCTAATCTCTTTTTTTTTGCAATTTTAGTTTCCCTGTACCTCCAAATTAATGTTTATTGTGGGAAGGGAAAAACACATTATAACTGATGCAAAATTTGAGATCATTCTCATCCTAAGAGTAAAACATAGTAAAACCTTCTGTTGCACTTCCTGGTACAAAGGAGGGAGGTCGGGTGAGAAAACTTGTTCAATTAACTTGAATAATGGGATAAACTGTTGAAGTTTTGAGTTGCTACTTACATATTTATTGAAAACTACTGTATTTTCTGAAATACATGAAACAAAGGTAGATAGATATTTTTAGCTACTGATGTTATTATGTGGTTTTTACAAAACTGACAGGAAATCTGCTTATGCAGGATGTAGAGTTGTAAACACTTTTTGTAGACTTCTGATATTGGAACAGATTGCACTTTAACATTGGCAGACTTGCTACAGAACCGATCAGAAAACACACTTATGGAACAAGTATTGCATATTTCAAGCTTACCTTTAACTCTATGGGTGCTGGAGAACTGAATGCTTCTGGATTGTAACAGAAAGAGATTCTAGAATCCATGCTCAGCTTTTGTGAGAGTCCTACCTTTGAAACAGTAAATGTTTCTTTCTTTAAGCATGACAATACAGATAAAACACCCAGATGATAAATTTTCACTTCTGCAAAGCTTTCCTGAATAAAGAGAATGTGGGGTTAGATCACATTGGAGAGAAATGAAGCTGTGTTCCATAGTGGAAAAGAATATTGAAAAGGCAACATTCTTTCCAGAGCAATGTGTAAAATGAAAATAAATTGCATATTATTGCTGCCCGCATGCCCAGTTTTCTGGTGATCTCTAGTCATCACGTGATGTCATTAATACTCCAGTGTATGACCGGGGCGAAATGAAATAAGCTTCTAAGCTGGGTGATGACTCTGGTCCAATGCAACACTTCTGCATTTTAAAAAAAGAAAGAACCATCCTCTGTTTTTATGATATGGAGTTTGAACTTATACACATGGACCTGTGTTAGTTTACTGTGGTCAAAATTCATAATAATTCCCTTTTAAGTTTTACTTTTATCAAATAATGCAACTCATTACACTTATTTACAACATCATGTACCATTACTCAATCATTAATATTGTGGGATCAAGCACTTGCCTTAACATTACAATTGAAGAAAAGGACCTTGTTAAATACTAGGTTTAAATAACAGAATAGTTCATGAGAAAGTAGGAAGAAAAGTTCTATTTTACCCTGAGTAGTAGACAATATGATTTAATAATGACAACTTTACTTATATAACTCCAGAGAGACTTGACTGAGAACCTCAAATGATGTTTTTATGGTGCTTTGATGAGAGGTTACCAACCTCATGGTTTCCTCGGTATCCTTCCAAAGAAATAGGAGTTAAGTAGGTCGACTGAAAGTTCACATCAGTCACCTTCACCATAATCTCCCGATAATTTCCTCTGAAGCGTGAAGTGAAAGGGATTGCAATGTTGATGGGGAAAAGAATTTTTTCATAATCATAACAGTCGATGCTTATGACGTTGCTGACCAGCTCCTCAGAATCATCCACCACCAACGAACTAGTGTCATTCAGTATCTTACACTTCAGATTCTCCAGAACAGATGCAGGAGCTTTAATAAAACAAGCTACTTCATGTATATTCTTACTACTCTCCTCGACTAGAAATCTGGCGAAAAAAGATATAAAATATTATTCTTTGTATTTTGGGTGGGCTAGTGTCTTGCATTTTTAATTAAATACTTCAGTGTAATGATGTGCTACATTGAAGCATAAGTAGATCATTCAGAAAAATATGTTTATGAATAGATAGGAAAATCATGAAAATTTTCATCTTTTGCCTGTTTCAGAACAGCTTATAAATTACTATGAAACTGACAAATTTGGGTCATTTTCTACTGATTTCCAGTAATTTGGGAGTTATTGACTTTATTGGCCCTGACTCAGTCCCTCTCTGGTATAAAAAAAAATATACAAATGGAAACCTTACTTTAGACCAAAGGGAAAGATCTTCATTATGCATGCTTAAATTGTAAACTGCATGACCAGCAGCTGTTCAGTACATGTATATTGAGCTTCTGCACCCACATATGTTTTTATGTTAATAAGCAATAATTATGTACGTCTTTTCCTAAAAAAAGAAGAACATGTGCTTACTCTTTGTTCATCCAGTGCTTAGATTTTTGTACTTCTGAATCACTCACAGAAGGATTCCCAGCAGTAAGATCATATATTTGTGCTGAAGATGTGAAGGTACTTAGGTAATTTCTACAAATTTCCCTGTTTGTTTTCATTTTACCATCTTCCGTTTTCTCTGTCAGTCTGTGCTCTTCCCTTTCTAGCCCTTTCGAAGATTCTCCAGCTACTTCCTTTTTTTCCTGTTCAAAAAGATTTGTGATGGTTCTGTCACAAATGTCTTTCAATGTCCCAGACAAAATCCCTTCCCCACTGTTCATAAGAGCATCTTGAAAAGCCGGTTCTGGAGGCTTTTCAGTAACAGAGCTACCTCTGTGAAGTTTATCCTTTCCATTGCACTCTTTTTTCTCTGTAACAGAGTTCATCAGTAGTCTGTGTTCACCATCTTCCTTTTTCATTGGAGGTTCTCTGCTAGCATCCTCCTCTTGGTCAGACGTGTTTTCAGTTAATGATGCAGCATCTTTTTCAACAGTTTTAGTTTCACTTATCTGAGTTTGATTAACATTCTGACTTTCTGTGTTGTTCAGGGAAGGAGTTTTTTGGAATTGCTGACTGGGACTGGAAGATGCTTGTAGAGAGTCTGGTGCTTCTCCTTCTGAAAAACACACATCTGTTTCTCTAGAAGCATTTTGGCCAGTTTGGTTCTGAGAATCATCATCTTGTCTACAGCTAGCAGCATAAAGTTTATTTTCTGTCTCTTGAAGGTGTGAGACTGTATTTATCAAATAATCCTTCACTTTCTGCAGACAATTTATAATTCCATTGTGCTCTGAGGAAAAAATAAGTAACCAATTAAATTATGCTATGAAAGCTAGAAAAAATGTGAAAACTCATATACATACCTAATGAATTTAGCATAATTCCATAGTGCCATTCAATACATGAAGAACACTGTATTTCCTGGCATCCATTTAATGTTTTTAATTAATTTCTGAAGAACTGAATGCACACAAATACATTTTTGTACTTTTCCAAGAACAACTGTATTTGTCAAAGTGTTACTGTAGCAACTCTAATGAACGCCTTTCTAATGGTCAGACACTAGCTAAATTCTTAATGACAATCAATCAAAAACAAAGCATGGAATTTGTAAATAATATTCAAATCAACTTGGCAAAGGCTTTAAAATTAAATATTAATTATATATATTTCCAGAATTTGAATCCTGCAAGGTTTCAATACATGAGTCTCTAACAAAGCCTAATTTTAAACATGCTTAGCAGCTTCGAATTTTTGCTATGAAGAATAGATAACACAAACCCACCAGCCCATACATAACACTGGAGTTCAGCAGCATTCAGGAATGGTAGAGGTTGCCCTTGCATGTAACTAAGACCACTTGTTGAGGAAGAATGCACAAAAAACGCACAATCATTATGTGCCATTCGTGTAAGATTATTTATTTTACAAACCCTCATTTTTCTTATCTTATACCTTTTCTTAGAAATCACTCCAGATATTCTCTCCAAGGATTTCATATGTATTACTGAGAGCTCTTCCCTCACCTTATGCTGTCAGCCTCTATAACTGGAACTAGGCATACTTCAAACCCCTTGGAAAATTTCTTGCTTATTTCTGTTTGCTGCATGAGATCCTGGAAAGTCCTGTTTTGCAGGTTAAATGCAGTGAAAGTCAATACAAATAAGAAAATACTACAAAATGAAACACAGTGTGGCGTGTTCTTCACTTACAATGGACAGAGACACACAAAAGAAGGAAAACAGAAAGGGCTGATACAAGTCTTACAGGAAGTCATCAACTTACATTCACTTTTTTCAACAACATCATATGAGGTAAATCAATACCTCAAGGTTTTTAACTTGGAAAATAATTTTAGAACAAATGTCATCATAAAACAACGAGTGAAGTTATGTGATAGGCCTCTCACTTTCATCTCTGTTTGCATTTGATTAGTTTAAACCTACGAAGTGTACAGTTCAGAATAGGTTTTTTTCTCATTTAACTCAGTTTAAAAATTATTCCTTTCGAATACTTCCTCAGTTCTCAAAGGACTTGTTATTGGATTTTTGCTATATTGAGGAAAAAAAAAAGAAAAAAGGAAGCAAGTATACTTTTTAAAAATATTTTTTGCACTGGTAATTTAAAGAAAATTATTATTCTAATGTTTTTCCAGAGGCACTTTTACAATAATGAAGAAATTCTAAATAGTTTAACAGGGCTGAGAAACAAAACAAAAGGATTGGAAATAACACAGCTTTGTTGCAGAAGAGGTTGTAAAAGACCCTTCCCAGTTTCACTATAAGGCAAAGTTCAAGCTTAGGCAAAACTGCCAAAATTGACATTTCTTCCCAGAATTTTGCGTTCCCTAAACCAAGCAAACAAACAAAAAACCCCAACATCAAACAAATTATATAGCTCTTTAAACTTTCCTAAAATCAAATTTGAAGAGAATAGGGTAATTCAAAACAATGGCACTTTCCCGTGCTGTGAATGGGACTTTTCGAATACTGCCAAGCAAAGATATGGCCTTGTAACTGTACACTATCCAACTGTGTCACATGGAGAGACACTTTTTGCATTCTGTTACAAGGCTAACCTCGAAATAAGTCTTCTTTTGTGTTATCCCCTCCCCCATCACTTTTCTAACACTTTGCTTTCTGTGCTTTTTCTGATGTTTGATAACACAGCTTTAGAATACAGATGCAGTTTATAGGCAACTGTATCCAGACCTTTTTGCTGACTGTTTCAAAGGGTATTTGTCAGATGAGGAATAGCAGCTCTTTGGAAGGAGAAGGATTCTTGGAAACCTGATAAAAAAAATTTAAAAAATCACATAAACCATGAGGTCAACAGGACAAAGTTAGCTTGCCTGGAGCCTAGAAGGAGACTTTTTAAACAAAAATTCTTTAATTTATAAACCTATACATCGAGGACTCATAAACACAAGCATAGGTAAAGATTTCTGTCCAGAATCTCTTTCTTTCTCTGTCTTTGCATCATAGAATCATCATAGAATCACAGAATGGTTTGCGTTGGAACAAGATGAATCTTTAATGTTCTTTCCAACCTTCCTTCCTGTTATGGGCAGGGAAAACTTGTAATAGACCAGGTTGCTCAAAGCCTCACCCAGCCTGGCCTTTACCATCTTCAGGAATGGGGCATCCACAGCTTCTCTGAGCAACCTCTTCCTGTGTCTCACTACCCTCTGAGTAAAGAATTTTTTCCTAACATCTAATCTAAATCTCTCCTCTTGCCTTATCACTATCCGTCCATGTAAAAAAAATCAGTCTCCCTCTTTTTTATAAGCCCCTTTTAAGAACTGGAAGGCGGCAACACAGTCTCCTCTGAGCCTTCCCTTCTCCAGCCTGAAAAACCCCAACTCTTTCAGCCAGACTTCATAGGAGAGGTGCTCCATCTATCTGATCATCTTCATGGCCCTCCTCTGGACCTGCTCCAGCAGGTCTGTCATTCTTGTGTTGAGGATTCCAGACCTTTACTCAGTACTCCAGGTAAGGTCTCACAAGGGTGGAGTAGGGGGGCAAATCACCTCCCTTGACCTGTTGGACACTGCTCTTTTGAGGTTTAATGCTGTTAGACCATTATTAAAAGTTTTCACTTTGGCTTTGATAAATATTTGATATGTTGATGTTCACCTATTGTAGAACTGAACTGAGCCTGGCAGCAAAGCCCCTGTGAAAAGATATTCAAGAAAGGGCAAGAAAACCAGAGAAAACTGAGGAGTGAGGAAAAAGTGTGAGAACTAGCCCTGCAAACAACAAGGTCAGAGGAGAAGGAACAGGAGGTGCTTGCAGGCACAGCACAGAGATTCCCTTGCTGCCCGTGGGAGACCAGACTGGAGCAGGTTTACAGAATCACAGAATATTCTGAGTTAGAAGGGACCCACAGAGATCATTGAGTCCATCTCTTAAGTGAATGGCCCATACAGGAGACTGAACCCATGACCTTGGTGTTATTAGCACCAAGTTTTTACCAACTATCCACTCTGCAGTCTGGGGATGACTCTCTGTCAGGGCAAGTAGATATTCCCTGAAGGAACTGCAGCCTCTGTAGAGCCCAGCTTTTCCTGACAAACTGCAGACCATGGGAAGGACCTATAGTGGAGCATGAAAGAGTCAGAAAGAAGGAATGGCAGAGGGGAGCTGCTATAGACTGACTTTTGCCCCCTGCACTCCTCAGGAAGGGGAGGAGGTAAAGGAGTTGGAAATAAAGGAGTGAAGGTGAACCTGGAAAAAAGAAGGGATGGGGGAAAGGTGGTGTCCAGATTTTTTGCCTTTGCTTCTCACTATCCAATTCAATTGACAATACAATACATTGATTTTTTTCCCAAAATTGAGTCCCTTTTGCCCACAATGATAAGTTTTAAGTGATTTCCCTGCCTTCATATCAACCCAGGAGTATTTCCATCTTATTTTCTTCCCTTTTCCTGTTGAGCAGGGGATAGTAAGTTGCTGGTTGGGCATCTGGTGTCTGGGCAAGATAAACCCACCAAAGTATAGTATACATAAAACTTTGAAAAATTCTGTTCAGTTTTTTTTATTTTTATACGTTTTTGGTCACATAATGAGAATTATGAATCTCATATTGAATCTCATGTAATAGACTCAAAAAAAGTGTGATACAATTGTGGAAATATGAATTAATTTGGTGTAATGAATGACCAAGTACTGAAATACTAAAAAATGAAAAGTAAGGCCCCCTGGCACCATCACACAGCAGAAGTTAGCACCCAACATGCCCAGTCTCTGCTGTTTACAGCTAAGTCCTTCCATACTTGCCTGGACTTCCAGCCAATTCCTTGTGTTTGTTGTGGAGGGCACTCAGCAAGTGACAGGTGTCTTGAATACTTTCCATAATGTTCTCCAGCTGCTGCCTGAGAGATCCGCTCAGCTCTTCTGTTAAAGAAATCAGTCTAAGCACATACTCCTCTATACCTTCTTTACCCAGATCACTTTTCAGAAGCATACCTCTTGCCAGCAAGTTCAGGTGCCAGATTTTTTCCAGGACTTGGCCTGATTTGCCTGCAGGTATAATCTTACTTTCGGCCAAATCCATTTTATGCTCAGAATATACTACTACAATTTTTTTCTGCTCCCTTAGGTTGTTGTGCTTGGTTCAGACTACTACACTGTTTAGAGTTTCTAGCCTAAAGAGAATTTCTAAAAGTACTAGCTCAGAAACTCTGAGTTGATGTTGACTACTAAAAAGTTACTAGGTGACAGAAAGGAGTGGCTGCCCTGTAACTATGGGCAAGGTTTGCCAGGAGACATCAATTTACACCATGCACCTTTAAGAGAGGTTATGCAACTCAGTTATGTAGCAGTGACTTAAAATTTCAGGATATCTGAGCAATTTCTTACTTCAGTAGCTACAAATATTTAGTACCTATGAAAGATTAATTGTGATTTCATTATTACACAGTCACCAACAATGAGGAAGTGTTTTCACTGCAATCTGACACTAAATGCCATAGATCATTTGACATATTTTTCTGACAACTGTGTCTTATTAGTTGTTTACAGACAACAAATAGGTGGGGCAGGCCCAAGGTGCCATGAGGGTTATGTATTTGAATTATACGTAGCTTTCAGCAACACAAGAATACAAATCTAATTTTGTGATTAGCAAATATATTTATTAGCCGTAGATGCTTAAAGAAACTTCCAGTGAGTTCTGAGGTGTGCTTATGTAACAGGGAAGAAACATAAAAAGAAAAGGAGTATCAGCTAGAAGTTCAAATAACTAGCGACTGACCCTTTTTTTGACACTTAAGAAGTTGAAAAGCAAGGTTAGGAGAAAAACTTGAGCTCACTAAACTTAGCTGCAGTATCAAGAACTTACTATACTGAGTTCATGAGGAAAAAGCAATAAACTATGAGTCAGAGTACGTCAAATACCCCACTCCCATGAATACCCCCATGAAAGCAGGCAGCATTGCTTTTGGAGGGGCTCACAACCATGTGCTCCTGGAGGCAACCTGGGAAGGAGCAGGGCCAGTACCTGACAGGGCTCCCATGCTGGTCACCGTCTCGAGTAAGTGAAATTGGAGCATTGATACCTCAAGGACAACATTTGCAATGATTTCCATTTCACGCAGCAAATTTGGGAGAAGATGTCTCACTGGGACAGCAATGAAAGCAAGTGGAGGAACAGCACTGGCATTCTCTTACTGATGCTAATTCACATTGTGTTGTGTGATGGTCATCTGCAACCTTCATTAGCAGAGTTCAGTACTTGGCTCAATCTGAAGTATCACATCAAAGTATTTTGTAATTTAAGAAATGTACTGCAGAAATCATTGGCACGGTGTCTTTCATATTAAACATTCCTTTTTATGGAACAAATAATATAAATTTAAATGGCAATTAAAATAGGACTGTGATATAAAAGCACACTGAAAATTGCATCTAAGCATTACAAGAACTAACAAGGTAGTGTCAGCAGAGTGCTTTGAAGATGTAAAGCATTGTATAAATGTTAAAATAACAATGAAAGATGTAAAGTGTCTTTAATCAAAAGGATGAGCAGGAACCAGCTATAATTATTACATTCAAAAGGAAAGTTACTTATTATAGTTTGCTTGATCACACTGAAAGTACTGCACAGCTAACAAAAAAAGGTATGTGAATCATTAACTTACCATTTCTGATGGTTCATTATCTAAATTTTTCCCAGATTATTCCTAGTAAAAAGGGAAGTCCGAAATGAATGTATACTGACATGTTTATGGAGTGAAAAATGTCATCTTTTCACCCCAAAGTTTTGTGATTTGTAAGTGAAAAAAAAGGAGGAAATATATGCATTAATGTGTATTTACTGTATAGCATTGCATTGACTGACCTCTCAGTGTGTAATTATAATGTTTCCCTAACCATAATATAGTTGTATTCATCAGCTCTAGATCTTTTCCAATATATGTATTTCCTTAGACTACTTCCAACTAAATCAATTATCAATGTGCAGATGTGAGTTATGAAAAAAGACATTAGATTCAATAAAGGTAAAAGAAGATCTGATTTTTAAAAAGCGATTTTTGTGAGTAAAATAGATAATAATAAATGAACCAGTTAACAGAATATCCTACTCACTGAATGCTGTAGAGCTGAAAAGAAGCTACTATAACACTCTATTATAATCACAGAATTATAAGATATGACAACAACTATCTATATTTATGTTCTTTGCCATAAGCAAACTGTTTTGGTTTGGGTTTTTTGTCAAAAAATTATGTATCTAACTCCTGCTTAAGTCAATACCTGTTATTTCTATAAATTGTCTATGCATATTCAAACAAAGATATTACCTTTTTTAGAAAATACATTTGTCTAAAACATATTCAATAGAAGAGAAACAACTCAGAATTTTTAATGGGTAGTTGAAAAAATGTCAAGCCTTAGAGTTAAAAAAAATATTGTTCTTCTCTGTAAACATGAGCAAACCAAGCAAAAATAATAAAGCTTTTGTAAAAGTGTGAAGTACTACATGGTATGCATGGTATAAGGGTCTGCAGTTATAGAGTGGTCTCTGTAAGGTTTTATTATAGAGGCAATTGGGTGAGATGCACTCTCCCTGAAATACTTACTACACGAGTGCTGCTATTGGGAGACACTTCATTTTTAAACACATGATCTATATCAGATCTCATGACACGAAATGAGGCAGTAATGGCCACTTAAATTGCAGTTGCCTCTTCCAGCTGTTTTCCTCTTCAGCAGTCATAAAGAGAATGTATATTTAGGCTGTCTGATGATCAGCATTTGAAGGTCTTTAAATTCAATGATTCATAGAGCAAATACATTATTTCAGTTAAAAAAATAGGTCCCTGTGTCCGACTATGAAAACCTGTTATTTCTAATATTTTATTATCAATTCACTGTTTCTCCTTACTCAAATAATGGTGATAAATTATGTAAGTGGAATTTCTTAATCTTTGATGATATTCAATGAATAGTCTTATAATCTAAGGCTTGTGTTTATGTACCATACTGACGGGTATTAGACAAGGTAACTATAAAGTCTTTAGGAACAATGAGGTGTTTTTTACTTGACAAACTCATGACCAAAGAGATCCAGTTGCAGTAGTAGCTTTCAGGGCTCTGCAGACACCCAGGGGCTTCATGGTCCAGATCAGCCTCACCTGGTAAGTGCAGATGATTAGCTAGGCCATGTTTTGAAGCTTTCTGAACAATGCAGATTGTAAAGGAAAATGTTGCTGAAATGAGTAAAATATAACCAGAAGACATGAAGGGTAAAGAAAGTAGGCAACATGAGTAATTCAGAAGTATTACAGTGTATATCCTCTGAAAATAAGACTGTCTCTATTAATACATAATACGGAGTATACTGAAGAAAATAGCATCATAATGTCACATACGGGAAGGAGGAAGTCCTTTCAATGAAATATGATAAAGAATTTAGTGCAAAGGTTATTTAAATAGGATAGAATTTATATCATACAGTTAATGCTGGAGTTTTGCAGTCACTTTAAGCTTGTACTTTTGTGAAGTTAATTCAATCTGGATTAGTTATCTGAGGTGGTTTACTGTGGAGTACACCAGCTACAAAGAGAGGCTGAGACTTCATGAATAAGAAGACTTTATAAATACAGTATTACTTCATTCTCCAGAAGAGTCAAGTTTAACACTGAAACTACAGTTTGCTCTTTCAGCTTTTACTCTATAAAATCTCTGCAGATATTATATAAAATCTGGCCACTGTGGATACCCAGCCTCACTGAAAATCCCTGGCTAAAATACATCCTTTAACTGAGAAAGAGACTGAGAAAGGCCTATAGTGGTAGGACAAAGACACAAGTTGTGTTTTCCATTACATATGGACACCAGCTAATTAGTATTACAATAACAGACTCACAAGAAAAGAGAAAGGGGTGTCCTGCAACCCAATTGACAAAACAGGGTCCTATGCCCAGGTAGGTAATATATTGCACAGGGAAGAAAATTAATATAATTGAGACAATATGTAAGAAATAAAAGTGCAAGAACAGTTGTGATAAATATGGAATTGTTACTAGACTGTTTTTTTTTCAAGTCTTGGTATTTATTTATTTATTTTGTGTGAAAGAACTAATAAAAGAGCTTGGTGCTCATCCTTAGAGTTTAGTTCTCAATTAAATTTTGACTTTCTGAAGAGTGATTCTACTCTTCAGCAAAGTTATGTTAGGAAAAAAAACAAATTGGAAAATTGGTTTTGTGCTTGATTTTGTTTTAAAACTATTCCTATTCCTGAGTTACTTTCACATTTAACTATATTCTCTTTCACATTTAACAATATTCTCTAAGTATTTGAAGAGTCCGTTAAAAAAAATAGCTTTTTCATCCGTATTCAATAGAAGCCTTGGATGTAGGAGGAACAAAATATCAAATTTAGAAAAAATAGGGATCAAATTATACATTTAAATTAAGTTACCATTTAGCAGATATGCATGTTGTTTTCAGAATACCTTAGCACTGTTGCATAGCTGATAACAAAGGAAGTGGACTTTGTTCTCCTAGAAAAGGAGATTAGGGTGTGTGATGCAGACCCAGAAAGTTCTGTCTACATACTCTGCGTATAATGCAAAGTTCAGTATGTGACAGTGAAGGCATTTTGGTGCATTTACTGATCTATTCATATTTAAAAATATGTGTAATGGTTTTTCTTCCAGTCTCTGGTATTCTAAAGCCCAAATAAAAAACTAACAATAATATAAGAAAAGCTAAGAGTGCCATAGACATGCTGTGCCATAGAATTTATATTATATGTTCATGTCAATGGTTTATTTAGAACTCTACACAGTGATCAGTGTTGGATTTTTTGAAGAAAGTCGTAATCACCTTGAAATACATAATTATAAAATAACATGGTTAGAAAAAGTATTTCTCTCTGGGTGCAGTCACAGTACTTGACTTTAGGCCGTCTCAACTATGAATCAAATGTTCATGAGCCTCATGTCAGGAAAGGCAAAGCTCCAGACTTTAGGAGGCAAGCAAGTCTGAGCCTGTGCTAAACCTCTGTGTGGGGCCACCTTTATACCTGTATTCACTTCAATGCAACATGGTGGTATTTGCCTAAATTTGCAATTAGATTTAACCTAGCTTCTGTGGAGGTTTTGGGCAACCATTGTTGAGAAAACAAGCTATAATCAGCTGTTCTGGGGTAGAGCTAACACATAGAACATGGGTTCAGGGTGCTAACTGTGGTTTTCACATTTCTGAGCCTGCTCTATGTCAAACTGCATAGCCACAGTCTTTGGTTATCTTTGTAATCTGTGAAAAAAGAAAAAAAAAAGAAAAGAAAAAGACAGGTTATATTCTTTATGTGTTCTCTTTTAGTTTAATTGATAACTGTTTCTAAGCAGTTTGAATATACCAATCAAAGAGACTGCAGACTGGGGCTTTGAGTTTTTATCTTTGGTGGGCAATGTCCTCCTATTTGGAATGGCAAGAGGCACTTCAAACCCATGTAATCTGTCCTTACTACTTGAGCACAGACCCACAAAATATAGCGAAAATAAAGAGGAAGATAAAAATATCAGTATATACTCTCAAATCCATACACTTTATTGTCCTATTTACATTCTTCTACAGGAAAAAAATCTTGAAAATCTACTTGAAAATCTACTCTGCCTAAAATCCAGCTTGAACTGTAAAATGCATAAGTGGTAACCTAATTATAACCTTTAGAAAAAACTATTTCTTGAAAGCAAAATGTCTTTTTGATGTGATCAGCAATAATATTTTGTAGTTATTAAATATTATTGATGTTGTTTTAATGTTGTGTTTAATTATACAAGAAAACCTGTAGTCTTTTCTATCTAATATTGAAGTGACATTTAATTGCAATTTTAATTAAACTTGAGAAAGGGAAAGGCTGTAGAAACATGACATGAAAGTGTTGTTTTCAGTTGATGGTATTTCTTTTCCTAATGACAAAGTCCCAGTCCATTTATACTGCTGTCCTCAATACTGGAGTTAAATCTTTATTGCTCTTAAGAGATACCCTTGTTACAAAGCAATGTTTGAAGGAAGTATGACATTTTCTGTATAGAAGAAGATGAAAAAGATAGCAAGAATTATAACTTTCAGATATAGAATGTTGTGCTATCATCAGTTTCAGCAGTTTGTAACACAAGCTGAGCACTGGAATAAGATTTCTTAAATGGTAATCTAATTCAAAATTGTAGGCAGAATATGTCATCCTTTGTTTATCTAAAATAATTAAGGTTACTGGAACTCCCCAGGTGGCTTGTCTACTTTTAACATTTACCATTTTACATTTGAGACTGTTGCTCAATTTGTTATTTGGAAAAGAGGCAGAAAACTAAGGAAACTATTTGTGAAATGGGATGTATGTAGTAAAAATTCAAAGATTTACTATCTCTCATCTTCTAGCTTAACCTAATAATTTAAGAAGAAATTAGTCATGGACAGATGGGGTATTTTCATTATGAGTTTTCTATTGAAGTATTGTTTGTATATACAGTAAGCCTCCAGTTTAGCCCCATTAAGAGCATTGGAATTCTGGGAAATGAGCCAGCTATCATGATTTGGGCAGAAAGCAATGAGGAAAAGAGAAAACAGAAGAGAAGGAACAGGTTGTCCAGAGAAGTTGTGGATGCCCTATTTCTGGAAGTGTTTAAGATCAGCCTGGATGGAGCTCTGAGCAATCTAGTCTAGTGTCTCTGCTTATAGCAGGGAGTTGGGACTAGATCATCTTTAAAGTCCCTTCCAACTCAGGCTATTCTATGATTTTATGATAATGTGTTTCATCAGACCTAAATAAAAGTGTGAAAGTATATACAATTTCAATCATGACTGTACTTTGGAAATTTTTTTGTCTAAAACTAGTTCTGTGATGTCTATTATGTTTCATTACTTTCCATGCTAAATTTGCTTAGGCAACAAGTAAAATAAAAGAGAGAAGGAGGTAGCTGAATCTGTGACCTTTAAAACTAATAGCATCTTCAAAAGTGTCATATGTGGTTTCCGTTGAGTGTGAGCTAGCCAATGCTGTGCAGAGAAAACCTTAATGATGTGCGATTCATTACAATTCAATAAACTGCAAAAGAAGAATATGGGAAAAATCTAGCACTTGGATGTGCAGGTAAGTTCCTCAGAGGGATTTATTTTGAAATAAGTTAAAGAATGCTCCATTACACTTCTCAAAGATGACAGGAAGTTATGTCAAGATAACTAGATCCTGTAAATGAGAGCAATAGCAAAGAAATAGAAAAGAATGTGTCACAGGCTTTGAAGGTACATTTGTATTCAAAAGCAACTTGAAAACCTTTAAATATAAATGAGAGACAGAAGTGCTAGGATAAGGTGCCACACTGAACACAGGTACTGTGAAAAGAAAGTATTAAAACCATTAGACTTTCTAGTGACAGATTTCTTGGAGAAATCCTAGTCAGCAACTACAATGAGACATTGATGACAGGAATTTCTACATTTTCCTTTTTTTTTTCTTGGTTAGATGACTTTCATTTGAAGCAAGAGCTTATTTTGCCTGCCTTGCTAGAATAAATTTTCATTTCTAGGCTTGTAAACTTAGGTGAACCTTGTACATAGGACATGCTTTTGCTTCCTCATAAGCAGTGAATTCAAATAAAGCAGTATTGCAGACAAAATTCTCAGCATGTCTGTAGAGTAAAACATGTATCAATATATATGAAAGTGGGGAATCACAACCTCATAGGGCTGTATCCACAGTTTTGGGTTCAGGTTTGAGACAAGACATGGAGCAGGTAGTCCAGGGAATTGTATGCTTGGCATATGCTTGGCTTGTGTGCTTTGGCAAAAGGCAGTAGATAGAGCCTTTTTAATTTCTTGAAGCCTTCTTCTTGTCCCAGAGGATGTATTTTGAATTGCAATCTTTGTAGAGTCTTGTTGAAAGTGAGGTCACGTTCAAAGTTTTTGATTCACCCATTACCACTGCATGAGGGGTGCTAATTAAAAGCAAACTTTACTATTGGTTTACAAGTGGTTTTATGATTGTAAAGAGTATGTCAGTTAATCTGAATAACTTCTTGACTTGAGACGATTTTACATGTGCAGTTGAGTACCATGTATAATATGTAAGCCAAAAATTTGTTCCAACTCAACTGTCACAAGAATTGGTAAGGGAGAGAAAAAAATCAGTGTATTATAAAAGTAATTAGGAAACAGTACATCACCCTGTGGCATTACTTTTATGGTATTTGTTTCAAAAGTCAAATATCAATATAAAAATATCTTAAAGGGACTATTTCATGAGCTCATCAGTAGTTTTAACAAAACAGACTGCACTAAGGTTGAACTTACAGCCATTAAAGAAAATAAGATGGTAAAAGCCAAAATCATTGTGCTATCATACTTGTACAGAATAACATTAATAGCTTACAAAGTGATAGTCTAAAAATACAAATCCATCATATGGTACAGGGAACTATCTTATGAAGCTTCCTGGAAATCAGACTGACTATAAATTACATTAATATATGGGGTACAGGTCAAACTGGCTTACATGTCTGAGTAAAAATGAAGGTTGGTATCCATTGTGATATACAAAAGTAACTGAGTTAGAATGGCCTGAGTAACTGGCTGAGAGGAATCCCAAGGACACATAAACAGTTGATAGCAAATGCAAAAATGGAACCTTGATATTTTAACTCTTGTGCTCATTCTTAACTGCATTCCTATCATTTTTCTGAAGCTTTGTGGCATTTTGTCTTACCCTGAATGAAGTATGTTATCTCAGGCTAGAACTCAGCTTATGAAAATTGTAATGCATGATTTAATTTCCAAAGTTAGTTATCCTGATATTTTATTAATGAAATATCAATGCTATACTATAACAATAATAGTGAGGCTCAAGTTGTAAAAGGTCTAGATGTTCACCTGCTGGTTGTTTGAGATGTAGGTAACACTTAATTTCTTATAATGCTTCATAAACTCCAAAATCTAAATATATTTAACCTTCTCAACACCTTGAGGAGACTGGTGGATGAATTTTATTATTTCTGCTTTAAAAGGAGCAAATGAGACTGAACAGATTGCCGAAGACCAAGTTTAGAACTTAGATGTTGCTATATATCATGGACTGTGTTAAACGAGAATGTGTGCTTTTTTCTTTTACAGGAGAAAGAGAAATAATCTCATCAAAAGTCACAAATAAACTCAATTCTTCTATGTATTTTTAGAGAGCTGACAAACTTCATGTAAATATCAGAGCTGCTTGAAGGCCATCCATAAAGGAAGGAGTAGCAGTTGTTTCTCCTAGTTTATCTTATCAATTTGCTGTTTGTACAGCTAGATTTGGAGTTTTTAAATAGAATAAATATTCAGCAAGTAGCACTGATCCACAGTTTTAAAGATATACACACTCAAAAATTACAATATTTGAAAATTGGAAAATGGCTGACTAGTTCGAATCAGTTACTTTACAACTTAATAAACAATAAGAAATGTGGCAATCATCTACTCTGACTTACAACAAACCACACAGAGTGTGGAAATCTGGGATAGATTCATATTTTAAGGATCAGTTCCTGTACAGTTTAGATTGCATTATTCTATCTTCACTTAGACACAGGCTTACATAGTTATTCTCATGGACCGATGCTAAAAAAAAAGTCAGGCCAATATCAATTACTGGAAAACAATATTATTTTAAAGGTGTTTGTAATGATAATTCTGAGCTAGAAGGTAATATTAGCATGTTTACTATGAATGACCTTCTTGTATTGTCAAATACATTTTAAGATACCAAAATCCCTACGGTCTTTCAGAGAATACAGCAAGAGTCATGCAACTTCTTATAATTAGTTTCTAGACTGAAATTTTTTCTTGAGCAACTAAAAAAAAATTGCCTACATAACACTTATTGGATGACAGCAGCACAGAAACTCAAGTGAAGAAGAAATTATCAGATAACTAAATCTCTGCATTTTTCAGGCTTTTCAACAGATTTTCCAAAACTGAGTCTTATCAGCAAGTCATAGAATAGTACTCTGCCTTATGCCATATCTGAACTACATCAAAATTAGTAAGGTACAATTTCCTGTTAGATTTTTGTAAGACTTTTTTTTATCATAGTGTTAGAAAGCTGCCATTCCATGCTTTAACAGAACTATATGCTGTAGATAAATCAGCGACTTAAGAGCTTTCTTAGAAGCAGATAAATTATGCTACTTTATTTTTAACAAAGAGGAAAACACCATATATTAAATTATACTACTTTATTTCTAAAAAAGAAGAAAACAACATATGTGTTTGCATGGTACTGATAATGCCATTTAGACATACACAAAAACCCTTATTAGCAAAACTTGGCTTAAAATGAACTTGTGTATATTGTCATTTTTCTGGACATAGTACAAACAGAAATAAGTAAACATAACTGAGTAGGTGTTTAATGCTTATTTCTCTGAGTCTTTGCCCCTCTCAAAAAAAAAGAAAAAAATATCTCAGTTCTTGTGGTCTTGTATTGTGGTCAAGGGAAGTAGACAAGTAAAATTATGATTGAGACACAATAAGGGAAGACACTATTACAGCACAAGTATAAAAGTGCTGAAGGCAATATCTTTTAGTGTGTTCCTTGTGAGACTCTGACACCCTTTTTTAAACAAAATGCCGAGAGGACTATTATCTGTAGTCTCTGCCAATGGCCTGCTGACATGGGAAAATCATGTGGGTCTCCTGGAAGAGAAAGAAAGGACTTGTGAATTTCTTGACAGAGAAGAGAGAAGAGCTCAAGGGTATTAATCAATGATCATACTTTAAGACTTGCAGGAGAAAGAAATTCAGCCTACCACAAACTGATAATTAACTGTGTTTTTGCATGGTGAGGTAAGCCTTGCAAAGGGGGCAGGCCTTTTGTTGTTTACAGGACCTGAATCTTTCAAATAGTTTAAGTTACTGTGGTTAAAATTCCTTTTCTAAGTCAGTATTCATTGGAATTCTTACTGTTCTGAAAGGAAGCTGGGCTTAGCTGGAAATGTTAGGCAAATCTGTGATCAGATGACTCTGTGAGTCATTAGGTTACAATCCAGAAAGGCTATGACCAAAAAGGGTGTTATACTTACCTGAATCACATCTGAGCACTCACTTGGTTTGGAAACATATGGGTCCCTTTGCAAATAACTAGGAATAACACTGAGACAGACTGAAAAAGCAGTAATAAAAAGACAAGCAAGAACTAAGCAAAGTTCTTTAGATTATCAAAAAAAGGCAAACCCAAAAGCTTACACTAGAGTGGCATTTTCTTCCTGCATAATACAAGTTTAGGGGTAAAATTAACTGCATTTTTTTGATACACGGGTATTTATGTATCTAATAATTAGAACTTGCAGCTGGGTTTTCAGAAGCGCTTGGGCAGCACTGGAATTGGTGCTATAACGCTGGACTGCAAACTTCTAATCGTTTTTACTCGAAGTGAGAGACTGAAAAAACTGTTTGCATGCAAAATTGTGATCATGAAATCTTTTTATTACCATAGCACCAACAGTTTTTAACAGCCTTATTACTAGTAAGGCTATTTAGTTAGTCTGTACTTAATGTGTAGGAAGCAGTCTTTGAAGAAGGAAAGAGAACACAGATTTATTTGCTCCTCAGTTAACGCTTTAATAATTGGCTTATTTGTCTCAGTATCTCGTGTCTTCTTTTCTCCTTCAGTAGGGTGAGTGGCAGACTTAGGACTTCAGCTGCAACAGTGTGAACCTTCTGGAACCTCCTTGGCATTAATTAGAAAAAATCAGAACTGATACTTTAAGAGGAGGATGTGTATATCCGCCGGTGGAGTACACATAAATACTTTCAGTATCATTTTGTGTAACAAAAAGCTAGTTTCAGCTGAGTGACAGTAATTTACAGACATGGGCCAGTTCCAAGAATTGGGGAAGTGACAGGAGTTACTGAAAGCTCAGTAACTTTTTCTTTTTTGCAGCAAGTGATCACAGCTGTGCCACTACTGGCAGGCTGTCCTACTTCCTCGCAGCTGGGGCGCCTGCCCTGAGCACGGCTCCGTGCGGTGACAGAGGTGATACTGAGATGCCCTTTGCCGGGAGGCCTGGCAGGGAGGGAGACGCCGCCTGCCCAGCCCGGGCTGGGGCGCACAGGACACGGCCGCCTCTGAAGCGATGCGCTGAGGCAGAAAGTGCTCCGGAGCCTGCGGCTGCCAGCGGGCTCCCTGCTGACTCCTCCCCAAGAAATATGCTGCCCGGCCAGAACGCCCTGAGCCCCAGCCCGGCAGCCCGGGCGCGCGCGGAGGGGCGGCAGCGCTCCCGGCGCGCCCAGGTGCGGCCGCCTCCTGCGGGAGGGAAGGGAGGGAAGGAGGACGGCAGGGGGGGAGCTCCGCGCCGCGGGCGCGCCTGACGGGGATCGGCGTGGGGGTGGGGTGTGGAGCTAGGCAGGCAGGCAGGAAGGAAGGAAGAAAAGAGAAAACTAGCAAAGACAGAGAAGGACCAGGGTGCCGGAGGGAGAACAGAAAGCCAAAGCAATCTGAAGCCGTGCGCTTCCTCCTCTCGCCGTCGCCGCTGGTCTTTGCCAAAGGTGAGCCGGTCCCGGCGGGGCGCGGGGGGTGCGGGTGTTGGGCAGGGTCTGCCCGGGCTCTGCTGTGCGCGGTGCTGGAGGTGCCGGTCCCGCGGCAGGAGAGTCACTGCGAAGTTCCCGGCGGGCGCAAGGGCGAAGCAGTGGCTTGGTACGGGGCATGTCTCACATGAGCCACAGATACCGAAGTTGGGATCGGACGAGAAGCAGCTGGTGGGCAGGTCGGAGACAAGGCGTATGTTGCTCTCTATTTTCTTTCTGGCTCAAGTTGTTTTAACGGTTTGTATGTAAATGCCCTGCTAAAGAACAGTGCTTTATTACTGTGTATTTGTTTACTCTGTGAGTTGTTTTTGTGAAGTCAGACCTGGTTAGCTGCCATTATGTTTCTGGAAATTTTACCAGAAATTTTAAGAAAGTTAAAGATTTAGTAGGATGTCCTGGATCGAAAATACATAGTGAAGGCTACAGCACCCTAGTGTTGCCACAGCAACTTGCTTCAGTTCCAATTCCACCTTTAGCTTGCTTATTCATATCAGGCAGTTCCTTACTCCAGCGACTCTGCAAGTTGTTCCACTGGAATTTCTTGCAGTATGAGGTTTGACTCCGAGGTAGTAAAGGTGGCTTAACTTTCTCTGGAAGAGAAGTGTTCTAAAATTAAGAAAAGCCAAAGAAGCATTTTGACAGAGGATATGATTAAAGTTATTTTGTAAATAACTTAGTAACTTCCTTGTATTGATAAAGGGAATGGTTCTATTGTAATCGTTTCCATCAGTATGTTGCTCTGACTTGACCCATGCTAATTCATTAAGTAATCACTTTAAAAAGGTAATTTGAGGGACGTGTTTGCATTTGTTTTTGTTTGGTTGGGGTTTTTTTGTTTGGTTGGTTGGTTTTTGGTTTTTTTTGTTTGGCTTTTCTTTTTTTTTTTTTTAGCATGCAGTCAGTATGCTGATTGTATTATATAAGTTCTGGGAAAGATATTTAATCTACAATGTTTTCTAGGCCTGTTAATCTTGTCAGTTTTTATGGAGTCAATTACAACTGGAAGATGTGAAATTCACTACTTGCAGATTTCATTCTACTCCATGGTAAGTCCTGTTGTACAGTTTTATTTTGCTTTGGTTGGTTTTTTTTGCCTGCTTAATGTAGTATGTGGTTTAGCAGAAGCTAGGAGCAAGCCTGAACTTGCTTATGTTTGTTGAACTGATTGCTTAAAGTGTGATTATCTTGCCATGTACTTTTAAAGGTTTGACACTTTCTTCAGGTTTTCTCTGTATTGATATTAAAAAAGGAAAAAAAAGTTTCACTGGAGTATTTCTGTATTCAGCTATAAGCTACTGTACACACATTTCATTATTAAAATTTGGATTGCTTGCTTGCTTCAGCAAAGATTTGTCTATCTTCCAGTCAGTGTTGTCTTGAAGACTTTTCAACTTGAAAATCATAGAATGGAAGAATTGTAAAATCAGCTGACATAGCTTTTCAGAATGCTAGATGCAGGTACTTATCCTCCATGTGAGGGAAGAGTCCTGATAGTTATAGTTACCCTTTTTTCTTTGATGCTGTTTAGCTGTCAGTTTTAGTAAAACGAAAGAACTGTTAGGCCACTCTGAGTTTTCTTGACGCTCTTGTCTAAGTCTCTTCGTAAGATGGGAAAAGGAAGAAGTTGAAAATCAGTTTGTAAAGAAGTGTGAGAAACATCATCTCCTATGAAAGAAAGCTGGATGATCCCATAGAAGGCTTGAGATGTGCAACACATATTGCAATTCATCCCCTGCCAAAACTTATTTTCTTACAAAAAAACCTTGGATGGTTTCCCTTGTATTGTTTTTTTTCCACATAGCAATTTAGATGTTTATCCTTATTTTGATAAAATTGAATGGTCAAATGTCTTCCAAGAAGTTCAATTTCTGTATAACCACTGTACTATTTTCCCGTTTTTAGTAACCGTGTTGGGAACGGTGACTTTTGTCTTGGTTACCCTGTATAGGAGAATATGATACTACAGTAAGAATCAATTTCATTTAAGCAAGACCAAATTCCCCTTGGTTGGTTGGTCTTTTTGTTTTTTGTTTGTTTGTGGGGTTTTGTGTTAATTTTTTGTTTTTTTAATGTATGTTTCTACGTAGGAAAAATCTATTTTGCCTTGCTCTTAAAAGAAGTTTTGTTTTATAAGATATATGCAACCATGTGTGCTAACGATCTTGACTTAAACTCATAATGGTACAAATATGGATGTGAAAGAGAATGCATGTATTCATATAAATGTGCATATGTCATATATATGCACTCCATATCTAGTGCTTTACAAACATTCTTTAGGATTTATTATTATTTTGCAATTAAAACTAAGGAGGAGATTAAATTATTTTTAAAATTTATATTAATCACATAGAAATGATTAGTGTATTGAATAAATACGGTGGTTCTTGAGTTCTGCTTTTCTGTATACTTCTTTAGTTCAAGCCTTTAGTAAGAATAAAACACTGTAAGAAACAGTTCAGAATTCATCTACTAGCCTACAATATATTCACTAGGATGTATAGATTTGTTTAGCTGTTTGTTACTTTAATCTCTGTGTGAGTAGTCAAACCAAATCAGTTGTCAGTATACCCTTTGCTCAGACCCACAAAATAATATGTGACTGTGAACTTACTGGTATTTAACCAGCTGTATAGCCAGGCCAGATCTATAGTGTGTCTTTATTATAGATGCATTGGCAACTTCTGCCATAGACTACTACAGAAACAGAAAGTGGCTTGGGCTTCATCTTCTAGCAGTGTTAGAATTCTGTGGTCAAAATGTCTTCTCAGGAGGCAGTTCCTTCCTCAGACTGTTACATGTTTTGCTCATAAAATACACTGTAAAAAGTAATCATTCTTGCAGATTTGGAAACAAAGTTTGTTCTGTGCTGCATAATCTTTTGCATTGTTAGGTGGTTTATACAGAGATGGGTTAGAATCCAGATAGCTGATAATACATGGCTATTTGAGGTCCTGAAGCAGCAACAGTGGAGGTGTTCCCGAATGAGGTGTAGGCAAAACTATTGCATGTGGTAAAAACTGTATTAAATACTGAAGAGAGTGTGTGGGTATAAATATATATGTTTACATAAAAGACATATATTTATTTATAAACATATAGCTAAAGCTACTTTCCTAAGTGTATTTTTTGTTACTGCAAAAGGTGGAGGGATTGAACAAATTATGCTGTCTGAAAATAAACACTAACACCTTAGGGAAAAAATAGCCAAATGCTACCATGAAACCCAGAACTGCCAAGGAAGGTGGAAATGGCTGAGATAACCAGCTGCAGCTGCAACTTTGAAACTCTTAGACTGATATGCTAACACTGTAGGGGTTTTATATATTTGGATATATATGGGTTGTTTTTGTTTGTTTCTTTGTTTCTTTGTTTTAATTAGTGGGTACATGCAGAATATACCATCTAAGGAGTCTTTCTGCTGTGTCTTTTGCAATTGGATATGTCTGTCTCATATTGGCCTCATAAGCCACCAGCGTGCCTGTAACAAATGTGGATAGAGCCTTCCCAAATCTTCGTTCGCGAAGCCTAGCCATGATGATGACATGAAGGACTATTTTCTGACCCTAAAAGTGCCTATCTCATACTTTTTTCCCACTTAGTAACTTCTGTACTAATTATTGTTTCATTCTGTACTCAGAATTTCAGAATATATATTCAACTTCTTAAGACACTAGGTATTTACATTTGTATTTTCCAGGGTTTAGAGATGGATGGAGGCCATACTGTTGAATTATGTCCTTTATGGCTATGAAAAATTTGAGGAAATGCTGATGTCTGAAATTTTTAAAGGAATGATGAGAGTTTAGATAAACATGCAGGTTGGGAAAGGACAAAGGTAAATCTGAAAATGGGTTGTTAATCAGTTTAGCTCAATACAAGGCTTTTTGAATTTAAATGACTTTGGAATCTTTTAGTGAGGGTTAACTCCATAATAAACTTAATCTCTCTTGAGCAGTTGATATCTGATTGATCTATAGAGCTCTCTCTCTAAACAGATTTAATTGTACCAATTTAATATTAAGATAATAAGTCACTTCTCAGACTTGTAGTTAGTGATAAAAGCTGATAAAAATATTACCACACAAATGAAGTTAAAGAGACCAGTAAGAATCCAATAACTTCTTTTAAATAACGGAACACTTATAGTAAGTGTGCTGTGTTGATTTCAGAAAAATGTAGGTTTGTTCATCTCCTTCTTATTATTCTGTCACATACATATGTATATGGTGTAAGTATGAAGAGTTTAGTCTTTTCCTTGGTTTCGATTACCACTTTTTGAAAAAGTGTGGGGGTAATAAAGATATTTATGAAATTTTGCAAGAAAAGACTGAGGTAGTTGAGGTAGTTGATTGAGGTAGTTATTTAACAATTTATTTAATAATCATAGTAAAGTGCAATCACCAATAGCAGTGATAACTGTTGTGCTTCATTCAGTACATTATTTTAAATTTATATTTACTTGTATGTGGCTTTAGGGAATAAGGAGGGGTGTAAATATTTATTTACAACTGCATTTCTGAATAACAGCTTATATATTCAAAAGACATTGGAGGAATATCACAGGAAGAGTTTTTATCCTTTATTGAGGAATTTATTGAGGAATTGATACAGTAAAAACTTAGGCAACTTTTTAAGCTTCAATTCTAGGTCATTAGTAGTGTGCTTTTTGTCAGGAAATACTTTGAAGAATGAGCTATCAATGCCATGGATAAATTCTGGGCATAAGAGTTTTTCTCCTTCTAATTGCTACTTAAGTCTTAACACTGTTCTACTGAAGCACTTCTTTCTTTTCCGGGCTGCTTAAGGCTAGTACCTGCATGCCAGGACAGCTGCTACAGTCAGCAGATTTCCCTAAAGCCAAAATACTCTTTATACAGAGAGGTGAAAAAACCTGTTGACTGCTGCTGATATTAAACCTTCTTTGAAGAGATATGATTTCAGGCTGTCTCAAACACCTTCAGAACAGTAGCGTCTGGATTTTGTGAGTCTGAATTTAGATATGGCCCTGAAAGAAAAAATAACTCAAATAGATGAAATCTGGAAAGTATAAGACCTGAGTTGAAAAATACTAAGGAAAAACTGTCATGGGCATTTGAGATAACAAATGTCTCTCATGTGGAGGCCAGAACTTTCTTATAGAGTCATGCCTCTTCTACTCTTTGTGCCAAGGGAAAACTGCTTCCTTGACAGAGTTGAGAAGCTTGTAGTTACCTGTTTCCAGTTTTCTGGCATGACTGTTTGAAGGACCTGATCTATTGTTGTAAACCATTTTATTGATTATAGTACTTGTTCAGTTGGATTCTCAGTTGAAGAGGGCTTCAATGCACAGTTCACATAGAATGCTCTAGCCGGTCATTTTTCCTTTGTTCCACTGAAAGTCTGTTCCTTTGTTAAAAGGAGTCTAAGGTTCAGAAGATAAGGGAGTAGAAGCTCTATTTTGTAGTAATTGGTGCTAGCATGGAAACAAGAAAGCTTTAGGTTCCAGTTCTGGTCTTAGATAACTTTTTCTCTCCCTGATGTCCAAATACTGTGTAATAAGAGTGTGTGTGTAGATAAGCAGTTCATCTCTTAACTGTTCATCTTAATGTTTAACTGTGTAGGTTTTAAGGAATGTATGTTTTAAGTCTGTGTTACTTGTGCTGCATTAAGACTGATTTTGCTATTCTCTTTATATAGGCTAAGATAAAAGGATGGAAAGTGTATGCTGTTTTGTTGGAATTTTTGTATACAAATAATTTTAAAATATTACTGTAAAAAAGACGGGGGGGCTTTCAGATTTTTATTCAAGATAATTGTGAAGCTCAGGTGAGAATTTTTTTTAATTGCATTTTCCATATGTTTGCAGTGTTTAAAAAAAAAAAGTTTGAACTGAAGAAACTTGAAGAGGTGTCTTGAAGAAACTGATATTCTCTGCTGGCTGGCTGTCATCAAATTTAAGAGAGCTTTCTTGCTGGTGAACATGCGCACATCCTGACACTATTTGTACATGACTGTTTAGGGCAATATTCGATATGAAGTCATGTCATCCACAAGCAATGACACTGATATTGAAGAATTTTTGGTCAATATTAACCTTGGACAGTATATTCCTAACTTTAAAGAATATGGCTATAACATTGTGACAGACTGCGTGGGAATAAATAACAGTGTGCTTCAGCAAATGGGAGTGTTGCCTACAGGGCATCGCAGAAGGATTCTTAAGCAATTAGACAGCAGTCTTTCAGAAATTCAAGGAAATTCTCTTTTCTGTGAAAATCTGAAATTCAAAGACTTGAAAGGTTTAGAAGAGAAGCAATATTCGTCCTCGGATCAGGAGTCTCCAGTAAGCAATTCAGGTGTAGACGGGACTGGCTTGATACCTGCAACACTGTCAGAACGACTTGTTAATAAAGCTTATATTAAAAAGGAAAAGTTTGACCTTGCGGAGCAAAATTTAATGGAGGCAAATGATGATAGCTTTCCAAGTCTGGATTTTTCTCATTTATACCAGAATTCAGACAGCATACTTAAAGCTGTCAGTCAAACTGGAAGTATTAAAATGAATTCTCAGCCAGATGCATCACGGAAAGAAACTGCTGCATACCAAGCTGATGAGGACTTGACTGGCTGTTTGGTATTTCGTGATCCTCCTTCATTTGCTCATTCATGTGAGACAAAACACAAGGAAAACCAGCATCTGAGATTTGCAGATGAGAGTGATTTATCTGATAGTAAGCCAGATTCTCCATTCTATAAGTTTAAAGGAGAAATGATAGACAATGACTTATATGATTCCTGTACACTAAACTGCACGAAAGTATTTCCAAGAGCAAGCCGGTCTTTTATCTTAAGGCATCGACCTGTACCAGAAATTCCTGAATCAAGTAAAGTTCAAGCTTCATCAAGGTAATTACTGTTTATTACTAATGAGGAATCGCAATCCTTGTAGAAATTACAGTTTGGGATTTCTTACAGGGTTTTTTTTATTTTTTTTTTTTGGTGGATTTTTTTAAAATGTGCTGTAAATACACTGGATTTGGTATGAATGTTGCCAAATTAATTGAAGGATGATTAAGCTTCAAGGCAATTAAAAGTAAAAATGAGAGCGTAAAGGGGAATTTTAGAACAGTATGTCCTTATAAACTCCTCAAATATCTCCATGTCAACATGTTATCAAAGAAAGGGATCTTTATTGCTTTATATATAACTATTGTTAAAAACAACTGTATAAAACATAAGCACTTTCTTCAGGATGGCTCTTAGGATAATTTCTAAACTGATTGTCATTTAATTGTTAACTTTGGAGAATGAATGCAACCATTTTCTTATATTAAGTGTTGGCCTTTGCTGCTGTTCTCCTAACAACAAAACCTTAGCTTTTAGTGATATTTGTACTATAAAAATATTTCTGAAGCATGCCAGCAGGGGGGAAAAGCAATGGAAAAAGTAGAAAAAAGAGGATGGATGTGGAAGATTTTCAGAGTTTATGGAATCTTTGAAGTTTGAGTTTCTTTTGAAATATTCAAATGGTATGACTGTGTATTTTTCTTCCTTCAAAATGGTTGAGTTCATAACTCGAATCCACAAATTACTGAACAGTACTTATTATCTTGAATAAGCGTTAGTTTTTGTAGAAAAAATATGGTGGAATGTAGAGGAAAATATCTGATGTTAGAACTTAATTTCAGACATATCTTAATAAAGTAATATTGTTTGAATGTTAAAAGCCACTGAATATGCAGTCGATCACAATATTACAGTCTGTAAGTACAGAATATCTCCCCACAGATTAATTTTTAATATTTTTGGATCTATTAACAAAAGTTATTACTCATCATGTTTAATAATCATCATTAAACAGAAGAAAAATGTGCAAAAAAAGACTTCTGGTGAAAGGCGTATGCAAAGATTTGTTGGTGTAGTCATATCCAAATCATTAGATTGCATTTTTTTTAGTTAATGTTTTAGGCACTAGCTATGCCTGGAAGGGGCATGTCTGAGAATGTTTTGTATTTATCTTGGCTTTTTCATCTGCATATCTCAGCAGTTAGAAACACCGAGTTTATACATGCTCTAAATGCAGGGGTTTCCCAGCATTTATAAGTTTTTTTTAGGTTACTGAAAAAAGTCAAAATTAAATGTTGTAATACAATTCTTTAAGCAGGTGGAGAGGGAAAGATTCTTAAAAAATGTTTAATCAGTGTCTTACTGAAACTTAAGTATACGTCTCTTTTGGTGAGGAGTAGATTTATGTTAACTTTTGTGGAGTGATTATCCCTATTTCATTTAATGAAATTATTCATGCTGAGACAAAATGGGATTCTCAACCTTAAAGGCAATAATAATAACTGGCTACTAAATGAGTATTCTTAATATCTTTTGAGAAACAATCATCCAGTAGAGAGAATTTGTAATCTTCCCACTATTGAAGTAAATCCTCCAAATCCCAGTCTGTTAGTGATTGATGTGACTGGGTCACTAAATTCATTATCCACCATTTTGATTTGTGAGGTCCAGATTATTTTTTTTGTCTTTATGCTCCAATAAAGAAAAGGAATATGGGAATGCTGAAGGACCAGTCTGTCTGAGGAAGATCAAGGCTAAACAAGAACTTCACAGCAGAACTTAAACTTCGCAGAAACATTCTTGATAACCTTGCTGGCAACCTTTTTTTAGAGGCAGAGAACTAATACAGACCTTTAAAATAGCAGCTTGCAAACATCTTTAACCTCAGGATTAAAGATCGTGCCTGTTTTTCAGAATTTCGTAGACAAAGATTCTCAGCTGACCTTATTGACAGATGCTGATTTTGTCCTTATTACATTGAATGAAGGCTATTCCATAGAGGCAGAGAAAGCATTTTCTTCTGGTTGTTCATGGATATTAGTTATTAATTTTTAGTTTTTAAGTTATTTTTAGTTATTAAGCTGAAGCAGATTTATAACATGGTAGACCTGGTTTTTATATAGAATGCTACAAAGATAAAATTTCTGACTGATGAACTCTGTATTCTTTTAGATTTTTTTCCTATCTCCCAACTTTGTTACTTGTGCTGTTTAGTATTGGGATTGCTCTGATTCTTTTTTAAGATAAATAAGAACAAGTAGAACAAAAGTAATTATGGATAACGTGCTATGTTTAGGGGAAAATATAAATAAGTAAAATAGATAATGGTGGTTGGCCTGAGGAGGCATCATTCATTTTCTACAGTTGGCAGATCCTGTGGTTGAGACTTCTTGCTTGGTACTGATATTCTTTAGACTCCATTTCTTAACATGCAAGTGGTCAAGATTGCTAATGAGGTGTCCAAGCTGGTGCTGCTGTGTATCTCTACTGTGTTCTGTCATAAAAAAAAAAAAAAAATTTAGAAGAGAGAAGCTGCTCCTTCTCTATTCTCATGGTCAAGCATCACCATTAATTTGCTTCTGCAAGCAAGCAGTCTATGAACCCCAAAACTTTAACACAGCGTGCTAGAGCAATTTTGATGTGTTTGCATTATGGGAGGTTAGGTCTTGAGATGGATAGAAAAGAAAACATGTCTTGAATGAGTTGGAAAAGAAAAGCTTCTTTCATTTAAAACACTAAGCAGATGAATACCAGTAAAGACTTTGAAGCACTGACTGCTTTTTTTCGCTGACTTTATTTACAAGATGACAAGAGTATATTGAATAAACCAGCTCAGTGTGACATTTTAGCTTTCCAACCTCTTGGCCTTTAGCAAGACCAGTCACTGCCTCATCACACCCTTTCATCCTGTTTGTGCGTAAGAAGGGGTGGTAGAGAAGTGTGTGTAACCTGAGCCACATCCGGTACCTGTTAATATATGAAAATTGTGAGCATTAGTCTCCACAGTTGTAACTAAGTGATAATTGAATAATAATTGAAATTATTATTATATCATTGAAAAATTGGCACACTTTGTGATTGGCACTCTTAAACTGCTCGCACTAATCTTCCATTAAAGAGCAAAATAAAGAATATCATCAATCTTCTTTGATTGAGGTATTCAGTTTCTGAATTGAGAAAATTTAAGAGAAGAGTTATTAAATTTTTGAAATGGTTGAGGAAAGTCAGAGATTGGTATTCATATAAGGTATTTTTTTTAATGTTTTTTTGCTCATGAAGTCTTCAGTATTTTTCTGTCTTTTAATCTAGGTATTCCATTTGTACAATAACTAGCTAGCTATTCTATTGAGCATTGATAGATTATTATCATTTTATAGCTTGCACTGTAGAGTTTTTGTTATGGCATAATCTTTCAAGCAGTTATTCGAAGTAAACTAGTTTCATTTCTTTTATACCTTGAGATAGTTTTTACTTAACATAAGTTAGAAATTTGCTTTCCGGAAATGACAGGTTTTATTTTTGATTGCTGGAAAAAAAAAATACTATAGTTAGTTTATTAACAGGGTTTTTGCCATGCATACATACATGTAGGTACATGATCAAGAAAGAATACACTAATCCTGAAAAGTATATAGATTTTTAAAAAATGGTGCTTTTGGGTTTCTTTTTAAAGGTGATTTTGTTATTTTTCATTTCCTGTTGAATTTATCCATCCACCCTGAAACTAAGAAAATGACTCACTGTTTTACATAAGGCAGAAAACCATAATTTTAATAGCTCTACAAGTCAAAGCTGTTTATCTGTAACTCTTAATTTAGTTTAATGCTGCTAATACTCTTTAAAAAAACAACCTAACAAATGATCTGTGTTGAAATAAGTTAGGTTAGGTTTTTTGTAAGCATACCGAGTTCTTTAAAATTAGGTTAGTACAAACTCAGGAGGTTAGTTTGCTAGTGGAGCTTCAAAATATGTAACCTCATCAATTTTAGTAAAATGTATGAAGAAACACAGACTTTTAAAGTATTTGCTGTGTAATTTTTATTTTTTTGTAATTATAACTCAGGAGACAAAACAACTATATAGGAACTAGGCAATGATACACTGTAGCTGGCCAAAGTCATTCTGTGTTTTCTAAAACCAGGATTTTACAAAATATCACTAAGGAACTTAATTTATATAACCTGGATAACAACTGAAATGTCAAGTAAGGTGTGGCTTCTATCTTGAATCCAATCTAATGAATTCTTTGAGGCAGATTTAGGCATGGACTAAAAATTAAGTTCATGAATGTCTGCCTTCTGTTACAAAGAAACATCATCTTTTAGTAGGGAGTAATTCTACTTGGACTTCAAGGGACAGTAGTTTTAAAGTTTTAAATGTAGCTAATATTAAAATAATAAAATTTCTCAATAGTTTAAATGGGGAAAAAACAGTTAGGAAATGGGTATTTTTAGTAAAACACTTATCTTTTTTTTGAATGATGGAGGACCTACAAACTGATAGACAAAATTTGTAAGGTTCTTGTATGGCATTTATCAACCACATAATATTCTGTAAGAATATGTGAGAACTTTTACCATTTTAAGCAGAGAAAATGAAATTAAGATGGAAAATTACTAATTATGTTAATAGGGAGATTCAGAGCTTGACTGAAAAGAGCTCTAATACAGACTGCTAGAGTAGTAAAGGGGGGATAGAAATGTACTAATTCACACATATTTGTTCCTGTGTTCTGATTATAAAGCTGCTGTCTTAGCCTGAAACCCTAATAATTAAATGCCACTATACATGAAACTACTGAAGTACTTGGGGGCCGGCACAACACCAACAATGAAATAACTTTTCTGTCGTGTATGGGGATACATTCTTACCCTTCTACAAAATGTGCAGGAGTAATCACAGGCAATGTCATTTACATCTTGACATTTACATTTACATCTTGACATTGACATTTACATTTACAGGCAATGCAATGTCATTTACATCTTGGTTTTAAAACTTTGTGGGAAAATAATTCACCTTAGGAAATCAAAACTTTTCAGCAATTTTTTTTCCAGTGGTTGAGAGCATATTTTGTCTGGATTCCCATGCCCAGGGTCACACTGAGTTTAATGTTAAATTAGATTTTCAGAGTATGTCCTTCTATAAATACAGTTGTTGGTAATCAATGGGAAGGAGAAGAGTAGGTAAAGGATTGGGGGAAAAGTGTAGGATCTTTATTCTTCCCAGCAATCTAATTGTATAATAAGAACAATTCAGAACAAAACAGAACCCCAAACTCAGGATGTGTACTAGGATCAAAGAAGCATTCAGTGTTGTAAAGGGAGGAAAACAAATTGTTGTGTGACTTTTAAATTAAATTTTCCCAAGTCTTAAAATCTATTATTTCTGTATTTGTACATAATTTTAATCATTTAACTGCATGAAGTGGTTAATTTCTGGGACATTTCACTTAATGTTTTCATTTTGTGCTCTGTTTTGTTTAAGTTCCCTTCAGAGAAGAAGAAATATGGACCTTGTAAATATTTCTTGCACTGGGAGGCAACTTCCACAAAACGGTGAGTATTGGACAGTAATATTTACACCTTGAATATTAAGGAAGAAGTAACCTTGGACCAGAAGCTGTTTAAAATGAGTATTGACTTGCATATTTTAAAAAATATTGGGCATCTCAAAGGTATGGAAGAAGTGATTTATGTGATAGCAGGGCATTTAACCACTTCTGCATTTTTGCTTAGTTTTTAATTATGAACAAATAAAATAAAAATTATAAAATCCTGACTTTAAACCTTCTTTATTTTGTTATATTTTTTTAGATTGGTGGTTTGAGTTTCTAAGATTAGATCCAGATTTTTTAAGCAGAGTTAGCTTTTTTTTGAAAGATATTAGTAACCTATTCGTGAATAGTGCTGCTTTATTTTTTTGTTAATGCTCATACCTCCAGGAAATTAATTGTAATAAATACTTTACTGAAAAGTTTATGAGTCTTCCACAGTCAGTTGCAAACTTCTTTCATGTTTGAGAGATACATCTTGTTTGAGGTTATGTATATTGAGTTCAAGCAAATACTTGATGACAAAATGAAGATTGTGCACAAAAACTTTATTTTTGGTGTGCGGTTTTTTAAGTCAGAATAAATTACACTTTGGAGCTATTGGTCCTTAGAAAACTAAAGGTTTTTTAACTTGATGCAGGGTAGAAAAGAAGAAAATGTCTGTATGCAAGTTATATTCAAATTACATAGTAATAGTGGTAGTGTCTGTGGTGAAAATGTGTCTGAAGTTTAGTTAGAAATGAGAAATTGTTTCTTGTTCTTCAGAATTTTTTCTGTGAAGAACAGAGAAATCACAAGCTGAAAATATATCCCTTGTTGATTTTATTATTACTTTAGTAGACTATTGCACTATATGACTGTATTCATTTATTTTTTTGCTTTAAGAAACTTGCATAGAAGAAAAGCCAACCATCATCTCTCCATATGGGGAAACCTTTATTTGTGACAACCCTAAAGATACTAAAGTAAGTTAAGAAGCCTGAATATAAATGCTCTATCTTCACTTTAATCTTCATGTTAGATATCCTATATTGCCCTTAATTCTTTTTTATTTTTTGGCTTTTTTAGTTTCCAGTACTACTTCTGTCTTTTTAGGTACCTACAAGGGTTTATAATGTAAATAGTTGAGGTCTAATGACTTTTCGTAATCTTGAGATACAGATTGTACTGTTCAATAGTAATAGGAAGCTGTGGTGTGTGTGTTGGTTGAGGTTTTTTTATTTTCTTTTTAAACCAACATAGGGTAGATAACAGACTTGCCTTCCCCACCCTATGTCCAGAGCTGCCATATTTGAGCAAGTACAGTGGTATATTGAAATACTTTTTTTTCTGTAATTGAAGTCAAGGAGTGAATAACCATTAGAATTTATTAGTGAGGGTAAAAGTGACTTCTCCATCTGGTAATTGCAGATCAAGACTGGGCATCTTTACACAAACTTGTGTGTATCCTGTGAAAGCAGCTTGCACAGTAGCTTAGCTGATCTAATGGTCACTTTTGGCCATAATGTTTTTCAATTCCTGTATATGAAAATTTTCAGGACTTCTGATATTTTTTTGTGCATCTTCTAAACTTGCTGTATACCCAGAAAGTCACTTTTGTTTTAGAATTCTCTGAAGTGAACACTTTTGTTGGGGTCAGTAATTGATGATGTGAGTGCCACAGATGGCATATGGACAGACTTCAGAATCATGTGGAGATCTGGGAGGTAAATTAGCTTTGTGAGGTGTCTGCCAAATGCCATGAATTTCCAGCTCCTGCTTCTATCTCAGCAGGATGCAGACCAGAAATTGTTGATTCTGCGATTGCTTATACTTCTTCCAGCCAATCTCAAACCACAGAGTTAAAGAAAACTCTGTGTCCTAGTCTTCACTCTAATGTTTTACTTTTTAAAATATTGTAAACTACTGACTAAAATAAAAGCTATTCAAATGGATGCCTAGGGTTTTTTTTTTCTCCAATTTTAACTTTTTAGGAATTGGTCAATAAAAATAAATTTCATCTTCTAGTGGGAGTGGTTTTATAAGCATAAAAGTGAACTCTGTTTTTGGTAGGTACTTTTGGAAATATACTGTCCTTTTTCTTGTTGTTGACTTCTTAAGGAGGTACACATAAATTCATGCCTTTTTTTCCCTCTTGTTTTTGTCGTGCTGGTTTAAAAGTTAACCAGCAGGGGAAATGAACTCAACTCAAAAGAGAGATTATAAGTCAGAATAATAATTTATTAAAATAGTACAATAAGTACAATTATACAGACAAACAATTGGTCTTAACCCACAAAACCCAAATGTATAACCCAGCACCCTGGGGCATGAACAAAGTGGTGTTCCTTGGGCCCCCCTCCCCGAGTCCAAAGTAAAGGGAGAGGGGGGAAAAACCTGCTGGTGGGAGAGCTGTTGCAGTCTGGTCAGAAGTGGTGATTGCAGTCCAGTTTGATGGTGGTGGTCCCAGTCTGGTTGAGGGCGATGAGCTGCAGTCTTCCTCTGGATCCCACGAGTGGTAGAAAAGTTCTGAAACTCCAGGTTTATATATTCTCCAGTTCGGGCAGGAATGGTCAATCCTTCCCTCAGAGCGGGGAATTCCATAAAAGGGTATGAGGACAGGAACATCCCCCCCACAGGCAGGCCCCCCCCCCGACAACAGTTTCTGGGAAATGGCATGGAGGGCCATAGAATACACAGTTTTGGGCTATACCCATCCAGTGATGAATCGGTCCCAGCTGTTCTAACTAGGGCAGTCGTACACAGAAGTGATTTTTTAGTGTTCATTTTCTTTCCTTGCGTGCAATGTCTTGTCTGTGCCAGTTATTGGTGTCTGTGCCAGTTATTGGTGTCTGTGCCGATGTCTTTAAAAATTCAAAATTTAACTTCTTTGTAATTAGTTCAATGGCATAAGCTGATTTTCTAGAAAAAGTTTCCTAGCTCTCTTGTTACTTCTTAGCATTATTCTGTACATTTAATTGAAATGGTTGGTTATGAAAAAGGATACCCAGAAAGATTGTCAACATTCTTTCTTATCTTATAAAGGCAGCAAGTACAAAAATACCATGCTGTTAAACTGGATTAACTGCCTGAAATTAATCACTATTTCTGCTGGTTCTAGTATCACGATTACTGCAGTGTGATCTGAAGATTTGGGTTTCAATATCACTTTCATGTATGTGAACAGTTTCTTAAGTTTGATGTTTATCACAGGCCTGTTGGAAATTTCATAGCTAAATTTAGCTCCGTTAGAACTTTTTTGCAAACAAAGGTCATAAAGGAGAACCGGAAAAGAAACATCCTGACATACATTTCACTTTCATATTTTTTTCAACAGGTATCAAGGAACAAATCAGAATATTTAGATAACACTGTAAAATATTGGACATTTTAGAGCTTGTAGCTGCTGCTTCATGCTAAGTCACATGAGCATGTAATTTGTTTATGTGGAAGAAAAGGTAGCAAGTTGTTATACTGACTGACTGAAATTTGTTTTAAGGGCTTGTAAGTTGGCCATTACCATTCTTCCTGTTTCATTGGTATAAAGAAAAGGCTTCTGTAGGCTTTTATGAAAGGAATGCCTGTAGAAACAGGTAATGAGTCACTACAGATTGGAAGTAAGTGAGTATGAGAGAACAGAGGACTGAAGGTTATAAAGAAAATATGCCTTTGATTTGGTTCAGGAAGAAAGACAAGTAGAAGGAGAAATCTCTGAAGGGCAACCTGAAGAAGGAACTGGGATTTTTCTATTGATTTAAAAATAAGACAAAAATCCAAATGTTTTAAGGCTGTTTTATTTTTGTGTCCAACTAAAAGAGTCAAGTATGTTAGAATTCCTTTGGAGGAAAACTGAATTCTAATGAATTCAGGCCTCTAAAGTGAAATATTGGCTTTATTTCTTGCTGTAGATAGATTAAATTCAACATGCATATTGAGTTCAGTAAATTGTGTGAGTTCCTAAGCGTTGTGATGCTGTGGAAGTCTGGCCAGATTGCAAATCTTACTACTTTAACATAAGAAGCCTTAATATTTTAAAAGGAGACATTTATCTTTATGGACCTGTTATAAAATTGTACTGCCAAATCATGATTCAAGAATCAACCTGAGAACTGTGTGACATCAGCTTTAATGGAACGCTAAGGTAGTATCTCTTAAGGAAGATGCCTCTGTCCTGAATGGCATTGAGTCTCATTTACTGTAGGCTCAAGTTTGATACCCTTCATGCAGTCTATTTTTTAGCATTCAGGGTTCCTGTCTTGCTGTTCAAATCAGCAAGACTCCCTGTTAGAAAAAGCTAAATGTATCTGAATTACTTCCTGATCTAAAGTAGAGGGTTTTTATACAGACCTTTGAGTAGGCAGTTCCATCTGTCTGGGATCCAGAAGCCAGATTTCTTCCTTAAGGGTGAGTGCCTTCCTATGCATAAGAACAATACATATTTAGAGACAGTTTCTGTGTAATGTATATACCTATCTTTTAAGAAATACTTCTCTCTACAAAGGTGTCTGCAGGAGAAAATGCTGCTGGTAACTACCTTTGTATAATACCTCAGAGATCTGTAGGAGGTGGGAGATGGGGATTTTGTCTCATCTTGAGTCTGAGCATCTTGAAGGGTATTTCTGTAAATAGCACATTGGAAATCCTTGGGTATGTCTGTGGGCATATAGAACTCCCTTTACCCACAACCTGTTTTCATTTGTGGACTTCTGCATTTTAAAATCTACTGGTAATAGAAATGCATTTATTGGTTATTGCTTGGAAGTTATCTGGCTCCCTGAATTCACCTGACCAGGTGCTGAAGACTGGGGAGGGAGCACAAGCAGTCCATCAAACTGTTGTAATGGTTCATGACAGGGAGGAAGAGGTACTACCACGTAGCTTCAGTGGGTGTGGTTTGGGAATGCATACTAATAAGGAAACAAAGATAAAGGATACTGACCATTTTACTCTGAAGATGTTTCATTCATGGGTTGTGATACTAGCCTCTTGACTGTTGTGTAGAAGTGGGACACTTCCATTTCCCCTCCTTTGGTGAGATTCTAGACAATTCAAGTAATTGATAAGCAGTGGACAGGTTGCTTTTTGGTTTTCTATTTAATTTGTTTGTAAGGTGTGTGGATGCTTTTTGGCTTTGTGTTCTTTAGATTTGTGTTGTATTTTTGTGTTTTTTTTGTTTACTGGTTTGTTTGTCTAGCCCTTGATGCTGCAACATAGTACTGTGATGTGTGGGTGTCTGGGTTTTGGTGGATTTTTATTAGTATAATGGATCTGTCTGGCAGAGGAAGGCAGACAGTTCACCTAGGTTTATCTTAGCATCAGCCTGTGATTTCTACATTTTTGCTACAGTGTACACTTCCTATGATTTGGACTATTTGCTTTTTTTATTCTTGCCTTTCCATGTTACCAAGGTACAGTCCTCAAGTACAAGATTAGGTGCTGCTGCTCAAAAAACAAATGACAATGCTGTGAAAACTTATCCACTTTTTTTCTGACATCGTTCAGCTTCGTTACATACACATCAAAGATCAAATGAGTAAATCAAAATGCTTCCATCAGAAAGCACAAAGATGTTAATTTTAGGTTTTTTTAAAGGAAGAAAGAAGAATACTGAGAAACTTCATAATGTGATTGTCAGATCAAGTTTAGGAGATGTGAAATGAGTGGTGTTAACCTTAACATTTTGTAAACTGCAAGCAATTTGTGATAAAGATTTCTAAACAAAAGTTAATAAATGGCCCTTTTAGGAAGATCTTAGAAAAAAAAAAAGCAAGATATATTCAGCAAGATATTGCTGAGTTTGGTGTTACTTTATGATTTTGAATTTGCCATTATTTTATCCTTAGTATATTAGGAAGGCTGTATGTTTAATTCCAAGAAGTATTGATATGAAAGATAGGCTAGCAGTGGCAAATCATAAATGGTGCTTAACTTACATGTAACAAGTGGCTCTTGATCTTAAAAAACATTCAGTTTTCATAGTTTAACCGCAGCTGGCAACTAGAACACAGCTGCTTGCTCTCTCCCACCCCATTGAAAATAAGAATGGTTTAATAACTGAAGAAAAGTAAAGTATACTACTACTAATGGTGTTAATAAGTATAATGGATAGGAGAGAGAAAGAGAAATGAAAACCAAAACCCACAAGGAATGCATGATACAATTGCTCACCACCTGCTGACTGGTGCCCAGTCCATTCCTGAGCAGTGATCGGCAACTCCGGGCCAACAACCTCCCTCTCCCCACCCTGCCTAGTTTATATACTGAGCATGATCTTCCATGGCAAGGAATATCCCTTTGGCCAGTTTGGCTCAGCTGTCCTGGCCATGCTCCTTCCCAGCTTCTCGTGCATCTCCTTGCTAGCAGAGCGACACTGAAAGGTCCTGGACTTAGAGTAAGCATTACCTGCCAACAACTAAAACATCTGTGTTATCAACATTGTTCTCATACTAAATCCAAAACACAGTACCAGCTACTAGGAAGAAAATCTGTATCCACTGAAACCTGGACATCAGTGGTACCTCGAGAAAAATCAGAGCACTGATGCTTCTACATGCTGGATTTCTTTTTCTGATTTGTTTGTATCAGGTATTTTGGATTATGCTCAAATGTTTTATATGAGTATTATTATTTAAAATGAAAATGTTGAAAATAAAATTTCTTAGAATACTTTTTAAAAAATAAGCTTTCAAATGCATATTTAAAAATATGGGAAAGAGCAGCTTTGCTAGTTAGGCTGTTGTTTGTGTGTGATTTATATCTACAGTAATTTAAACATCACTACTTCCATACAAAAGTTGGTAACAATATATTTCTTTTCTAGGAACTTGGTGGAAATGATTTCCTGGCTTGTGAAAATAAACTGGATCTAGGAATGAATGAAGAATATCCTTCCAAGAATCTATGGTATTAAATAAGTGTTACAGAGAAACTCAAAGTGTAAAGAGGAAAGAGTTATTTACTGATGTCACAAGTAGATCTCTAATTCTGAAGGCACAACCATGACTGTATATTTTTTTTCTCCTATTTGAGCCTTTAACCGCATCCTAGAGGAGGAAAAGTTAGGCTCTGTGGCTGTTCTGAGTCTGTCTAAACCAGGTTTCAGAATACTTTATGAATTTGGAAAGTGTCCTTGTTTTCCCCAGTTGAAACAAGAAAGTCACAAGTTCTGTTTTTGTATGTCTCCCAGCTAACCATGTCTGAGTACTCTCATAATCTATCTCCTCACTGAAAAAAAAAAAAGACAAACACAAAAGTAAAACCCATTCTCCTCTCCTGTCATGAGGCAGTGGCCACTGGTTTGATGAAATGGGAGCTGATGTGCTCCTTAATTATCTAGTCTGCACCAGGCTTTTGTTGAGCTGGGAACTGGAAGAGAGAGGTGATACTGCAAGTCCTCCAAAGTATTCGAATGAGCAAAGCTAGTTTTCTCAGGAAGGAGAATTAATTTTAAATTTTTGTTCAGGCTTCTAAAGGAGTGTTATATTGCTACCATTCCTGTTGAATGGAGAAAGTAGGATTCAGTATGGTCATAGTTATAAGACAGGTTGTGTTTAGCATTTCTGTGGTTATCACAGTGATTATACAAGTTTATACATAATTATAATATGTCTTACCAATATTTGTTCTAATTATTAATTTTATATATTTGTTCATTGTAGTAATACATTTTAGGATTAAAATGTGCTTTTCCTTTCCAGTTACTTTAATAATCCAGAAGAGAAGACAAAGGAATTTGCAAAAAATGAACCCTTGTCTCAGGAAAACCAATCATTGGGACCAGAAGAATCTGAAAGTGAATCTGTATATTCTGTTGTGGAACAACATTCTTTGTCTTTAAAGAAAAGGAAAAACAAAGCCAAAGCACTCTCAGATTCTTGTAGTAAGATACAAAGTAGAGATTCTGATCACTTGGTCAGTAAACAAATGAATTTTTCTCAATTTAGTGGAGATCAGACTTTGATTGGAAATGAATCAATAACACCATATGCTTGTTTTTTTGGACCGTCAGTAAAGAAGGTTAAAGCAGGATGGCTGGATAAATTATCCCCTCAAGGGTAAGTGTTTTCAGTGATTACTGTAGAATTGTGACAATGTATGTTTGCGTGAGAGATGTTAAGTTTGTATTTGGTCACTGCTTAATATTTGTGGTGGGAGGAGAAGAGGAATTGTTTTTGTTGAAAGAGCACTGGACTCTGCTGAATTCAAAAGTTTTTATTAGTGATGTCTATCCTGAAGTTTATTTATGAGTGCACTCAATAAAAATATTTTATTACAAATGTTGGTCACTACTCATGAACTCTAGCGGAAAAATACAGAATGAATTTGTACCATTATTTCTAATCATTGCATTTTTGCTGAGTTGCTGGGTTTTCTCTGGGCTACAAAGTAAGTGAAAACTAACTCCAATTCTGGAATACTGCTTTACTAATTTGACTGTGGATTATAACTTAATAATTAGTGTGACTGAAGATCCTGTTGCTTTCAGAATTGTGTGTATTGTGTGAGCTTTGAGTTTAGAAATGTGTCTGGGGTGAATTGACTCCTAGTTTAGTTTACCGATGTGCCTAAAGTTAGATGGGAGGAATCTGAGCCCAAGTCTTGTTTTAAGATTCAAATAATGAAGAGGAGAGGGGAACACAATAGAAAGTGAATACTCTTTGCCACATGTGGAGGTTAGACAACAGCAACAACAAATCTTATGTTTAATTTCTGTTATGAGTTTTTTCATTGTTTTATTTTAACCAATTTTAATTTCCAGCTATTATTAAATTGATTTTGGCTAAAGAATGCTGCATTATCAAATCTTCCCTTTATAAATACTTGCAAACTCTGATGAAATTCTTCTAACTTCCTCAGTAGTAATTTGAATAGACTAGTCATTTTAAATTGTACTTTTCAGTTCTCCCCATTTGTTCTTATGACTTCTCAATTCCTTTTTCAGTTGAAATTGGCACAATTTTACTATTTTAGTCTGTTTCTGATCTTCACTACTACTCAGCATC